>NW_020167534.1:600000-1123021 GCF_001641265.1 Pseudogymnoascus destructans | reverse complement strand
CGTGCCTAGTGGACTCCTGGGAACTCACTCGAGTCCTCAGAGTCCTGGACTCTTAGGACTCTTCTCATCATCCTGCGAGTCCGTCACGTGATACCTTCGGAACTACTATTCCCCGCTGCCCCTCCAGGTACCAGGGCCGGTCTCATGCGACCTCCTCCTTCCTGTCCTGTAGTTGGCCAGCCTTCTTGTTCCGTCGTAACACTCGCTCCCTTCCCCTGGGCATTCGTCTCGAATCCTATAAGTACGTCCATGTCCCCGGGACTCTGCTGCTCCTCAGCGAGTCCTTCAACATGCAACATGCTACTGACACTGCCCGCAAACTCCAGGAACGCAACGATCTTGTCCGTCGAATAAAGAACCACGGATACGAACTACCCGAAATGGATTCTTGCTCGAACTGCGTGAGGCGAAACATTACTTGCGTGTCGTCTCCAATGATTCACGGCGGTGCGCCGAGTGCGTTCGTCGCAACTTGAAAGAAAAGTGTGACTGTATGGGTCCTGAGCATCCCGACTGGGTGAAGCTCGACGGGAGGAGGATCGCCTGGATCGCGAAGAGGAAGAAACCCTTTCGAAGTTACTTCGTCTGCGGAACAGAAACGCCTCATCCGAACCCGTGGTAAAGATATGCTCCGGCGAGGTTTGAAAACCCTCGACGAGCTTGATGCGGCAGAGGAGGCCGAACGTGTGGCTGCTGAGAAGCGTGACGCTGTTGAGGCGAGGAACAGGCAGTTAGCGCTGCCTCCTCGTCTGTACCGGGACCCCCGCTTCCTCCGATCCACTGGCCTACTCCCCTGCATCTTGGGATCAATGGCTGGCGGATGGCGGCGTCGATATTCCTCCAGCAGTTCCTTGCTGATGTTCCTTGTTGGTTCCCACGAATTATCCGTAGGTTTGTAATTTTCCCATTTTATCAAAAACTCTTCTCGACGTCCTACTAACCTTCTGTCTAGGATCGCTTCGACTCATATTCGATTATCTCATTCTCGGTTGGAGTTCGGTGTCGGTCGCAACTGGGGTATTTCCTCTTGCTGGTTCCAGTAGCGGACATGAAATACCGGGTGTAGTCTAGACTTCCTGGGTAGCTGCAGTCTGTAATTAACTGAGCTGACTTTGTTCAATATTTTGAATGGTCCCAATTTCTTGAAGTCCAACTTGTGCTTGGTCGTTTCGTTTTGATATGTTTCCGGAGTAGGTATACTTTATCCCCCTCCTTGAAGGCAGGTTCCATACTGCGCTTCTTGTTTGCGTATGCGGCGGATCGTTCATTTAAGAATTGGATGTCCGTCGCAAGTTGTTCGTGGAACGATCTCAGTTGTTCCACCACGATCAGGGCTTGTTCAGCTCGTGATTCATCCGGTCTTGGTTGCCTATATGCTTCTGGCTGGTAGCCATAATTGGCAAAGAACGGTGAGACTTTCGTTGCTTCTGTCATCGCGCTGTTATATGCAAACTGTGCGATGGGTAAGATCTGAACCCAGTTATCCTGTTGATGATTGACATAGCTTCGCAGGTACTGTTCAAGGGTCTGATTTAATCTTTCTGTTTGGCCGTCTGTCTGGGGATGAAAAGCTGTTGACAGCTTATGATTTGTTCCCAGTAGCGCCATCAATGATTTCCAGAATTTCGAAGTGAAGAGCTTGTCTCTATCTGAGATGATTTCTTCTGGCATCCCATGATCGGCTAATATGACTCGAATGAAGGTATATGCGAGCGCCTCGGCATCGCTAGCTTCTAGATATGGTATAAACTTCCCATATTTCGTGAGTCTTTCCGTGATGACGAGGATAGAGTCGTATTCTATTCCTGTTAACGGGTCCTTGGAGGGTGGAAGCTTGACGATGAAGTCCAAAGCTATTTGATTTCCACGCCTTTTTGGTACTGGTGTCGACTTGAGTTGTCCGTATGGCAGATGCCTATTGGATTTTGACTTGCTGCAAATGTCGCACTCTCTTACCACTGTCTCTACCTGCTTCCTCATACCTGGGAAGTAGTAGTGTCGGGTGATTCGTTCGAAGGTTCGCGTTACTCCCTGATGACCGTGTGCTGGTAACGAGTGTTGTTCTTGCACCAGCGGGCGTCTCATTTGACTTGGGACATACACTAACCCTTTGTATCGAATCAATCCTTGTTCGTCGATGGCGAAGTCGCTTCGACTTTGGACAAGACTCGCTTGGCGCATTCGTCTGTTGCGTAAGCTTTCTTGAGTCTTTCCTCGAGTTCTGTATCTTCGATGACTGAGATCGTCGCTAGTAACTCGTTGTACTGTATTCCTGCATCTGTTTTCTTCAGAATTGCTCTAGGTCTTTCTTCCTTTGGGCTGGCGTAGTCGGTCCGTCTGCTGAGAGCGTCTGCTCTTGCATTCTCGGAGCCCTTGCGATAGGTTATCGTGAAGTTGTAGGCTGCGAGGGTTTCTGCCCAGCGGACTTGTCTGCGGTTTAAAACCTTGGTCGTGGTGAAGTATATGAGGTTCTTGTGATCCGTCCATACCTGCACAGGGTAGGTGGATCCCTCAAGATATACCGCCACTGCTCAAAGGCAACGACAATAGCCAGTAGCTCTTTGTCGTGGATGTCGTAATTAAGTTCCGCGGGTGACAGTTTCCTAGAGTAGTACGCGATTGGTTTGAACTTACCGTTCTCGTCTGGTTGATTCAGACATGCTCCAATTGCGAAGTCAGAAGAGTCCGTTTCGAGGATGATCTTCTTTGCAGAGTCAAATGTAGCAAGGATAGGTGCTTCCGTGAACTTCGTCTTAAGTTCCTGGAAAGCAGCCTCTGCCTTGTCCGTCCATTTGAATTCGAGATCCTTTCTGGTAAGCTCCGTGAGTGGTTGAGCTACTTGGAATATCCCGAGATGAATCTTCGGTAGAAGTTGGCGAAGCCTAGGAAGGCTTGCACTTCCTTGACCGTGGTCGGTGTTGGCCATTCCAACACTGCGTTACTTTTGCTTGGTCCATCTTGATGCCGTGCGTTCCAATAATGTAACCCAAGAATTCGACTTGGTTTTTATGGAACTCGCACTTCTCTGGTTTGAGGAGTAAGCTGTACTCCTTTAGTTTCTTCAGGACGAGTTTGACATGCTTGACATGCTCCTCCTTGGTTGCTGAATACACCAGGACATCGTCTAAGTAGACAATGGTAAAGATGTCTAAGTATTCGTGCAAAGCATCATTCATCAGTCGTTGCATAGATGCGGGTGCGTTTGTTAGCCCAAAGGGCATGACTTGATACTCGAATAGGCCATAGCGGGTGCGGAATGCTGTTTTCCACTCTTCCCCAGCCTTGATTCGGATCAGGTTGTATGCTCCTCGCAGATCTAGCTTACTGAAGATCTTTGCTCCTTGAAATCTATCGTGTAGTTCGTTGATTAACGGCAGGGCATACCTGTCCTTGATTGTGATGTTGTTCAACGCTCGATAGTCCACACATAACCGTAGGGAGCCGTCTTTCTTTGGTACGAAAAGCACCGGACTTCCTGCTGGTGATGTGGATGGTCTGATGAATCCTTTCGCTAGGTTATCATCGACGTACTCCTTAAGTACCTTCAGCTCCTTTTCCGATAGCTGATATATTGGTCCGAACGGTGGACTCTTGTCTTTCTCCAAAGGTATCTCGTGATCCCATGGTTGGTGCTTAGGAAGCGCCTCGTTCTTAGGGCCTTCCTGGAATAATTGCTCGTATTCCTTGTACTCCACCGGTATACTCGTCGGTGAGGATGCCTGGGCTAGGTCATCAAGCTCGGAGGTTGCACATAACTCCTTCCGGCCCTGGGAGGGTTTCTCCCGTTGTCGTGTGTCCGTCCGTTGTTCACACGCGCACTGGCTCATCACAACTTTCTCGTTCCACCAGTCGATCTGGGGGTTGTGTTTCTTGAGCCATGGCACACCAAGGATGCACGCATGGTTGTCCATGTGCACGATGTCAAACTGAATCGTTTCCTTGTGCCCGTGTAGCATGACCATTTCCAATGGGACCGTTTCGTGGGTCACCATTCCTTCATTAGTCGAGATGGGTTCTCCATCTACGACCATTAACGGGTATGGTTCGGTTTTCAATTGCGTCTTGAAACCTTGCGTGTCTGCTACTTTCTTTGTCATAAAGTTGCCCGTCGCTCCTGAGTCAATCATTGCTCGGAGGTGTCGCTGTTGTATCTTAGCGACCACATATAGTTGCATGCTGCCCGTCGTGGCGCATAGCTGGTCTGTACTAGGCCTCTTCGTGTCGCTCGCCGGTGGCCTACCGTCGAGGACTCCTAGTTTTTTGACTCGTCCGAGGAAGGATAGTATTCATCCGTTTCCAATGGTGGTCCTTGGGGAGATCGTTTCCCTCGCTCTTCTGCTTCGTCTAGCAGATGTGGGTATTTCTTGTATACCTGTTCGCTTTTGATAGGCAAGTCCCCTTCAGACTGGCTTCGCCTGAGGGCGTGAACTTGCTCTGCGTCTCTGAAGTGTATCCTGGGCGAGGATCGGGGAAACAACTGATTCTGGTGTTTCTTTTTCCAGTGGAGCTTGCAGTCATCTTCGCTGCAATACTCCCAGTAGACATACGCGTGCCAGGGATGATCAGTCTCTGTTGCGTCTGTCGTTGATAGTTCCTGCTGTCCTCTCACCCATGCACTATCTTCCCTCGGAGGCGTGGAGAACGTGTCTAGTTGCTCCATGGCTCTCCTTTCGATGCGTGGAGTGGGTCTCGCGTTTTCCCGTCGGAGCATATCTCTGGCTTTCTCGTCGTACTTCTTCAGGGCTCTCCTGCGGTCCTGGTAGTAAAGTTTGACGCTTTTCATATACTTCAGTTTAGCCATATGCTCGACATCCTTCTCCAGTTCTTCCGCTTCTTGGGCTTCCAACTTAGCTACGTCTTGGGACGTGCCAAGCAGCCTGCGGGTATTCGTTAGTTGGTCGTAGTATCTCCAGAGGTCATCCTTGCAGTCGTCCACCTTGCACTTTAACGGAAGTTCCTGTAACAGGTTCCCGTAGAGGTCTTTAAGCATGGGGATTCTCCTCTGGCCATTGGGCTTGTCTCGTTCGGCCCTAATCTTCGCGTGGGCGTGTTTTGCCATGCGTCTTACTACGCTCTTGCACCGTGGACTCATTGGTTCCGTAGGTGCGAGTTCATTGAAGGTCTCCTGTTCCGAGACGGTGAACGATTCCGCCTCCGACCCTTCATCTGAGCTCTCGTCTTCTGGGGTGCTTTCGCCGTTTATTCCCCAGTCCTGTTTGCTCACAAACGTTGCGTTCAACTGTCCTGTCCAGGTGGCATTGAGTTGTTTGCCGACTTTGCGTCCGCCGTTCCCTTTCTTTGGCTGTCTGCAGTCTCAGGCCATGTGGCCTGGCTTGTCGCAGTTAAAACAGAGTCGTTCCTTGAATTGTCTGTCTTTCTTAGGGTCACGGGGTCGTCCAGGTTTGAACGTGGCATCGAGTTCCATTGGGTCCGACCAACGGTTGTCTCGCGGGTGTTGATCCCGTCGTCTGCCCTCGTTTCCCCGGTAGGGGTAACTTTTCTTGGGCTTGTCATAGGTCCGACGTTCCTTCTGGAATTCGTATAGTCGATTGTCGATTCGGACCGTATGTTCGATTAGCGCTACCATGTCCGTTGGTTGTTGTTCCAAACGGGCAAGTTCCATACGTATATGGCTCTTCAGCCCACGTCGGTAGTGGCTGATGAGTGCGCTGGCGTCCCATCCTGTCTGATTGCCGTATCTCTGGAATTCTGTGGAGTATGTGAGGGCGCTGCCAGTCTGCTTAAGTGCAAACAGATGGTCTTCTGCGGTCTTAATCTCATCGATATCTCCGAACATGCGTCGGATTTCCTTACAGAATCCATTCCAGCTGCCAAACATAGTCTGCGTAGTTGTCATGCTTCCATTGGTACTTTCATATTTGAAATAGTCCTTGAGGAATGGTTCGATCCATCGCAGGGCTTCCCCCCTAAGGTAGGACGCAGTCCACAGGGCATAGCTCTCCTGGGTGGGAAACTTCTCATCATTGAAGTGCTGGTACAGTTCGACCTGTAGCAAAAACACCTCAAGTTCCTTTCGGTTGCCGGAGTAAGTGTCGGGCAACTTGACGCGTAGAGTTTCCTTGAGTTCATTGACGGTGGGTGCATCGGGCATCTCTTCATTCTCAGGCTTAGACCTCTGAGACGAAGTTGGCGTGGTGGGGGTTTTCCCCTTCGAACTGACGACAGACATGTTGCTTTGTGTGTAAGCCGGTACCTCGTAGAAGTGGTGCTCAAAGTGTAACGCTGACTTCTAAACGATAGAAGACACAGAGGTTCTCTTGCGTAAAGGTTTACTTATCAGAGGAGGCAGGGGATCAGACACAAAGGCTTCAAGTAACACGTTACTAGTATATAACAAATACTGTATTGAGTTGAGCACGAAGCTCCTATCTAAGGAAATACTATCTACTTATATAGTGGCGTCGTGCCTAGTGGACTCTTGGGAACTCACTCGAGTCCTCGGAGTCCTGGACTCTTAGGACTCTTCTCATCATCCTGCGAGTCCATCACGTGCCTAGTGGACTCCTGGGAACTCACTCGAGTCCTCAGAGTCCTGGACTCTTAGGACTCTTCTCATCATCCTGCGAGTCCGTCACGTGATACCTTCGGAACTACTATTCCCCGCTGCCCCTCCAGGTACCAGGGCCGGTCTCATGCGACCTCCCTCCTTCCTGTCCTGTAGTTGGCCAGCCTTCTTGTTCCGTCGTAACATTACTGTTCTCACTGACGGCCTCAGGCTATGGTGTGACAATGACACTCGTTGGAATTCATGGTACCAAATGGTTGAAAGGGCTCTCAGGCCTAAAGTCAGGCAAGCTATCACCGTATTTTGCGCACAATAGCCTGCTCTACAAGAGGATGCCCTAACTCCGTCTGATTGGGTAACTTTGGCTGAGATTCACAAATTTCTGGAATCATTCCACGACGCGACAATGGCCAACGAGGGCGTTCAAAATTCCATCGCTGACGTTCTTCCCACCATGGATTATCTCCTACACCACATCGAGGCTGCCAGGGAGGCCACCACCATCCCCCACTTGGCTACGATGATGGAGACTGCTTGGGCCAAACTGGCCGACTACTATGAATTGACAGAAGACTCTCCAGTCTATTCAGTAGCCATAAACCCTTCTTTCAAGTGGGCGTACATGGAGAAGACTTGGGAAGACAAGACGGAATGGATTGAGAGAGCTAAATCTCAGGTAGGGCAGCTGTGGAGGCAATCATACAAATAAACTTCTTCCTTGCCGGTTCTTCGACCAGGCTTAGCAGAGGAGCCAACTACGAGGCGACTAAATGGGTACAAAATGTGGATGAATGACCAGAAGGCGACTATTTTCAACACAGACGATGACGAGTACGAAGTGTACTGCCGTGAGCCTGTTGTGATGACGCCAGACCCGCTGAAATGGTGGCTGGAGGTGGCCCAGCGAAAACGATTCCCTAGCTTGTCATTGATGGCCATTGACATTCTTTCTATTGCAGCCATGTCTTCTGGGACAGAGCGACTCTTCTCGAAATCAAAACTTACAGTAACCGATCAGCGAGGAGCTATGGACGCTGAAACTTTAAATCTCATAGAATGTCTACGTTCCTGGGACAGCAGCGCCTTGATAGTCCCATCAGATGTGAGTTTTCTCCTTCATGAGGACTACCGTCAGCTAATTGCAGAGTCTAGTGTCGCTATGTCGATGCAGCTGCTGGGTTCAACCACTCTGATGCATTGGGGCACGATGAGAGCGGTGGGGGATCAGACACAGTGGAGATGACATAGGGGAGCTTGGAGGTAGAATCATAGATAGCAAAGGCTACAAGTCATATGTTGTGATTTAGACTAATAGTCCAGACTGCAGTCTGGACTGCAGTCTGGTCTGATGATGACGGACGGACCAACAGTCCAGTCTGGCAAAGACGGACCAGACCGTCCGTCTGGTCTGACGATAATGAACAGACCAACAGTCCAGTCTGCCCATGACAGACTGACGACTAGTCCAGTCTGACCATGACGGACCGACTAACAGTCCAGTCTGAGGTTTCCAGACTGACTGTTTGGACTATTAGGAGTGCTGAATACCACAGACAAGATTGCCCTACATAGAGTGAAGGATGGCTTGAAGGTTTAAGAAAAGACATAATCTCTACCGCTAAAGAAAAGTTGGAGAGGCAAGCTCTATGGAAATCACAACAGAAGTAACACAGCAGATGGACAACATCTGAGCAGTTAAAGCGAAATACCTACCTTGTGATGTTTACAATATAGATGAGACTGGATTTTACTAGAAAAAATTACCAAACTCAGGATTATCGACTTCGTTACTTAGGAAAAAAGTTGACAAAACTTGAATTACAGCTAACCTCTGCTGTAATGAAGATGGGAGTGACAAAGTTCCAATTTGGTTTATCGGAACTGCTAAACAACTAAGATGTTTTACTCAAAATCATATCTTGAATCCTAAAAACCTTGGAATTAGCAATGGAATTCAACAGCATGGATGAATCATTTCATTATGATTTTCGATAGTAGAGCACAACGCCCTGTTCTACTGTTAATGGATAATTTCAGTGCTTATGAAGTTGCAATGGAAGTCTTATGGATAACGGAACTCTGATAAAATGGACACAAGTTGGTGGTTTCCTCTAAACACAACGTCAATTTATCAACCACTTAATCAAGGGATTATTCAAAATTAGAAGTGCTATGTATGAAAGCAATTGATTCTATTCTTGCAAAAGGAGTTTGATGCAAACTGCAGTTTTACAAGAGATTCAAACAAGTATGAGTGAGTACATTAGCTAAAGAGCAAAGGATTCATGGGCTTATGAACATTCAAAACTTCATCAATCCATCAAATGAGGTTATTGAAGAATTGCATGAAGAGCTTGTTAAATCAAGGCTTCATTGCTTACTTGAAAAGAGAGCTTCGGGAAATAGAGGTTGTACTGGTACAGTTACAGAAACAGTCTACTCTGAATGGCTGGTTAGGGGGTATGGGGGCAGGATAGTAGGGGCGTCATGTGATATGGGTATGTACTGTAACTACTTCATGTAACGGGAACTCTATACTCCGTATACCGGAAGGCAAAACCTCGAACCGACCCATCCGTTATAGGCAGTGGTTACTGTAGGACCCTTTCTCCGCGACGCCGAGGCGACGGTGTAGTTAGTATACTATCGGTATAAATACTACTGAGCTGGTTTAAGGTTAAGGCGGCTACCGCCGTGGTAGGTAAGGTACGGTACAGCCTGGTGTACAAAGTGACCTCCCAAAAGACACGCTGTCCATAGGTTTCTAAGCACTTAGCGAGTTCCGTCTCCGTACCCAGATAAAGACGGCCACATCTCCACCTCTCGCCGAATCTTACAATTCAACAATCACATTCTCTTCTTTATTTGTCTTGGTCAAAGCAAGTTTGCATAGCTTGCAATTGGGTTCACAGCTGAGTCGAGAAGAAGACGACTATCAATATCCAACATGTAAGCATCTCTGCCCCTCTATCTATACACATGCATTTGGCGGTATTCCCGCTATCACCGCCCCCCAGTCCCGCCACCTTCCCCAGCTTCCTATTTCTCCACGTTGAACCATTGCTAATTATCGTTGCCACTAGATTATCAATAGAACGACCGCCCACAATGTTCAACTTCAAGAACGTGGCCTTCGGCCTCATCGGCGCTGCTGCCATTGCTTCGGCGTCTGATGTCCACGACCTCAAGACCGACACCTTCCCGGCTTTCATTGCCGAGAACCCGCTTGTGCTTGCTGAGTTCTTTGCACCATGGTGCGGACACTGCAAGGCTCTTGCACCAGAGTACGAGGAGGCCGCTACCTCCTTGAAGGAGAAGGATATCAAGCTGGTCAAGGTTGACTGCACAGAGGAGGCTGAGCTCTGCCAATCCTACGGTGTTGAGGGTTACCCAACCCTCAAGGTCTTCCGCGGGCCAGAGAGCGTTGCCCCATACTCTGGCCCAAGAAAGGCTGATGCGTAAGTTATTCTCATGGCCACCCGGGCAGAAATGCATACTAATGCCCTCTTAGGATCACATCTTACATGATCAAGCAATCCCTACCAGCTGTGTCTGTTCTCGACACCGAGAATCTTGAGGAGTTCAAGACCGCCGACAAGGTTGTCGTTGTTGCTTACGTTGATGCCGAGGACAAGGCATCTGCCGAGATCTTCACCGCTATTGCGGAGGCTCAGCGTGACAGCTTCCTGTTCGGCACCACCACTGATGCGGCCCTGGCCAAGGCCGAGGGTGTCACCGCCCCAGCCGTTGTCCTTTACAAGAAGTTCGACGAGGGCAAGAACACCTACACCGAGAAGTTCGTCTCCGAGGACATGGATACTTTCATCAAGACCTCCGCCACCCCCCTTGTTGGTGAGGTCGGCCCAGAGACCTACGCCGGCTACATGGAGGCCAAAATCCCCCTTGCCTACATCTTCGCCGAGACCGCCGAGGAGCGCACTGAGCTCGCTGAGCTCCTGAAGCCCATTGCCGAGCAGTACAAGGGTGTCGTTAACTTCGCCACCATTGACGCCAAGTCCTTCGGTGCCCACGCCGGTAACCTCAACCTCAAGGTTGACTCTTTCCCCGCATTCGCCATCCAGGAGGTCGCCAAGAACCAGAAGTTCCCCTTCGACCAGGAGAAGCAGATCACCCTCGCCGATATCACCACCTTCATCAAGAGCTTTGTTGATGGCAAGCTTGAGCCAAGCATCAAGTCTGAGCCCATCCCCGAGGTTCAGGAGGGTGTCACCGTCGTCGTTGCCCTGAACTACGATGAGGTTGTCATCAACAACGAGAAGGATGTTCTCCTTGAGTTCTACGCCCCATGGTGCGGTCACTGCAAGTCATTGGCTCCCAAGTACGATGAGCTTGCCGCCCTCTACGCTGCTGATGCCGATGTCTCCTCCAAGGTCACCATCGCCAAGGTTGATGCCACTGCCAACGACGTTCCCGATGAGATCCAGGGCTTCCCTACCATCAAGCTCTTCCCCGCCGGCTCCAAGGATGCCCCGATCACCTACAGCGGAGCCCGCACCCTTGAGGACCTTGTTAAGTTTGTCGCCGAGAACGGCAAGTACAAGGCTTCCGTCGTTATCCCAGAGCCAGTTGAGGAGGTTAAAGAGGCTGCTGAGGAAGCTGCCGAGGTCGTTGAGGAGGCCACTGGGGCCGTGAAGGAGGCTGCTGAGGAGCATGATGAGTTGTAAGCGTGATGGGGAATGAATCTTTTTAATAGCTGTAATATACATATGCCTTAAGCTCGCGTGTGAACTTTGGATTTGAGACGAAAGGTAATCTGCCACAAAATTGCTACAAATAAATTGTACCTTGATGACACTGTTTTGTTAAAACCAACACAGGTGGGACTGTGACCCCTGTGAAATACTGTGCCCCCCTTGACAATACTCCGTAGAGCAATTTAGCAACTGAATTACTGTCGCACTTTTAGCGTGTGACAGTAACCAGGGCCCCTGCCCCTCTATTCCCAAATTAGCGCTAGGCTCTCTAGGCCAAGAAATTGCCATATATGGCAATATCAGGTTGAAGGCGCCTATACCCCGCCATTACCACTATGCCCGTCGACCCTAACGATTAGCAGGGCTCTGCCTACTGCCCTTAATGAGGCACTCGGAAGCCCTCGTCGCGAGCTACCATGAGGCGCTTGGCAATCCGCTTCTAAAACGCTTCGTTAGACTAGTGGCCGGCCGTATGCGGCCTGCTGCTCGATGCAGAGCCGCACGACAAAGAGCATGTCCTTGGCGGTCATACGGTTTTGACCGGCGGCGCTAGTGGCACCATTGTCGTCATTGTCATCCTCCTAGGTTAGAGGCTAGCTAGGCCCTTTAGGGGAGAAGGGGAAATCTACAGATAGGATAGGCGAGTACCTTACGGGCGACGGCCCTTTTTTTTAGACGGTTGTGGCACTCTTTGATAGGGTGCTGGCCTAATTTTACATGGGTGATTTGTGGGCCATATGATGCTCGCCAGACCAGTCCAGGACTAGTTGCCCAGTACAATATCTCCCCCCGTAACAGTATTCAACACTATGATAGGCCTCTCAAGCGATAACCATGGCACCAAATATCCTTCAAAACTGTGCTCTATGAGAGAGTATGGAAATAGCTTATAGTATCATCATTATGACAGGATTGTTTCGAAACTATTCCATATAAATTCAATACAATATCGTTCCTTATGTACGAACATACACATGTGTAAGGATGCCTCCGTACCTAGATACTCGAAGAACCTGTCTCAGAACTGTTACGGTCACTACAAGCATGGAATCTGACTCGGTGGGGTTTCGAACCAGTAGAGGAGCATATAGCGAGTTACACTATAGTGGGGGACGGTAAGTGTATAGGGTTCAGGGCCGATGCAGACCTGTTGCGGTGGAAGGTTCAGGGCTAGGGTTGGGATAACCGAGTCGGGCCCATTTCGGGAGTTAAGGAAACAGACTCAACGGGGTTCCCCCTTCATCTTTTTTGTATCCTTCATAGTAGACCTATAGGATAGCATCCGTTTAGCCTCCGACTCGCACTCTCATATGCTATTACTGTGAGCTGGGTGCCCTGTGTCCTTACAACTATAGTGTAACTCGCTATGTGCTCCTCTACTGGTTCGAAACCACACTGAGTCAGATTTCATGCTTGTGGTGACCGTAACAGCTCTGAGGCGGGTTCTTCGAGTATCTAGGTAAGGAGGCATCCTTACAAACATGGACATCACAAATAAGAAGGCGTTGTCCTCCATCTGCCTTCGCACGTGTTGCTGGCTCGAACACGCATTTTAACCATTCAACTCCATGTAGATTGCTTGTCCATCCTGTCTTGTTTGCAGAGAAGTGCCATTTATTGATAACATCCCGTGGAATCTAGCTTTGTAGAACGTTAAGACCTTTGAATATGATAAGAGGGTCAATGGCCGTGCCATCCATACAGAAGCATTCAACTGCAGACACCCATTCTTGACGGCCTTGGTGTGCTTGATGGCGTGTACGGAGCATAGAATCAACAATGATTTGAGTACATTCCATAGTTCCAATCCAAAAGCCGGTCTCATCCATGTTATACACGTTGTGTTCTTTGATTTCGAGACGTGTCACAAGGTCCTTGTACGTGTCGAACCATCCTACTACCATGTCATACTGACATTCGTTGCACTCAGTTTGCTATCAAACTCAAGAGCAAACTTGGAAATCTCCTCCTCAAACCTACAAGTCACTATACATATTTTGGCTTATCACACCAACAACAAGAGCAATACTACTCAACGATTGCTACAACCATCTATGATTCATTACATGTCATCGCTCTTTAGTTACCCACAAGATTGGTTAAGTTATGACATAATTTGTCTGTGACATAATTTGTCTATGACATAATTTGTCTATGACATAATTTGTCTATGACATAATTTGTCTATAGGGGTACTCTGACCTTGGACCTCCTTTTACTTCCTATAGGCTACGAACCTAAGAGATGGTTCTATGGGATTCTCTTACGTCGACTACAGTTACCAAGCCTGGTAAGTCATGGAAAGTCTTGGAAAATGAGAGAACTACACTCCTTTAGCATAAATAGGATTGCCCTTTCCTTAAGAAAGGGCAAGCAGACAATACAGTAAATCAACTATCACATACTTCCACGTCTTTTCCAAGCTTCCAAGCATTCATCTTGTTACTCCTTGTTTCTGAAAAGTCAGTGAGGTGTTAACCTCTGACTTACCCCTGAGTTCCCAGACTTGTCATACTGACATTCGTTGCACTCAGTTTGCTATCAAACTCAAGAGCAAACTTAGAAATCTCCTCCTCAAACCTACAAGTCACCATACATATCTTGGCTTATCACACCAACAACAGAAGCAATACTACTCAACGATTGCTGCAAACTCTTCTACTACATCTGTTTATGCTACATACATCACGGCATATCATTTGGACACTCATTGAACAAGTTATTAAGAAAATCTCCTCCTTAAGGGGGTGGGCCAATACTACCACATGGCATATCTCTACCAACTAGAGGCCTAGGAACATGAACGATAGCTCTAGAAGCTTCTACAACCCTCTATGATTCATTACACGTACTGTGACCTTGGACCTCCTTTTCACTTCCTATAGGCTAGGAACCCAAGAGATGGTTCTATGGGATTCTCTTACGTTCACTACATGATTAGCAAGCTAGTTGTGGGTCGCACTTGATTTCTAATACATTTACCAAGCCTGGTTAGTCATGGAAAGTCATGGAAAATGAGAGAACTACACTCCTTTGGCATAAATAGGATTGCCCTTTCTTTAAGAAAGGGCAAGCAGACAATACAGTAAATCGACTAGCACATACTTCTACGTCTTTTCCAAGCTTCCAAGCATTGATCTTGTTATTCTCTGTTTTTTGAAAAGTCAGTGAGGTGCTAACCTCTGACTTACCCCTGAGTTCTCAGACTCAACATTTGTTGCAACTTGTCTAAACCACTTCACCACATCATACACCTGATTGCTGCGTTGTGGAATAGTCTAAGCTACAACCCTTTGGCTCTGTTTCCTAAGACAGTGTGTTGTCTTAGTAAATTCATCCCTTCCTTGGGTGGCTAGATTCTCATATCTGGTGCACCCACCATTACACCTTGTCTGCTTCAAGCTTCAACTATTTCTATAGCAGCACTCGATACTACAATGGAGGACGACCAAGCTCCTACAACTACTGCTGAACAGCAGATGCAACAACTGTTTGCCTTTATACAAACTATAGCAAACAAACTTGAGAATTTGGAAAACACCTTTCAAGCCAACACTTCAGCAACACAATCTTCAACTCAGACACATCATACAGAGCTTCCCACAGCTCCTCTGGCTATTTCGAGTACCCCAGGTGCACTTCCTAAAGTGCAAACACCAGATTTATACCATGGAGACAGGAGGAAGTTGAAGGGATTTCTTATGCAACTGGACATCTACTTCACCCTCAGGCCTCATCAGTTCACCTCAGACATTCAGAAGATCTATTTCGCTGCCAGCTACCTCCGTGGATCTGCATTCAACTTCTTTGAGCCATATCTTAGAAGACTTAGTGGCAACAACCAAAATACCACTACACCTTTGATTACCTCTTATGACCAGTTTCAAGAGGAACTTACCAGGACCTTTGGAGACATCAACGAAACTGCTACAGCAGAAAGAGAGCTACAGAAGCTATGTCAAAAGACCTCTGCTGCTCAGTATACAACAGAATTTAGGAGAATCACTTCTCACTTGACTTGGAATGAAGAAGCCTTAGTCTTCACTTACTACCAAGGGCTCAAGAGCTCTATTAAGGATGAACTCAGCAAAGAAGAACGCCCTACAACACTTCAAACGCTTATAGAGAAAGCTGTCAGACTTGATGATAGGCTTTTTGAAAGAAGAAAGGAGAAGAACCAAGACTGGCATCCAACAAGAAATTTCAACAATTACACCTCTACACCAACTGCTAAGGACTCAGCACCTGAACCTATGGACTTAGACGCCTCTATAAAGAGATCTACAGCAAATCCAGCACCTCAGCCTACAGGATACCCTCAAAAACTGAAAAGGGGTAAACTTACCCCTCAAGAAAGAAAACACAGAATGGACAACAACCTTTGTTTATACTGTGGCAAAGGGGGACACAGAATTCAGGAGTGCTATTCAGCACGGGGGAGTGCTGATTCAAAACATATAGCAGCCTCAGACACAGTCACAACTGCTATTCCTGAAAAACTTGAAAAATCCCTAGCAGGCACAACTTCAACTGAGACTATAACTTCTCCCCTAGACAACAAAGATGTGTCGATGGTGCTTTCTCAGAGTCTCACACACCTGTTAATCCCTATTCAACTCCATTTCAAACAACAGGTGTTGTCTACAAGGGCTATGATAGACTCAGGGGCAACAGGCAACTTTATATCTCAAGACCTCATCTTGACACACCAGTTACCTACAATTCCCAAACCCACTCCAGAGTTGCTCCGAGTCATTGATGGAACTCCTATCAGTTCAGGTTCCATTACCTGCAACACCCCAGTACTCAAACTTGAGATTCCCCTAGGAAAATCAACATTTTCAGACACCATCTCTTTAGATGTTATACCAATGAAGTACCCAGTTATCCTAGGTCTTCCATGGCTTCAAAGGCATGATCCAACTATCAATTGGAAGCATTTATCGCTTGGGTTTAGCTCAAATCCTGAGCTCAATACTGAAAAAACCCTTCAAGCCTCAGTTACCCCTATTCAGGTCCAAGACTCAAACTTGTCCCAGATCAAGGATTTTGACCAAACTATGGACGATATATCATCTCTGATATGGGTTAAACCTTTCCAACCTGTCCTGGAGATAGCAGCTACTTCAGATTTGGAGAAATCATCTCAGGAGGTCATTTTGCCTTTAGCATACCAAGACTACCAACATCTTTTTGACAAGGCAAAGGCATCAATTCTGCCAAAGCACCAGCCTTATGACCATGAGATACCACTCGCAGAAGGCTCAATGCCTCCCTACGGCCCTATCTACTCTCTATCTGAATTAGAGCTGAAAACTCTCAGAGAATACCTAGATGAGAACCTTAGTTCTGGCTTTATCAGACCTTCTTCCTCACCAGCAGGAGCTCCCATTCTCTTTGTCAAGAAGAAAGATGGCTCCTTGCGTCTCTGTGTTGATTATAGGGGCCTTAATGCAGTCACTGTTAAAAACAGATATGCTTTACCCCTTATCCCTGAGCTCATAGATAGGCTCTCTTCAGCAAGGATCTTTACCAAGTTAGATCTCAGGGGAGCTTATAACCTGATACGCATCAAGGAAGGTGATGAGTGGAAGACAGCATTCAGAACACGCTATGGTCATTTTGAATACCAGGTAATGCCTTTTGGGCTTGCCAATGCACCTGCTTCTTTCCAAGCTCTCATGAATGATATTCTAAGACCTTACTTGGATATCTTTGTTGTTGTCTACTTAGACGACATTCTTATATACTCTTTAGACACTCAAGAGCATGTTCTACATGTTAGACAAGTCTTAGAGAAGCTATCTCAAGCACAACTCTTTTGCAAACTTGAGAAATGTCTTTTCCATATGTCTCAAGTTGATTTCTTGGGACATAGAATTTCAACAGAAGGCATTCAGATGGACCCTGAAAAGACAAAAGCAGTACAAACGTGGCCTATTCCTTCCAGCATTAAAGAGGTTCAGTCTTTCCTTGGGTTTGCCAACTATTACAGGAGGTTTATACCAAGATATACATCCTTGGCTTTACCCCTTACTCAATTACTTCACAAGGACACTTTGTATCACTGGGATAAGACACAGCAAGATGCTTTCGATGCTCTTAAAGGAGAATTTAAAGAAGGGAAAATGTTACTACACTTTAACCCCTTGAAACCTGCCACTCTTGAGACAGATGCCTCAGATTTTGCTATTTCTGGAATCTTATACCAAGCTCCAAAAGACAAACAAGAAGAGCTACAGCCTGTGGCATTTTACTCAAGAAAGCTATCAGCAGCTGAACAAAACTATCCCATTACAGACAAGGAACTGCTTGCCATAGTATGTTCTCTAAAGCATTGGAGATGCTACCTTGAAGGGGCAAACTATCCTATCACTATTTACAGTGACCATTCAAACCTCTTGACCTTTACAACCACTAAACAGCTCAATAGACGACAAGCAAGGTGGTCTGAACAACTAGGAGGTTTTGACTTTGTTATAAAACATGTCTCAGGGGCCAAGAATCAAAGAGCAGATCTCCTCTCAAGAAGACATGACTACCAAGATTCTGCTAAAACTAGCAATACAAAGGCTCTGCTAGACTCAGCAAAGCTTATAGCAGCATCTTTAAGCAACCCTAGTACTACAGAGGACTT
Source organism: Pseudogymnoascus destructans (assembly GCF_001641265.1). Classification (NCBI taxonomy): domain Eukaryota; kingdom Fungi; phylum Ascomycota; class Leotiomycetes; order Thelebolales; family Thelebolaceae; genus Pseudogymnoascus; species Pseudogymnoascus destructans. The sequence continues at coordinate 1,105,143 of NW_020167534.1, read as the reverse complement.
AGGGGTAAACTTATCCCCTCAAGACCAAGTTGCCCCAATTACCTCTTCTCAGGAACCAGAGACCTTTAAAGACTATACACCCTCAGCAACACTTCTTAAAGCATTCAAAGATGCTTACAACCATGATCCCTTTGCGAAAAGAACTTTGGAATACCTCCAGAAGAAAGGTTCCTCTCTTGAGAAAGTTGGACTACAGAATTTCTCAAAAAATCAGCATGGACTTCTCTTATTCAAGAACTATATCTATGTCCCAAGGGATAAACGATTACAGCTACACCTCCTACAGCAGTTCCATGATGCTCCAGCTGCAGGGCACTTTGGCTTTGCAAAAACTTATGAACTTCTAACAAGAAAGTTCTACTGGCCTAGTCTAAGGACTACTCTTCAAGACTATATATCTTCTTGCACTACTTGCAACTTGAACAAACCTACACGGCAAAAGCCCTATGGCCTCTTGCAGCCTCTACCTATACCAGAACGCCCATGGGACTCCATATCCATTGACTTTATAGTCAAGTTGCCTCCTTCTATCCCAAAAGGGGGTGCTACCCCTTATGACTCTATCCTTGTGGTGGTAGAAAGGCTCACAAAAATGGCACACTTTGAGCCTTGCAATGAGACTATCACAGCTTCTGAACTTGCGTGGCTATTCCTCAAGGTGGTCTTTAAATATCATGGAATTCCTGGACACTGGATCTCAGATAGGGGAGCAGTTTTCACTTCAAACTTTTTTAAGGAGTTCTCTAAACTCTTAAACATGGAACAACGCTTCTCTACAGCTTATCACCCTCAAACAGATGGCCAGACAGAGAGAGTCAACTCTGTACTTGAACAATATCTAAGAATTTATACAAACTATGCTCAAGACAACTGGGCAGATCTTCTCCATCTTGCAGAATTTGCTTACAACAACACAGTCTCTAACACCACAAAAGAGACACCTTTCTATGCAAACTATGGTTATCACCCTAGGTTTGAAGTGGCAGAACTGAATTGTCCTGAAAATTTCAAAAACCCTTCTGCTACTGAAAGAATCATCTACCTTAAGGGCCTCCAGGACTATCTCAAGGTTCAAATACAGCGTGCACAAGACGAGCAGGCTCAGGCCTTTAACAGGGGGGTGGTTGCACCACAATTCAAAGTTGGTGATCAAGTCTTTTTGTCTAGAAGACATATCACAACTACTAGACCTTCAGACAAACTTGATACTAAAAGACTTGGACCTTTTAAGATCACAAGGACTATTGGCAAGAATGCTTTCGAGCTTGCATTACCACCTACTTGGACTATCCATAATGTCTTCCATGCATCTCTCTTGTCTAAGGCACAAGAAAGTTCCTTAAGACCACTTCAGTCTCCTCCACCTCCTGTTCTGATCTTGGATCAACCAGAATATGAAGTAGAGTCTATCCTTGACAAAAAGACACTTAGAGGTCAGGACTACTTCCTCGTTAAGTGGAAAGGCTATCCTACAAGTGACAACACTTGGGAGCCTAAGAGAAATCTAAAAAATGCATCTAAGCTCATTCTAGAATTTCTTTCTAAGAAAGCCACCTGGCTAAAGGGCAAGCAGACAGCCCACAAACGTCCTTAAAAGGGGGATCATGTCATACTGACATTCGTTGCACTCAGTTTGCTATCAAACTCAAGAGCAAACTTAGAAATCTCCTCCTCAAACCTACAAGTCACCATACATATCTTGGCTTATCACACCAACAACAGAAGCAATACTACTCAACGATTGCTGCAAACTCTTCTACTACATCTGTTTATGCTACATACATCACGGCATATCATTTGGACACTCATTGAACAAGTTATTAAGAAAATCTCCTCCTTAAGGGGGTGGGCCAATACTACCACATGGCATATCTCTACCAACTAGAGGCCTAGGAACATGAACGATAGCTCTAGAAGCTTCTACAACCCTCTATGATTCATTACACGTACTGTGACCTTGGACCTCCTTTTCACTTCCTATAGGCTAGGAACCCAAGAGATGGTTCTATGGGATTCTCTTACGTTCACTACATGATTAGCAAGCTAGTTGTGGGTCGCACTTGATTTCTAATACATTTACCAAGCCTGGTTAGTCATGGAAAGTCATGGAAAATGAGAGAACTACACTCCTTTGGCATAAATAGGATTGCCCTTTCTTTAAGAAAGGGCAAGCAGACAATACAGTAAATCGACTAGCACATACTTCTACGTCTTTTCCAAGCTTCCAAGCATTGATCTTGTTATTCTCTGTTTTTTGAAAAGTCAGTGAGGTGCTAACCTCTGACTTACCCCTGAGTTCTCAGACTCAACATTTGTTGCAACTTGTCTAAACCACTTCACCACATCATACACCTGATTGCTGCGTTGTGGAATAGTCTAAGCTACAACCCTTTGGCTCTGTTTCCTAAGACAGTGTGTTGTCTTAGTAAATTCATCCCTTCCTTGGGTGGCTAGATTCTCATATCTGGTGCACCCACCATTACAAGACTCAACATTTGTTACAACTTGTCTGAACCACTTCACTACATCACACACCTGATTGCTGCATTGTGGAATAGTCTAAGCTACAACCCTTTGGCTCTGTTTTCTAAGACAGTGTGTTGTCTTAGTAAATTCATCCCTTCCTTGGGTGGCTAGATTCTCACATCTGGTGCACCCACCATTACATACCACTTCTTTTGTAATACCATTCATCCTTTGTGATTCGATCCGTCTTCCTGCGGATGCCGTCTAATAAAACGTGGAACCAGCGACTAGAACTTCAAGTTCCGCAGCACGTACACTTTTTTGACGGACCATTGTTGAGTTATGGTTGGGTATATGAGATCAATTAGGTGGTGGTGGGGTGAACTACGCGATTTACGCCATTAGACGACTTACGCCATGACCTCCGTACGTTAGGCGCTAATACAAGGGTTGAAGTCGCACGGAGAGCATCCGAACACCACCACGCGCTAACCTAACTAGCGGCTCGCTAGAAAATTTTCTCAGCGGTATATAAACAACCGCCAACCTCGAACCTCTTTCCCTCCTCGTGCGGCGACCGTCTATTCTCCGTGTTGCTCAAAACATCCAGTAGCCTGCCAAGGTTCTTCGATGATGTTGCTTCGAGCGTCAAGACGGTCACAGAACAGACCCAATTGCAAAATACGGTTACTCGCTCACTGCGACCCGACGCTGATTCTCGCCCGCATTTCGTCTTTCGGGGCATGCGGGGGACGGGCTAGGGTTTGACGAGTTGACTGGACATCATTTATTCTTTCTATTAGTTTGGATTGTAGAGGGGATTTGAGAGAGTAGAGGGGACGTGTAGTGTGGTGAAGAATGAGATTTTGGCTTTGCTTGAAAAAATCGACTATTGCTGTGTGTTTGGCTCAGTGGGGCGTTTGAATGAATATCGATTGAATGCTAACTTCCATTGATACTATGGTCTGAAAGACTCAGCACCCGCCGCTGTGAAATCAATACCCTCGACGAACGCCGGTCTATTTTTACTCGTGTGAAGCGTTATGAAGTTCTAGTTCCCTCCTGAACCGCAGACCCTTCCTCCCCATCACTCCCCCTGCTCATCACCAATCTTCTCCAGCTTGCCAAGCTCCCTCTTCTCCCCCGTCTCCCCAACAAGTGCGATCCTATCGATCCTGACGCGCTCGCTCGACCCGTCGCCATCAACCACGAACACGACTAGGCTGGTGACGTTCTGGAACTTGACGAATCTCAGGACTACGTTCGCGGTGCCGGTGGAATCCCAGTCCTTCTCCTCGAGGACTACAACTTGGGTCGCTGGGATGCCCTCTGCTTCGTCGAAGCCGAGGATGTGCGATTTGTTGGTGTAGAAGTGTAGTGTCTTAGGTCTCATCGGGATTTCGTCGTCGTCGTCTGGGTTCGCGGGTGGCAGCGAGGTGATCTATCGGCCAGTTAGTACGGCTCCAGTAACCAGTAGTCAAGCACAAACCTGGACGCTGTGTATTTTCAAATTCGCCTGGAACGGCATGAAAAGCATCAGTTGCTCATCAGTGTCACTCTCAACCCAGTCCTTGGTATCGGCCTTCTCTTTCCCAGTATTGTTGAGAGCGGTAGGCTTGCCAGTCTCCAGCAGAGTCCTAACGGTACCAAACTCCCCATCCGAGTTGAGAAGCTCAAGCCCTTTAATCTCAATCTGACCAGTAACATCCCCATAGCCCTTTGGCAGTTCAATCTTGCGCCACGAGCTTCCACTGCCTGAATTCGACGGGCCGGGTGCGTCGGACGCCATCTTCGTAAGGTCGTGAACTACGCGCTGTAGCTTCTGTACGTCTGCTCCTTGAACTTTCTCGACTGGCTTTCCTTGTTTAAATACCATAAACGTTGGCAGTCTAGATTCCGCGTCAGTGTATGTGTATAGAGTCGCTATCGTGGTGTGGCTCACGCTGAGACGTTGTACTGCGCCGCAACCTCCTTCTGGGTATCTGTGTTGATTTTCACGAATGTGACGCGGTTTGCCTGGGAGAGGGACTCTGAGAGCTTTTCGTATATAGGCGCAACCTGTTTACAAGGTCCGCACCAGTCCGCATAGACTACTAGATATCAGTATGGTGGTCTGGAATGCTCTGCCTGGTCGGGCTTGCCATTGCTTGGAAATTACCCCGCCATGGAGTACGGAAGCCAAGGAATGGAAACTTACAGTCGGCAACCACGACCGCTGAGCTTTTCAGCAGGCCTGCAAACTGCGCTGGGGAGCTTATCTGTATGGTCTTTGACATGGCGTAGAGCGCGTTGTGTGGTATATTGTGTCAGTACTCTGGAGGGGAGTCTCGTCCCAACCACATAAACACAACGGAGAATGCCGGTAGTAGCGCCGACGTCAATGCACCCTACCAACTCCAACACGATGTGGGGAATTGCTATTCATATCTCATACAGCCTCAAGTATGGATCTTCCTTTCTCGAAGGTAACGTTCGCAATGGCGTAAGGAGCACCATGGCGTAATGAGCACCAAAAACCGAGTCTTCTAACTTCAAATCAATTATTAACTATAATACAACTGAGCGTACCAAATTCCGAGTCAGGCAAATCATTAACAAGTAGGTCCTCCTCAATTTCCTCGATAATACTGTCTTGTTCAACCCTTTATGCCCGACCTTTGCCCTTGTTGTTACGGGTCTCATTTTCAATCTGTAAAACTGCCGACTGGATTTCTTGAGTACTCATTACAATAACTCCTTTCAACGCTACTCTCTTGCCCGCTTCTTGGTTCTACGTGCAGATAGAACACTTTGGGTATCTTGTAGCTCCTTAAGTAACAATGTGTTTTGCGTTCTTAAAGTTTCAGCAGTGCGTGCAAGTCGTGAGATATATTTGTGTGTTAGAGAGTCAAGCACATTTTGAGCTTGCAACATCAAATTAAGAGCTGCGTTAGAGCTATGCAACTCCGTACCACTCGGCGGAGGGCTAAGGAGTAATGAGCGATGGTTTGGTGTTCATGGAGGTGGTGTAGTAGCATTTGTTGAAGTGGTAGAAGAGCGGGTGTGTAAAGTTGGCAAGTGTTTATATTCGTTTTGAGGATTAAATGGATAAATACCCACTCCTAACCACACACTTGTCATACTGACATTCGTTGCACTCAGTTTGCTATCAAACTCAAGAGCAAACTTAGAAATCTCCTCCTCAAACCTACAAGTCACCATACATATCTTGGCTTATCACACCAACAACAGAAGCAATACTACTCAACGATTGCTGCAAACTCTTCTACTACATCTGTTTATGCTACATACATCACGGCATATCATTTGGACACTCATTGAACAAGTTATTAAGAAAATCTCCTCCTTAAGGGGGTGGGCCAATACTACCACATGGCATATCTCTACCAACTAGAGGCCTAGGAACATGAACGATAGCTCTAGAAGCTTCTACAACCCTCTATGATTCATTACACGTCATCGCTCCTTAGTTACCCACAAGATTGGTTAAGTTATGACATAATTTGTCTATAGGTACTCTGACCTTGGACCTCCTTTTCACTTCCTATAGGCTAGGAACCCAAGAGATGGTTCTATGGGATTCTCTTACGTTCACTACATGATTAGCAAGCTAGTTGTGGGTCGCACTTGATTTCTAATACATTTACCAAGCCTGGTTAGTCATGGAAAGTCATGGAAAATGAGAGAACTACACTCCTTTGGCATAAATAGGATTGCCCTTTCCTTAAGAAAGGGCAAGCAGGCAATACAGTAAATCGACTAGCACATACTTCTACGTCTTTTCCAAGCTTCCAAGCATTGATCTTGTTATTCTCTATTTTTGAAAAGTCAGTGAGGTGCTAACCTCTGACTTACCCCTGAGTTCTCAGACTCAACATTTGTTACAACTTGTCTAAACCACTTCACTACATCATACACCTGATTGCTGTGTTGTGGAATAGTCTAAGCTACAACCCTTTGGCTCTGTTTCCTAAGACAGTGTGTTGTCTTAGTAAAATCATCCCTCCCCTGGGTGGCTAGATTCTCACATCTGGTGCACCCACCATTACAGAGAGGGATGTTATAGTGCAGGTAGACCAGGACATAAGGGCAAGTCGTGCCAAGGGTAGAAACCCGGGCCCGTCGCTATGGCAAGTGTGGTGGGACTAAGTCGGATTGTAATAGACACGTCTGAGGAAGAGGACTCCGAGTAGTTTCAATTGATTTCTAGTGTTGTGGTGGATTTATCGCAATTATTGTCGCGTCGGCACATATGACTGAGGCTTTCAGGGCTTTCGCTATACATGTACGTATATCTATATTTAATAAAAATATCAGAAACTACATTTTGGAAATAATTATTCCGACAGCCACCGTCATAAGGTGGCGGTGATGAACAAACATGTAGCCAACAGAACCATATAGGTCACGAAAAAACATACCAGGCACGAATAATTACGTAAGTCATATACATATAGAAGTTGTAAGGCTCTTTGTAGCTTGGATTGAATGGAGTAATATAAAGGCCTCCAAAACCAGTGAGCAAAGTTCCACTATTCTAACATCCATTTCTTACATCGTCATTGAAGCTGCCGCTGTCTAGATTATAGTTATACAAACTGGAAACCACGAGAAGGCGCAAGGAGGATGTGGCAACATGACAATCTACTTCCTCCAGACTTCGCTGTCAACCGTAATCCGAACAGTCAATCAATAGAAGGGTGCCAACTGAGACATAGCCTATCCAAGTTAGCAAGGGCATTCCAGTTAACTCATCCGTGCATCCTTACCTGCGAGGTAGCAACAAGTTCTGGCAATCGGTAGTATTTGCTGTACGACGCATCACCCTTTGTATCCTGGTTGTCCTGGTCGTTCTCCTGAGCAGCGGGTTTCTCTTCGCCAACCCCAGGCAACCGAACTGACACCGGACTATGGTCGAGTTAGAACATCTCTCAATAATATCGTGGTACTGAACTTACCCATTGATCTCTCGGTCAACCTGTAGGAACTCCTTCATTGCATCCCTTGTCCCTCGCTGCTGAAGGTATTCCATATAGTAATGGCTCAAATCCTTGACGGTAGCACTGGTCAAACGGGCCTTTCTCCTTATATCATCAAACACCTGCTTGATCCTGGTGTATTGCTCACTCTCTGATGCCGTGCTCGTAGGCTGCTCTAGCTCAAACTGTAAGTACTTCTCCCAGAATTGGCGGCTGCTGGGATACCACTGTGCGTTGGTCTCGAAAACCTGTCGTGCGTCGGTAACCGAGCCGTTGATCTTCCACAAAAGGCACGCCCAGTCGACAACCAAGGCGGCCTTGGAATGTATGTCGATAGAAGGCGAATCAATTTGGTTCTTATAAACCTCAATAGCTGCCTCAAGACCGGACTGCCTTCTCCGCAAGTTGGCCCAAGAAACAATAGTCTCCACATTTCCAGGGAGTCTGAGTAGAATCGCTTCGTGGATTTCTTGAGATACATCTGGCCGCCCAGCCGATTCTTCGAAGTATGCGTATTGAAGCCTGATCCCCGGTCTGCTGATGGGGACGTAAAGGGTGCTCGCACGTTGGTAGATGTTGCGAACTTCCTCCTCCTTTCCATCTTGCGCAAGCATCCATCTAGCGTATCTAAACCAGAATTCATCGTAAAAAGCGCAGGTGACCAAGCATCGCTCGTAGAGGAACTGGGCTCTGACATAGTTTCCTTCCGCTTCCTCAAAATCAAGGTACTTTCGCCAGTTGACTAATTGGTGCACGTCCAATTCCGTTACATGGAAGTAAGGGCGCTTGACTTCGGACTCATACGTCCAACGCTTCGTTGTCTCAGTCTGCGTGTTTGTGAAAATCGCCATGTGGTCGTTATCGATCTTGGCGCGAAGCTCTCTTTCAACCTCGAGCTCCCCCTTCGGCGCTGAAGGATAATTTGACGCTTCCGACATAATTTCCTCGCTGTATTTAGTAAGGACATCCGATGGTAACAGCTCGGAAACAGGGCGAGTATGGGCGAGTTGGCGGAACTTCTCGAAATACCTCGCATATTGATGCATAGGAATGTGGACCACCCTGCTGAGAATGGCAAATATCTTGTCATGTGCCTCCCAGCGGTCCTCAAATTCCAGGTACTTGTCCCAAAATGGATGTGCCAGAAAGTCCAAACCAACACACGAGGCACCCCGCTCAAACAACCTGTTAAACGATGTTAGCGGAATCTCCAAAGGGGGGGAATCAGGGTGCAAAGAAGGTGGTAGGGACATCAAATACGGAAAGGGATGTTGTGCTTGACTCTGTATCCCCCAAATCCCGAAGCTGGTAAAAAGATGTGCAAGGTGATACGACTTGGAAGCGAATAATAATGGCAGGAAAGAGATTTCCTGGTCGGGAGCGTGAGAAAGATATCACACGATGGACATTTTTAGGCACTCTCACCGTCTGTGAAAAGGATGATCCTCTCAAGCCCGTGTGGAGTGTGTGATGGCATCGCTGCTGATGCGTGTGTTATGGGAAGGGGACCACTCATGTATACTTGCTTGTGTTATGGGAAGGAAAGCATCCATGTATACTTACTCTCTGGTGACATCAGGAACGTGGCTCGTCTCAACCTTGAAGGAGCAATAGTCTGTCCACAAGTCTACCGAGTTTGTGATGCCTGCGACACCGCGCTCAAAGACCTTGGTGTATGTTAGCGGGTTCGTCCTTTATAATTCGAAGCGTTATTTACCATCTCTGCGGCTTCGGTGCCTGCGATTAAAAACTCGAGATCCGCATATTTCTTCCAATACCCAAAGAGTAATGGAAACTTCAGAAGGAAGCGGTCGTAGACATCTCGTACAGTGGTAATTGCCTGAGGACTCGAGTTGCGATTTAAGCCGCCCTCCAACGACTCAGCAGCTCGGACAAGCTTCTCCCAGTTTTCAAAGTTATCCGTATCCTCGAGCTGTATTTTCGGCACACATGTCAGCTTCTGCATCACACAGCTTGCAAGGTAGATGATCTACTTACGACTTCGTTATTGAGCTTCGTTATCTCGGCGCTCTCCTCCTCAGTTCCTCCAAAGTGAAAGTCACCCATCGTTCGTGATGGCTCGATCCTCCCTTGATATTTAACTTGAATAGAAGCTGCGATTGGGTGCCGACTTTGGTGTTGTGGGAATAAAGTTGGTTTCGTCCGTGAAATCAAGGTTGCTATCGAGGTTCCGCGAGTCGCCCAGACGACCTGAGGAAACAACCACGTCGAGAGCCGAGACAATGATGTCTTGGCACGCTAGTCGTCGTTAAAACAAGTAGCAAATATTTTCCACTCAACTTTCTTCCACCTTCCTGATACTATGGGCTGGTGATGAACGATACCCAGGTATCACCAATATAGGAAGAGAATGAATGCTCCAATGGAGCTTGATCTCAAAAGACCCCTTCTGAAGCCTCACAACCTTCCTCTTTTCCTCGTTCATTCCACCATTCCAATGGCTCAACCACTGGTTTCGACATCTGTCGAAAGTGTTTGTGGCTGGCCTACTGATCTATTCTAGATAAACATCACGACAAGCCTATACATACGGTAAGCTACTTTTTATTCTCTCCAATACCCTGCCCAAGCACGATTTTTGTCGCGAGACAAAAGCAAGATGATGAGAAATATTTTATATTATCACAGACCTGTTCTGGAACAATTATGTGGATAACTAGGTACTTACTGAACTTGCATCAACAAAACCTAATTCAAACCTACCAAAAACGATACTGAATTATTTGCTAATCAATCGTTCTAGGCATTGTTACTTTCATGACACGAAGTCGACTCAGAAAAGTCTGAGTTTCGAAGCTTGGTGGCGGAACCCATTCCGGGATGATAACCAGCTTCATGAAACTGTTCCGGTAATGCCGGTTCTTTGTTCATGAAGACGTGCAACTCTTCAAACAGCATAGAAATAAATACTGCCAAAATACATTAATGTTTGAAAATATTGGACTGATTGACCTCGTTCCTAAATCGTGAGACCGGGGTCAACGTGACATTATACTCCTCCTTGCCCTGGCAAGATGCCCATATCCACCCAGTCAACGCCAAAACCCCAACTCCCGCAACAAGTTAACAATACTAATTCCCGCTCGCAAACCCAGATATTTCTGTGCTATTCGTAAACTCGCAGCCATCTAGCTACGGATGCAGTCTCAAAGTCAACGCCAACAAGCTCGCATAAGCACCCATACTCAGCGCCGCCAAGATAATCACCACCTCCCCGCTCGTCCTGAACTTCTTCTTATTCACCCCATCATCCCCCACCTCACTGAAGAACTGCCTGTTGCCGACCCAGCGCCGATAGGCGCTCACAAGCACCACCGCCATGCCATAGATGGCGAAAAGGGCGCCGACGCTGTAGAATTCGGCTGTGAAGATCTTGAGGACGACGAGGGCGAATGTAAACTGGGAGACAGCTGTGCGGATGTAGGCACCCTCAAAGGTGCGTTGAGCAGCGCGGATTTCGACGAGCCTGAGAGAATAGTTAGAAAGGAGGGCACAAAATCAAACGGCAGGGAGAGCTACTCTTGCGTGGTGAGGATGACCGAGCGGGCCCGATGTAATCGGAGGTGGTAGGTGTCTTCGGGGTGTGGCTATGGCATGTTAGTCAAAGGAACAGAGATCCGTTGGACGGATAATTCTGCTCACATGGAACATGGTGACGTTGGGATTCAACTACGTTGAAAGTTCCTGAAATGGCGCAAACGAGCATCACAGGTGGGTTTGATTGTAGATAAGGAACTATAATTATAGTGCCTTATATTTAAGGCTACAACGTTAATGTGCGACACTATCCCCAAAACTACTGTATGAGAATCACGACAAGGAAGTCACGGATTCTACTCTACAGCGAGTAACAAAGGGAGCCTGCCGCCGTAGATCTTTATTTCACATGGATTAATGACCAACAAAATTAATTAATGGCCAAAAGGGAAGCTTAACGTAATCAGTTTTAAGCATTTGTATTGGTACGGTGTTATTCGGAATCAAAAAATGGTGATTTCGTTGGGAATAATATCGGGAGACCTCGAGTCTCACACCGACACTTAGCAACGCCCGCAAGGGCCTACGTCGTTCTCACCACTCGCCCATTGCTCATTACCCCCGACCCCAAGCTCGTTCTACCGCATCTTCTACTCTAGATGTCTTCGTGGGAGCCTTGCTACTATGGGCGCCCGGCTTGCGCTGTGTCGTTGTAATATACTGAATCATAAGGCATGTTGTCGCCGCCGCCCTGGGGATTGAGGGGCATGTTGGGATTATTTGGAAACCAACTATTGAACCCTTCGGCGGTTGGGGCAGCAGAAGTTTTCATATAACCGTACTGCGGAACCGACCAAGGCTGTGGTGGTGAGGATGGCGGTTGCTGCCGAGGATCGGAGATATGAGAAGATCCGATGGTTGGGCCTGATACTGCAATCGAATTTGGATCACCGTGCATATAGGGTGCCTGGGGCATGTTCTCAAGGTGCCCAAAAGACACAGAACGCTGAGGGACTACCCAGTTGAGCTCTTCCCGAGGGCCTGGATCCACTGCGCCTGGTGACCAATTCTGGTGCTGAGGTTGACTCAAAGGCTGAGAGTACATTGGGAATGCTGGAGCCAAAGATTCTTGGGTATTAACGCGCCAGTAACCGGAAGAATCGGCTACAGGCCTCGTTGAAGGTGGTGGTTTGGATTGCATCCATGCCGCCGAATTAGGTTGGTATTCATTTTGCGCTCCGAAGACAAGGCCTAGAAGAGTCAGGACCGAGACCATCGGAATCATGTGGGTAAGTTTGGGAATACAAACCTCTATTTTCAGGTGGGAAACCATCATCTTTTAGTCTCTTTAGATCAGAAGAGCCGAGATAGGGAGGCATGGCCATATTTGGATACGAAAGTCCATTCTGTATTTCCGAATTACGGCCAAGCTGATCTGTAGGGGATGCCGAAGAAGAAGCCCTACCGAGTCCTCTGCCGCTAGATGCGCCACGCTGGCCTTGGGGCTGCTGCGGCGGTTGGTCAACAGGGTAGAAGTTGCATTCCTTCTTCAGTCTGATGCAATTGGCGCATCGATTTTGGAGATCTCCTGGCGCAAGAATGCATCTTATCTTTCTTCGACGACAGTGTCCTATTGAGTGTTAGCGAATCCGTGGGCCTACGAAGAGAAGTTCAAACAAGGCAGAAGAAAGATGGGTGCTAACCACAAGCGACAGAAGTTCTATGGTATCCTAGCTTATTTCTCCTCTTCTCCGCCGATGCCGCCAAGGCCGCATCGGCTACCGCTTGATCGTGGATGTTGGAGGTTGACGATGACCGCTTTACTTTTCCTTCTTGGTCGGACGCATGCTGATTGAGTTCTTGAGAGAATAGATTGCTATCTAGCACTTGTTGTGATAGCTCTGGGGGTATTGCAGGTGGTATTTGGAAGTTGCCAATCGAACGTGGTGAGAGTTTATAATCCGCGCCGGAACTCGGTGGAGGTGGGTATTGGTATGACATAATATTTGAGTTTTGGCCAGCGCCCGTCGATTGAGGCGATGTGCGGATAGTTAACTAGAGTACAGTCTTGGCTTGATGAGCTCATGTCCCATTCACTAAAGATCAGAGCAACGGGAGCCGCAGTTATCGTCGTCGTCGTCCAGCAGAGTTGGCGCCTATGCTTTGATCCCCCCCACGGTCAACTATGCACGGGTCATAAGAAGTCCAGTTCGCATTGTTATTTTAACGTGCTTCTGTCAGGGCTGTATTATTGAAATGGACGGGCAGGTGCAGGTAGGCGCGGTTCATAACGTGGCTCCTGATCCAGCCTGTGAGCTGCGCTGGATACGCCAGTGGAGTAGTAAGACAAGTCGTGGCTGGCAGTATGCTTGTTGTCTGATTTCGCTTCGAGTCGCCCTATGGAACGATTTCGCCAGGAATGTGAGAGTGGGGCTATCGTTGTGAGAGGCCTTCACTGTGATATTAGCACTCTCGATAGATCGAGGCGCTCGACAATGAGGAAGCGCGGGGATTCGGCGCCACCACAATGAGCGTCAAAAAGCAAAAAAGCTGTAGCTGGCGGCTTTGCTTTGAACTCGACAGGCTCGCCGTTTTCGCTATTGTCGCCTGTTGGATGGCGTCTCTGGCGACAGATTGCAGGAGCGGGGCGTCACAACTCAGAGCCCTTTGTTTCGGTTTAGCCTTCAGCCCACGGATACGGGTCGCAATAGCGAGACTTTTTCCCCAGACGAAGTCGCAGGGGCTTGGGGTTATGGAGGGACTGTAGCGAAGAGACAGGTCTCATGGGGAAGAAATTCCAGGAGCGAACAAAAGGGCAGGGGGTACATGATACTAATATCACAGAGCAGAGAGCGCCAGAGCCGCCTCGCGAGGTTTGACCTATCATTGGGCGGGGTTCAACAGGTGTCACGTCTAAGCATGATGCCAGGCATTACTCGAGTGGATTTTGGGATGGATCATGGAGGTGGTGGTGGTGGCAAAGGTGGAGGAGGTTGCTGTGATATTGCATGGCAGAGTGGTAGTGCTGTGAATCGAGCCTACGTCCACAGGTCGGCGGGCCTTTTAGTCTTGCGCCACAAGATTGAATCCACCCTATGGGCACGGAGATGAACGACTAGCTCCAATGCTTGTCAGTGGTAAAAGAGATGGGGGGACTATGGACATTTGTCTCTTTTCCCTACGGGCTTGTCTGAATGGGGCTTTGTTGTATGGGCCTAGGTCGGTCTCTGTCTCTGTATGGGGCTGGGTCTAAGTCTAAGGGCTTGACTACCTGTAGAGCAATGGAGCAATGATTTGAGAGACAACCAGGGGGAAGAGACGCCAGGTTTTGTAGCATTTAGTACGATTTGGTAGTGGTTGGTTTGGGGGGGGGAGTTTTGGGTAGTTTTAAGTGTGGCTTTTTCCGTCGATATTACATCAGTGAGCGGCCGCCAACGTGCCAACGTGCCAACGTGCCAATGTAGAGAACACTGAGAGTACAGTGGTTTTATCGTATAGGTGCAGTACCATTGTATATCTGTGTCTGTATACTGGCCGACATTACAGAGGAGAATACTACAAAAGCCCGGCGTAAAATACGCAATATTGTATAGCGAGGTACATCGCCCGTATGTAGTCGTTAGTAGTCAGTACAGTGACATGCAGCATGTGGGTAGTGGGTTCTTATCTGGGGCAGTGCTTTTTTTCCCTGTCAATACAGTTTTAGTCGGCGTGGGCGTGGTGGTGGGTACCCATAGAACATAGAACGGTGAGCGTGCTACAAATGAGCGCTGCGCTGCGTACTAGAATTAACTAAGAGTACTCATTACCTACTCCCTACTATCCCTACCCCTATCCATTACCTACTCCCTCAAACTTGGATAAATGCTACTTTTAATACATATGCTTGACTTCCTTATTTCATTCTCGGTTTTTTGTCTTATGGTTGGCTGGCCCCCCTCATCCAATCTCCACTCGGTATGGCCAGCTAGACTAATCCTCCACGTGTGACTGACGTCTCGGCACTTCGTCTGATGCATCCGTGACGGGACATGTTCCTTGCTTGGTCTGGTGTATTGTATGTCTGATGTAGCACAGTCTGATGTAGCACAGTCTGATGTAGCACAGTCTGATGTAGCACAGTCTGATGTAGCACAGTCTGTAGCACAGTCTGGTGTATTGGCTGGTCTGGCTGGTAATGAGATATCTCCCTGTGTGTGATTAATCGAGATGCATAGTGTGGAGAAGGACGTGTGCTGTGCGTGCTGTGCTGGACTGTACATGTGTATTTTGTATATTTTTATGTACATATGTACGTATTTAGATCCGTACAATATTCGCTACGGCTATCTACGGGCGACCTATGGCTAGATGGCCGAGGGAATCGAGAGAGGAGTGAGGTCAGTTTGGTTTAGTAAGTGGGTTAGTCAGTTACTCACTAACTTGTAGTGAAGGAAGTGAGGGGATAGACGGAGAATATTGTATGCATGTAGCATGGTACTCCGGCCATCTTCCCTTCTTCCCTTCTTCCCTTCTTCTTCCCTTCTTTCCTTCTTCCCTTCTTCCTTCTTCCTTCTTCCTTCTTCCTTCCTTCTTCCCTTCTTCCTTCTCTAAACACTAACTAACTCCCATACTCCTCTAACTCCTCTAACTCTACTCTCTGTACCCTCTACTCTACTCCTCTACTACTCTCTCTGTACCCTCTACTACTCCTCCACTCTACCCTCTACTACTCTCTCTGTACCCTCTACTACTCTACCCTCTACTACTCAACTACTCTCTCTGTACCCTCTACTACTCCTCCACTCTATTCTCAACACCCCTTCTATGTACATTGGATGCGAAATATGTACGAGTATGTACAAATTCAATACTACTAGTACTTTTGACTCTTCCAAAACACGCGGTCATGCATGCCCCTCGTTCAAGCTCCACGACGCGAAACGAGTGGATATCCAGTCCACTAGAGTAGTCTACTGTCGTCTATAGTCTACTGTACTGTAGTCTATAGTCTACTGTAGTCTATAGTCTACTGTAGTCTATAGTCTACTGTCGTCTATAGTCTACTGTCGTCTATAGTCTACTGTCGTCTATAGTCTACTGTCGTCTATAGTCTACTGTACTGTAGTCTACTGTACTGTAGTCTACTCGTACTTTGGATTAATAAATCTATGTACTACCCCTGTAGTAGAGTAGTCCAATAAAACCCCGGGTAATGTTATGCTGCTTTACCACTCGTACGTACGTGACGCGTTATACGGATTATTATGGAGTATTTCTCGCAACTTTTTAAAACAGCGGAGAGGTGGTACTACGTACATGGATCCCCTGTTAACAATTCTTGACCCAAGGTACGAGTACTATAGTCATCCCCCAGTCCCCTGGTATCTATTGATCGCCATCTCCCACATCTCACAATCCCGCTTGGACAGAAGGACGAACAAAAATCAGACCATAATATTCCATCAGACCCAACTAACCCATACAGCATATATATATTCAACGGCGATCTTCCTCCGCGTCCTCTATGCACATCTCTCCCTCCCGTCTTTCTTTCAGCCCACCTGCCCCCCCCGCTTCATTTTGACCCAGCGCCAATCCGCAGTTTTTTCACAGTTTTTTCACAGTTTTTTCGAGCCACGAAGATCCATTGTCGTCTTTGTCCCCAGTATAATGTAACCGTCGTTTGACCGCCAACCGAACAAGCAGTTGAAATCCACTTCTTTCACTCGTGGTCGAAGGATCTTTCCGCGTTTCCTCAACTAGAGTACGGCTATTCTTTCTCTATTCCATCGTACTCAATACTGTACCCAAACTATACTCAAACTATACTCAAACTATTACTCAAACTATACTCTGTTCTACTGTACTAACTTACTAACTCTACCTGTACTCCACTCTACTCTGCTATAACTGTGTCGTGAAGCGGTGATGGCCCAGCCAGCTCAAATTGGTCATCGGAAGCGAGTTGTGACGTTAGAGTGCCTGCCTCCAATATTAGGTATTATTAGGTATTGGTCCAGCTTTTTGCCCAAGAATGCAGAGGCTCTTGCGCTCTGGCGCTCTGCTCTGGACTCCCCTTTCCGCCCGCCGGCATGCTACAGTCCTGTATGTACATGCGCATCAAGTTTATCCACTGTATTGTTATATCACCCTTCCCGAGTGCAGTAATCGTGGGGAATTTCCCCCTTCTTGTGGTACCCGGGTCCTCGGTGACCCTCAAGCTGAATCGTTCGCCACATGCACTCCTACCAGCGAGTTGGCTGCCCCGTCTATTCGTTCCTAATTACCCGCAAATGAATTGCCCGCACCTCCATTGCCCCCCAATTAGAACATTGAACTTCAATCCAGGCTATTCCATTGGGCCCTCCCTAAACTCTGGATGTGTGGGCTCTCTTCGTAATAACCCTAGGTCGAAAGACTGCTCCAATCCTGGTACTGCAGGAGATGGCTCCTGACTCTAACTTACGTAGTAAAGTGTGACATATCCAGCTATACCTAGCCCAGCTGGCCATGCAGGCCCAGGCGTCACTCACTCCATTCTTGTTCGCTCCTGGTACCATTGTTTTTCAACCAGTTGGGACATCGCGCCCCTTACAGAAGGATATTGATGAGCATCTATTTCATTCCCTCTCTGAGTACTACGCTATTTCCCAAATCTCCTCAACACCATTCAGGTCATCACTTGGCATGGGACTCCGCAGAGATACCGACAGGAGGGTTTTACAGTGCCCCTCGTACATCTTTCCAATCGTGGATGTGCTTTCGGCGAGTATGGTATCGTATCCCCTTCGCATATTATAGGACCTCAGGAAAGTATACGGTGCACGGTCTGGCTGAGTCACGAGGTTTCTCCCCACACAGTCCACAAACACCATAATCTCCCGCGTTCGTGTATAGACCCCCCCGACAAACCTCGCTCTGGCATTTCCAGACATCAAGGACCATTTTTGGATCGAGGACATTGGCGCACACCATGCATGTAGGCGACCCGACACTGTGTTCCGCTGAACAGACAGGGCAGGCTGGAGTTCTTGATGCTGTCTCTGTGGATACCCCGATCGAAGGCTTTACTCGCCGCTCTTGACCCAGTTTTGGTGATCTATGGGTACCTTCATTTGCCTCACTGTGAGACATTGATGGCTTAGTTGCGGCTTCTATCATGACAGGTACCAGAGATTTGTTGGTTTTTTTGCTGTCTTCGGCCACCCCGAACTTTCGAAGCTCAGACATCTCATCCTTCACATTGATTTCGTCAGGATCTTCATCGTCACAGACTCGAATCAATGTTCTTCCTTTCCCATCGTGTAACTTTTTGCCATCAGAATCCGCCGCCTCTTCTGGACCGGACAGACCGGCTTCCCAATCACTTTCAGTCTCGCTCCCGGATTGCACGAGCTCATCTTCAGCCTTAGTCTGACTGACGTTTTCTGCCGTAGTAGTAAATCTTGACAGAGCAGCCATGGCTCTCAATTCTCGTCCGCGGCTACTGCCAGCGACACGTGGGTTGCTGGCTGTCGTTTTCCCCTTCTCAAGTTTAGCCTTCGTCTCCTCGTCCGCGCCTAGAGCGACACCGACACCGTTGACCCCGAACTTCTTCGCAATCGTTCTTTCTTTCCGTTCTTTGTAGCTGAGTTTTGGCTTCGCGGCCCTCTTCCGCTTTCCAGATGATCTGAAAGTCCCGCCACAGAGATGCTCAGGCAAAGTTTCCTCACTCCCCAAGCTTGCTTGGTCGTATTGCCCAGTTAGTAAAGTTCGTCCACGACTCCACATTCCATCTCCAGTGTAGCCCTTTTGCCACAGCGCCTTTAGTTCAGTCGAGTATTGGTCTTTTACTTTCCAAAACGCCTTAGAATGGTTCATTTGCTTGCAATGAGCGAGCTCATGCATCATGACCATTTGTACAAACTTGAACGGCAGCCAGTGCCCTGATGGTGCCTTCAGGACAAGCTGTATAACCTCACCAGCGTTGAAATTCCGCCCAAGAAACTCCGGATTGCATTTATGCTCTTCAAGAGACATCACGGCAAGATGATTAGACCGCATTATAGGTTTGCAACTCGCAGCGATGCGCTCGAGAAAGTCCTCAGAAAATTCCTTATCTGGGCCATCCAGTGGCTTGATGAAGTTGATGTGCTCATTAGGTTGTTGGCGACGAGCGTTGATGCGCTCGATACCGAGAGGCATGGTGATGAACAACTTCAGCAATGGTCATGAGGGCTATTACTTTAGAAGTGATACATGCTTGATAGTTGTTTCGAAGCTGGACACGAACGAGCTATGAGGCTGATGTTGAGGTCGGGAGGCAAATATGTGGGTAACTTATATCAGCACTCGCTTATCAGGGAGCCAACCAAGTCAACAACACAGATGGGCTCCTTGGGTGGAAACGGACGGATAAGTCTTCTGAATAGGCAGCAGCAGCCTCTGGTGCTCATGGAAAGCGCATCTATCTATTCATCCAACAGTGGTTTACATGTCACGTTTTCAAGCAGATAGGTAGGTCACGCGATTTCAAAAATATCCCAGCCTGGTCTGCGTCTCTTGACACAGATGGCGAAACCCAGGGTCTACCATCCAGGTAAATAAAGACTCTCATTTCGCCTGATAATATGCTATCCCCATGGTTTGAAGCGCCAAATGAAAATAAAGCAATGTTTCCACTCCCCGCCCTTAATTTTAAACCACATCTCAAATACGGTGTTTTTCGCTCTCTGTTATCATGTTAGTTTATATCGCAGTCAACCGAACGGAAGATATTCCTTACCTAATCTGGAGTAGAGCATATACAGTGCCATCTGGTTGCATTCCGCAGTCCCCGTGATCGTGACAAGCCTCTCGTTGCTGTTATCTTGAGGCTCATTAATTTTGATAACACTTCCACTGAGTTGGCGTATTTCGTTAATCTTGGCACCACCCTTGCCAATGATAGCTCCAACCATATCATTAGGGATATAGATTTGCTGCGTCAAGGGTTGGCCTGGGACAACACCTTGCATTGGCTGAGCTGGCGGCCCGGCGTGAGACGCTGGGCCTCCATGGCCTACTTGCTGCGGCTGCTGTGGTGCTACACCACCATACCCGGCAGCGGGGGAACCACCGTAGTGCATCGACGCACCGCCTTGCTGTGGGCCTGGGCCTTGAGCATAAGGCTGTCCGTACTGAGCTGCTGGCGTTTGGCGAGATCGGATGTCATTGTGGCGGACGTTATCCGGGTGGCCGTAGTTACCCCCAGCAGGTTGTGGAACATAGGGGACAACTTGCATTCCACCGGGGATCACTCCAGCTGGGCCTCCGCTACGAGTGGCATATGCTGAAGCTGTCGGACCTCCGAAGCGCTCAGTCAATTGCTCCAAAAGGGTGCTGGCTACATAATAAGTGGCGATATGAACGGCATCGGCAACGCCAAGGACGACGACGGAGCGTTCAGTCGAAAGAGGTAGGCATGCATCCGATGCGTTCAGTCGTGCCCCTGACTGCTCTTGGATTTCTCTAATTCGGACGCCACCCTTCCCAATAATTGAGCCGATAAGAACATGCGGAACAAGAAGACGAAGCGGGTATGTCCTTGACTGTGGGGTTGATGGCTGATCAAGTGGCTCGCCATTCAAGGTGCGGATAATCAAGCCGAACGCCTAATACTAAGTTAGAAGCGTAATAGTTTGGTGAAGGGTGGGAACATACCTTTGCTGCCGCATCAACCACCCCACTCACAGTGAGGATTCTCTCCACAGCGCCTTTTTGGTAGTCACTGACGGTACATTTGGCGCCAGACATCTTACGAATAAGTGTCACATTCTCTCCTCCTTTACCTATGACAGTTGCGGCCTCTGCACTTGATATAACGGCGCGAATGTGGATCCAAGAACTTTCGTCGTGCTGGAGTGCATTTCCAGATGAACTTTGATCTCCTGTAGATAGGATAGAACCTTCAACAGTACGAGTACCATCTGGCGCATCGCCCACAACAACATCGCCTTGTGTATCCTTGGACTCAGTTTGAACGCCATTGGTTGAGTCACCACCCTCAACCTTAGCATCACCCGCCTCATCTCCCAAGGCCTTTTGTCCCGCTGACTCGTCGACTTCTTCCTTCGTAACTTTGTCAAGGGCCGGGCGTTTGGCATCTGGTTGATCAGTGGGGCCAGATGGGGAGGATGTATCTTCCAATGGGCGCTTGGCTGACTGGATGGGGGTGGGTGGTGAGGCAGACATATTGATTGATTTCGCTGCTTGTTAATCTTTGAATAGCTCAGGATGCGGTCGGAAGGGAGGTCGGAAATAATTAGTCTTGTATTGATCGAATTATGTACACCGTGGGGATGCTCGAAAGGAAACGTGCTGGTGCTGGTGCTGGAGCTCGGGTGAGGGGAGAGAGCGTGTGCTTGGACGGAATCTGTTGAGAAGGGGATGCGATGATGGAAAGCAGCCAGGTTCCGTGACGGATCTGTAGGCTTGTGTGTGATGGGATCTGTGAGGGCGGAGAGCAGGTGAAGGTGAAGGTGAGTGATGGATGAACAGTGGTTTCAGGTACTTTGTGAAGAAAGCAGATTGAGAGACCCAAAGTCAAACCTCTAGATCCTCCACCAATGCTGAGATGACCGGACCGAAAGTTGCGATTGTCGAAAATAGCCGTTAGGTTAGAGTGACACTCGAGGATATGTTGCCGTCAAATTAGGAATGACAGCGCAGGTCAAGATGCCAGGAAGAGGGTTGAAAAGATGGCAAAAGTGGAATTGCGCGCGAGTGCAGATGTAAGATAATACGCGTGGATGTCGAGAAGTCGGTCCGTCTTCAAAAATAAGCTAGTCCACGAACAGAAGCACAGAAAGGCACGTGATATAGAGCCTCAGAAGTTACCTTGGCATCATAATGACGCCGACAAGGTTTCAGCACTTTGGCAGTGATCTCATTAGGAGTAATATTTGCCTTCGTGATATATATTTCTTATGAAAATGCCCGTAGGTTAAAGTTTACCACGTTTCCTCCGAGAGTTCATATCCCCATGAAATCCCACTACCAGTAACTGTACAAACGCTGTGATATACAAGACAGTATACTTCAGACAGTTCGAATTATGGCATCTACAAGTGGAACATACAGGCCGAGCAATCATCATGGTCTTAAGGAGGATGGAACTCCTGATAAGAGAATGAATAGCTCTGATACGACATATAAGCCGAGTCATCATAATGGCCTCAAGGAGGACGGCACTCCTGATAAGAGGATGAATACAGGACGTGAGCATTTTAAACACCCTTCTCCTTTAAACCCGCAAGCTGTTTTTTGCTGATTGTGAATAGAATTTGCGCATGGTAAAGTAGATCCTCACCAGGCTGGTCAGGTCGGAGGTCACGCTGGTACCACCAGTACTGCTGGCAGCGGCGAAGTTTCCAGCACCAGTGGAAAGTACAAACCGGTCGAGCATGGTGGCTTGAAGGCCGATGGAGGCAAAGACAAGCGTGTCGGCACTCATGGTGCGTATTGTTCTGTAACCATCTGCATCAGTTCAATCTTTTAACTGACGTGCGTTAATAGAATTTGCCCACGGAAAAGTTGACCCACACCAGGCAGGCCATGAAGGTGGCTCCAAGTAGTTTTATAGATCCGCCCAAACGTCTGTACATAGCTGAGTATAAAAATCCCAGAAATTTAAAAGCCGATAGAACTTCTCTCTTTTGGATCTATTTCTGTGTTAGCAGCACGGTTCTGGTGTGGTGGGCACGAGTACCTACTCTTGTTTACAAACCCCAGTGCGCTCTCTGCTGGTATGATTTGAGTCTTTCGAAACACGTCGAACTAAGGAGGCTCCCGGTGAATACATTCTACACCCAAGTTAGGCTGCGCACTACTCGCTCAATACTCGGCTCACTCGCTCAGTGGGTTACTCAGCTGGGTGAGTAGCTTGAACCTTTTACTCGACTCGGTGAGTGAGGTCATACTCAGTTACTCTGTAAAAACCCAGTGAGTACTCGGCTATCACGTGTAAGATTTATGCATCATGTGAACAGTCCCTCATACGATTAATACTGTTTTATGGTTAAGTTAAAGTATTACATCTATCAGCATCACTCTCGCCATCTCTAGTAAGCTGTGAGAACGAATCATGTATATTCCTCTATCTAAGTACCACGATTATCAGAAGATTATCAGAACACTATTATCTATTATATATGCTTAAGAACATCTCTCCACCTTGCTTGATGAGGCCGGCCAGACCTACTAATACCTAAAGTATTTATGGGGTCTTGACGAGTAGCTTGAAAGATATCAAGTAAATCTCTTCCAGTCTTCCGAGCATGTTGGATAGGCGTTGGTGGCGAGGACGGCATATCCTTATCTTCATCTTCATGAATAGTTGGAAGTATAGGCTCCTCATTATTACCATCTTCTCTTATATCTTCGTTATCTAGGATATCGTCATCTGGGATGTCGTATAAGGTCTTGTTAAGACGGTCAGCCCTATCTCTTTCTTCACCTTGTTGGTAGCGCATTTGTCATTCTTCATGTGCAGCTTGTGATAAGTCTTGCTGTTGCTGTGGCCGCTGAGGGTTAAATGGAGGATATTGTACCTTTGAATATGTCTCTCAGATATGTGTATTTGATCGTAGTTCTTCTTCATCGCTGATATATTGTAACTCAATAGAATTGCACATCCGTTGTCGTTGTGCCTCATACTCTTCTTCTACTTGCTCCTCAGTCATATCAACGACGTCCATCATATCTGCAAGCTTGTCACGATGACATTGACGATTCTTGTATTGTTGAGAGTAATATACAAGCATAATACTCTTAATCGTCTCAGGATTAATTGGTCACATCGATGGCCACACACATCCCTTGCGGCACTAAAGACTCGCTCAACTCCAGACTCAGCAGCAGGAATACAAAGTATATCACGAGCCATTGCTGATAGACCAGGAAATTGCTCTTCCTTTTGTTGCCAAAATAGCAATATCTTTGTGTACACATGTGCTATACAAGTTAGAATAAGATTACTAGAAGACTACCAGAAACTTACGAGCATCAAGATAGAGATCAGCCTCATTCACATATTCCTCTCTCTGGCCCCGAGTCCCATTTAATGTCTGACTTTGCTGCAATACTAAGGCTAATGGATCCATATCTGCATCTCGTAATCCTAATTGACTCGCAACTCGCACTGTAGAGTACTGCTCTTTATAAAGAGTCTTAAACTGTTGTTCAAACTCTGTCTCCCAATTTTGTATTGAAAAGTCAAGCTTGCAAACCTTTTTGTTAAAGTGTGAGAGCTTCACACTAGGATTTAAGATACTAGCAAATGCGAAGATAGATCCAGTATTTGTGTATAGCTTGTTATAATACTTCTTAATCTTCTTCTCTGCAGCATCGATTGCTAAAGTCATCTTTGCTACCCATGGATATGTCTTATGCCATAGCCGGTGCCGAGTTCCTTCAAGCGTTGATAAGAGTTTTTGATATACTCTGAGTGTATAGCAGACAGTAGGTCCAGCTGACGATCCAATGTTTGTTGTAAAGAAGTTGAATGGTCTTGTAAGATCAATGATGTATTCGATGTGCTTCCATTCTACCTCGCCAATCTAAACATATGAGCACCATGATCGCCTCGGGTATATTGATTGATTGTTGACTTGAGTTGCTGTGCTCGCAGAAGCATATGGCATGTCGAATCCCATCGAGTTGATACATCTTGAATAAGTCGAAGAAGTCTCTGAGATGGTTGACCCTGGTTCATGTTTGCCTTTGCAAAGTCATAAACCTGTTCCTTCGAGTATGACTTAAATTAACAAAGATAGTGAGCTTCCGGAGCTATGAGATATTAGAAAAAGCTACCAGAAGATTACCAGAACTAACAAGAGAATATATACCTTTCCAAGTGTAAATCCGGTACCCTTGTCTTTTTGTAACTTTGCAAGGCCCTCCATCTGGTTCTCTTCTTCCCAGTTCATTAAGATCTCTTGATTTGTGGCGTAATCTGGATTCGGCCAAGGAGAGCACTAATGGCAAGTTGAATAACATGAGCTAGGCAGGGTATGTGTTGTACCTTTCCTCCAATAAAATGCTCATTGTCCGCAATACTATCAAGCATTATTTCCACATCTCTCATCATCAAAGTGTTGTTTGACGCATTATCAGTCGTAATGGATATAATTCGTCCTTCTAAATGCTGCCTTGTGATAACTTTTTCAAGTATTCCACATAACTCAGCACCAGTATGCTCTGTATATATAGGTTCAAAGCCAATCAAGACCTCTTGCATTTTCCAATGACAGTCGATAAACGATGCAATAACACCCATAAACGAAAGTCGAGTAACACTTGACCAACAGTCGAGCGATAATGCAATCTTTGAACCAGGAACAACATCTTGTAGCATCTCTTCTTCGATTTGTGTGAGCTTTGTTGGTAAGAGGTTTCGAATAGTTGTTGCTGAGGGTAGTGGATAGTGAGGATTCTGTAAGATAGCAAGCCTTTTCCATTCAGTATCCTCGAATGAGCGGAACGAGCTATGAGTCGAGATAACTGTGTATAGATGTAATGGTGGGTGCACCAGATGTGAGAATCTAGCCACCCAAGGAAAGGGATGATTTTACTAAGACAACACACTGTCTTAGGAAACAGAGCCAAAGGGTTGTAGCTTAGACTATTCCACAACGCAGCAATCAGGTGTGTGATGTAGTGAAGTAGTTCAGACAAGTTGCAACAAATGTTGAGTCTGGGAACTCAGGGGTAAGTCAGAGGTTAACACCTCACTGACTTTTCAGAAACAAGGAGTAACAAGATGAATGCTTGGAAGCTTGGAAAAGACGTGGAAGTATGTGATAGTTGATTTACTGTATTGTCTGCTTGCCCTTTCTTAAGGAAAGGGCAATCCTATTTATGCCAAAGGAGTGTAGTTCTCTCATTTTCCATGACTTTCCATGACTAACCAGGCTTGGTAAATGTATTAGAAATCAAGTGCGACCCACAACTAGCTTGCTAATCATGTAGTGAACGTAAGAGAATCCCATAGAACCATCTCTTGGGTTCCTAGCCTATAGGAAGTGAAAAGGAGGTCCAAGGTCAGAGTACCTATAGACAAATTATGTCATAACTTAACCAATCTTGTGGGTAACTAAGGAGCGATGACGTGTAATGAATCATAGAGGGTTGTAGAAGCTTCTAGAGCTATCGTTCATGTTCCTAGGCCTCTAGTTGGTAGAGATATGCCATGTGGTAGTATTGGCCCACCCCCTTAAGGAGGAGATTTTCTTAATAACTTGTTCAATGAGTGTCCAAATGATATGCCGTGATGTATGTAGCATAAACAGATGTAGTAGAAGAGTTTGCAGCAATCGTTGAGTAGTATTGCTTCTGTTGTTGATGTGATAAGCCAAGATATGTATGTTGACTTGTAGGTTTGAGGAGGAGATTTCCAAGTTTGCTCTTGAGTTTGATAGCAAACTGAGTGCAACGAATGTCAGTATGACAGAGAGTTCTTCAGGTGCCTTGCGTTTCGCCATACTAAACACGTGATTAGCAGAAGATCGCCAGAAGTTCTGGCTATAGAATCAAGATAATAAACTTACTTGAAGTCCTAGTGAAGAGGTTAAGGCGCAAAAGGGAAGAAGAATGTGTAGATCGGAGAGTAACCAAGGAAGGTCGTGGTTATTTTAAAGTTGCAAACAAAAATATTCGTGAAGAATATTCACCTACAAAGAATTACTGTTCCAAAAGCAACACCACAACGCGCACCTTCATATAAAACACATACCTTTCAACCTCTACCTCTTTTCTATACTCTTCTTCTGCAATATTCTTCCTACAAACTCACTGTAAGTACACATATCTTTTGATCTACTTCTTTGTCTTGTGTTTACTTCACTAACTCACCTTGATATTAGCAAATGGC
This sequence comes from Pseudogymnoascus destructans, assembly GCF_001641265.1. Classification (NCBI taxonomy): domain Eukaryota; kingdom Fungi; phylum Ascomycota; class Leotiomycetes; order Thelebolales; family Thelebolaceae; genus Pseudogymnoascus; species Pseudogymnoascus destructans. The sequence goes on along the minus strand of NW_020167534.1, from coordinate 1,078,329 downwards.
TCGTACCAAGCAAACTGCTAGGAGATCAACTGGCGGCACAGCACCAAGGATGCCACTTGGATTACGGGCTGGCTCTGGGCTTGGTGGAAAGGGAAAGGAAAAGGCTGTGGGCACAGCAAGAAAAGCTCCAGTTCGCTCATCTCAAGCTAGCAACAATCATGCTCAGAAGGCCATGCGCCGCACAAAGTCTGGTAAGAGGATTACCAGAGGATTACCAGAGGATTACCAGAACTCTCTAATAAACATATAGGCACCAAGGCTCTCCGCGATATCAGAAGACAGCAACTCGATACTAGCCTAATTATCCCAAAGCTCCCATTCCAGCGTCTTGTTAGGGAAATTGCAGAAAACTTCAAGTCCAATCTTCGCTTCCAGTAATCTGCTATCCTAGCTCTTCAGGAAGCTGCTGAATGCTTCCTCATTTGAGAATTTGAGAGAATGATGTTTAAACATAGTGACAGGGACATACTAACAGTTATAGTGACAAACCTTCTCGCTATTCATGTGAAGAGAGTGACAATTCAGGCAAAGGATATGATATTGGTTCGGCGTTTGTGGGATATGATGTTTAATCATGGAGCTGTGGGCCTAATCGATGGAAATGTGTCTCACCCAGGAATGAAGGTCAGATGAGTTCTAGCAAACCTTCTGGTAACCTGGTACCTAAAGGCCAAAGGTTATAGTGTGGAATAGGACATCAACAATATGGGAATGGAGTTATGGAGTTATGGAGTTATGGCGTCTTGATCAATGAAGTCGCCCCCCGTTTTTAACATAATGTTGTAGGAAGGACCGAGATATTGCGACCGCGCGCAAATCGTGCGGTGTGTTTGGTGACCGGACCTTCGGGCTTTTGCGCAACGGGTAGGAAAACTCGACAGTAGACTACAGTATATAGAATAATGAATTGATTTGATTACTACACTATCTACTGGGCCTACGTACTGTATTTGTAGGGCATCGGGGGAAGCCCGAATACTCTCAGAATAGGGGTTCAGGTATTGGGTTCGGGTGATTTAATTACGATCACCCCGATGGGAAAATCCCAATTTCCTGGGCCTAAAGTGCCGTATTCCCCAGGTCCCGTATCTTTCTCCAACACATAAGTAATGGCTAATCAAACACGTGATATAACTGAGTTGCCAAGACCCATACTAGGTACTCAGCAAGTGAGTAATCCTCATTCAACAATACTCGGGACATGAGTGAGTAACTCAGCTGGGTGAGTAAAAATTCTACTACTCGACTCGTGAGTACCCAGTGCGCAGCCTAACCCAAGTACTGCACTTCGAACGAAATTGGGTGTCGTTTTACAAGTTGGGGTGGGAAGATATCACGTGAACAAACATTTGAACTATCATAAATATTTTGCCTTGCTTTTGTGGCATCGTATTTTCGCCAGGTTAAACGCGTCAAGTCACAACGCGCTTTATATGTGCCTTGGTGGCTTTTGTGCACAGCAAATCCACATATGAGCAAAATGGAGAGTATACCCAACTCTCGCGCAACCAGCGCCCATGTAGCGCGATTGGATCGGACCCTGAAGGACCTCCAGAGGAAGCTGGAGGAACAAGAAGAAGTACTGAAAAAGGTAATCTCGGTGTGAATTCTGTAAGGGTATTTCGTGGCGTTGACGTATCGTAGCTTCGTGCCGCTGGGAAACCAATCCAGGAAGAACCCGACAGCAACAAGGACATTCGCTTGCTTCAGATCAGCAAGATAAAATCTGCATTTGACGCCCTTACTCCTGTAGAGCCATATACCCCGCTTCCTGATTCACCACTGCCATCGCTCCTTGCGCTCCGGACAACACACATCACAACCAGCGAGGCAAAATCAGCTCTTAGTATCACCAAGCATGACCTCTCCCAAGTGGAGCAGTTGCTGCAGAAGGAGGCAGCCGATTTAGAGGACGGAAGGCTTATCGAGAATGCGCTTCAAACCCGTATATCTGCCCTCGAAACTGCAATAGAGAAACACGTGCAAAAACCGAAGGCTCAGGTAGCGAAGGACATGATGCGAGGCCTAAAAAACAAGAAGGCACGCTACGACATGGGCACAGTTACGCTCGTTAAGTCATTCAACGAATTCATTGACGATCACCTAGCCGTAATGCTTGCGGCCGAGGAGCTAGGTGGTCCTGTAGTAGGCGAACTGCTTGACATTGATGAAACAAACCTAGAGGCTGGTTTCAATGCTCAAGGAAAGGCCAGAAAGCTGAAGGGCCCGTTGAGTGAAATTGGACGCCAGCAGCGAATTGACGAGATCTGGAAGCAGCAGCCGGAACAACAACGACGAGCCCAGGAACCATGGAATGAGACGACGGCAGCAGCGACGGAGATGCGAGAGCTTACAGAGCAGCTGTTAAATAATTTGGTGGAGGCAGATGGGAGGATGAATGGCGGGTATATGGAACTGGATAGAGAAAGTGGAGCAGCAAGATTTTTGGTCAGGTCTAGGGTAGCACAGTTTCATCCAAGGGATGCGAGATGTTTGCGATTGATTGATTTTGGCAAAGATTTGGTCAGCTGAATGCTTCAAAAATCCAATTTAGAGCTATGCACAGTTTGTTGCCATATTCCCCATCGCTACCACGTTAGAGGATGAGGTTCTGTGCAAACAATCGCCTGGGACAGTGTCCTCCTATAGCACCAACAATGATGTCTGTCTCCAACCTATGTGGTCGTTTCTCAGTGTCTCTAATCTATGTGGTCGTTTCTCAGTGCAAACAAAGCCTTCACCACCTCCTCGGGTTTGCTTCTTATAGCATCGTGGTACATGGCGTTTGTGATAAACTGTTTGCAGTTCTTGATCTTCGCTGCTGTTTCTTGAACAAGCCCGAAGTCGACATACATGTCGTCGACGAATGTCGCCGCATAAACCGGTACCTCATTCCGAGCCAACTGCCAATCATCGTATAGAACTGGCCATCCATCATAATCGGCGATGAGCTGCGCAACATTCTTCAGCTTCGCAAGCTCCGGGTACGTCTCGAATGTGAAGGGATAGATCATCTCGCCTGAGAAATGGAGTTGATTTTGGCGCACCGTTGCGGGGCTTGACGGTGCGGATGAGATCCAGTGATACTCGGGAAGAGAGTGACCCACGCGGTAAGCAGCCCAGTCTGAAGCTCGACCTTCGCAATAGATCGACTCATGAAGAATAGCATAGATAATGTTGTCATCAAATCCAACAAGGCTTTCGACGATTGATAGAGTTGGGCGAGTAAAGAAGCTGAATTGTAAAAGATCCGATCGCATTCGCATAATGATGCCATGTAGGGTGTCCATGCCACCATGGCCGCCGAGAAGTATTCCAAGCATCAAGAATCTTCGAACAGTTAAGGTGCCCCCCCCTGGTAGGCTTAGCCCATTCTGAGACTTAATATATATTGCCAAGTCGTGTACGGCTTCAATATCCTCTGGGAATTTTTGATAATACGCCTGGTTTCGCTTGGTTAACTGAGCGAAGGTTGCTTTGTAGACCTCTTCTGGTGATTTTCCAACGGGTGGAATGCCACCGGAAGTAAAAACCTCCCTCAGTCCTTGTGGAAACTGTGAAAGATAGGTAACAGCACAGAACCCACCAAAACTCTGGCCAAAGATGGACCATTTTTTTAGCTCAGGGGGATAATCAGCAGTGAGATTCTTGCGGACTGCTTCACAGTCTTGAACGATGCTGTCAGCCCTGAATGCCTTCAGATAATCTGCTTGTTGGTGCGAATCTCCCTTTGTGGCGAGGGTAGCAGCAGTGATGGTGGAACTGAGACCGGTGCCTCGCTGGTCCAGATAGAGCATCTGGTAGCCCTGCTCGAGGACAAGATTTGTCACGGCCATCGATTGAGGGGCGCTGCATCCAAAGCCGGGACCGCCTTGGAGATAGACAAACCATGGCTTTTGCGACTTCTTGCGAAGTTCTTCGTCACTCAAAGCAGCAATTGTTGGTTCATGTTTGGTAACACTTCTCCCGAATAGACGTATAGTCTCAGAAGAGCTGCTTGAGTAGTTCAGGGGAACATCGAAGAACAATTCCGTTATTTTCAGCTTGCCTAGGATACTGTTCGTTAATTGGATAAGGCAGGTTAGGTGGTTTGACTGCTATATAATGGAGACCTCACCAGGAACAACATGAGATTTGCTCTCGATAAGTCTAGCAGCCATGTTTATGTGTCGTTGCAAGCTACTCTTCTTGAGCAGGATGTGTAGCGTGTATTAATACCAAGGTACCAAAAGAAGTTGTATCCCTCTTGTCACAGTAACGCTATTACGTATATGCTGACTGTTGATATAATGCGGGTTTTAATAGGGATAGAAACTGGAGGTGGGTGTTTGGATTTGGTGTTGAAGTAGAGTACAGATGTACAAAACGCGGAGTTTTGGCGGGGCGACGTATTTGGTCTGATTTTGTGATGTTTGGAATGAAGGTTGGTATGGTAACCCGCAGCTTCATCAGTACTCACTCGTAGTAGAATATTATTATTTATATTATTATTTACTACACTGCACCTCCCAGACCTTTCCTTTGTTCGTCTACCTTCGCCCCCCTGTCCAGTTCGCACTACTAGTCCGCATAGTCTAACGCTTAACCTTGAAGGATTTTGACAACGTCGCGCGTCAGAAGCCCTAACGCAATATATTAGCCTCACGACGGACTCGAGGCTAAGAAACCGTTGGAGGTAAATAATCAAAATTTTGGAAGCATGGCTAAGGACAAGAAGGCCAAATCCGACGGGAAAAAAGCCAAATTAGAGGAGAAAAAAAAGAAGCAGGTTAAGAAAGGCCAGAAGAAAGAAAAGGCGAAGAATGCCAAGGCCAATGAGAGTGATGCTGAGGATATAGATTTGGACGTCGTGCTCGCTGAGTACACCAGGCAACAAGAGCAATTTCACAAGGTCTCCGAGACAGCTTGTGAACCGCCCAGATCGCGGGCTGCCGCTACCATCATTCCATCGCCGGCGAATACCAACGAACTATTTCTGTTCGGTGGCGAATATTTCAATGGTGCCTTAGCTACGTTTTTCAACGATCTTCATGTATATCTCACCGATCGAGACGAGTGGAGGATTGTGACGTCTCTGAACACCCCCCTTCCCAGATCGGGTCATGCGTGGTGTCGAGGCGGCAACGCCGGTGGAGTTTATCTATTTGGTGGAGAATTCTCGTCCCCAAAGCAAGCGACGTTCTACCACTATAATGATTTTTACAGGCTAGAACCGTCTACGCGTGAATGGACGAGGCTGGAGTCGCCAAAAGGTAAAGGTCCACCGGCAAGAAGCGGGCATCGTATGACGTTCTACAAGAACTATATCATTTTGTTTGGAGGCTTCCAGGATACGTCTCAGCAAACCAAGTATCTAGCTGATCTCTGGCTTTATGATACTCAAAGCTTTACTTGGCACAATCCAGTTTTACCACCGGCCTCTCAGAAGCCTGATGCACGATCGTCGTTCAGCTTGCTGCCTCATGAGAACGGCGCCGTCCTCTACGGTGGATACTCCAGGGTCAAGGCCACAGTTACAGGAAAACAGACAAAAGGAGGAGGCCAGGTCCAACGAAATGTTCTGAAGCCGCTAGTCCACACCGATTCATGGCTATTGCGCGTCGTCCCTCCTGCCGCTGGTAGCGCTCCAAATACGCCTCCCAGTGTACGATGGGAACGACGAAAGAAGCCTGCAAATACGCCGAATCCTCCTCGGGCTGGGGCGACAATGGCGTACCACCAAGGCCGAGGCATTGCATTTGGTGGCGTTCACGATGTGGAGGAGAGCGAAGAAGGTATTGATAGCGAGTTCTTCAATACTTTATATGCTTGGAACATTCAACGTAACCGCTACTTCCCTCTTACGCTGCGTAAAGCGCGCGCTGCGAAGAAGGTCAAGGTAGCGGAACGCGGAACCAGGCGAGGCAGGGGGCAGGCGAATGAAGAGGAGTTGCTACGAAATCTAGCGGCGATCGAAGCCGGAAAACCATACGAGGACGCAGATGACAAGGAATGGGATCCTCCCATCGAAGAAAAAGAAGGATCTGACAAAGTTGTTAAAGAAAACGCCTCGGAGTTCCCACATCCAAGGTTTAACGCCCAGCTTGCAGTTCAGAATGACGTGCTGTACATCTATGGTGGCACTTTTGAGAAAGGAGACCGTGAATATACCTTCGATGAGATGTACGCAGTCGACCTAGGAAAACTGGATGGCGTTAAGGAGATCTTTCGACGCGAGCCGGAGAATTGGCAAGGAAGTGAGGATGGAGATAGTAGTGAGGATGAAGATGGAAGCGAGGACGACGACGAGTACGACGAGGATGGCGAACCTGCAGATGAGAACGTAGATACCACGGCTCAGGAACACAAGGCATTGCACAGCGAATCGAAACGGGAAAACAATAGGGCTACAGCTGATGACGACACAAATTCTGCAACCGTAGAGCCACTAGTCGAGGAAGAAATAGAAACCAGCGCTCCAGTTGTGGATGACCCACGGCCCCATCCACGACCATTTGAGTCTCGTCGCGAATTCTTCGTGAGGACGTCGATTGAATGGCAGGAATTGCTTATGGAAAGTCTGGCGAAGCGTGGCTTGCAAATTGAAGGTTTCTCTGCCAAAGAGATCAAGACGAAGGCATTTGAGATGTCTGAAGAGAAATGGTGGGACAGCAGAGAGGAGATCATAGCGATGGAGGAAGAACAAGACGCTGCTGGTATTGGAGAGGTTGTTACCCTAGCTGACCGTGGTGATGCGACGGCAACAGGTGCAGCAAGACGACGATGATCCTTCAAATTTAGAATAACAATGGCATGATCAAATAGGGGTATACTGGGCAAATTTCAAGATTGGTTATGTTTACTGCATTGTGCATAGCCCCTTGTTACGACTAGTAATAAAGTTACGAAGCAATCAATGCATCACTAATTCCATCCCGAAAAAAGATTGAAGCAAAACACCTATTCAGGCGCTACATGCCTTGGGTCCAGTAGAACACATACGCCTAGTCTCCTAGTCTCCCGTCTCCCTCTCATTATAATACATTTGGTGATATCCACGACCTTACGTGTCCAAATCCATCTTCTCCGCAATAGCAGAATCGGTGCTCTCCAGTTCATGGACAGTAACATATCTGCTGATATCCTCCTTGGTGGTGATCTTTTCGTTGAGCACTGCAGTCGTACCCCGCTTGAAGACATAGCTCTTTTGCTTTTTACTCCGCTCGTTCGGCTTGATGTAACCCCTCTTGAGCGTCGTCATATCCTTCTTAATGACAGCCACATCAACATTTGATCCAGATCCCAAATCGTTGAAAATACCAGCCTGAATGGCATTTGATGCAAGCTCGATCGCCTCCTCCTCGGTTAACTTTGACTTCCACTGCGTCTCGAATACAGACATAGCCGCCAATGACCCACTGCCCATGGTCACGTAGGGAAGCTTGTCTGTGCTCCCATGTGCATGGACAGTGTACAGACCGACGCCAGTTGGGTCAACGCCAGCCACAACCAAGTATGCTCCAATGTGACCCTGGTACTGGAATAGGTGCTGCTTCAGCATTGTCATACAGGTAACAACACGAGGCTTACGGCCGGTCGACAGAGAGTGTAGCTCGAGTTGAGAAGAGATAAGTGACGTGGTAAATTCGGTATCAGCTGCCGTACCAGCCCCGGCGCACCAGATTTGAGGTGCGATGTAATGGAGTTTTTCGCAATTCTAGTTTGGGTGTCAGATACTGTTTTGAGATTGCCATCACCACTCAGGTCTGTCCGTACCTTGTCCGCAACTATGGGCCCGGATGTTGCTCTTGTATCGGCTGCGATCTGATGAAGGTTCTCGTTAGCAAGTGAAAGGGTGCTTGCCAATGGCATGAAAGTGTCCAAAGGATCGGTCGTAGGGCTTCAGTCCAAAAAGTTCGACTTACAACAACGCCTCCTTCAAAGATGCATCCCACAATTGTGGTCCCCGTGCTGGTAGCTTTTGGCAGTGGCACTCCTCTTGCATGCAGGGCAGCATTGCGCGTATGGTTTGAGAAGTCGAATCCAGGCATCGTGACAAACGAATCTCCGTGGAGTCTTGTTGTGTATGAATAATGCTCCGAGGGAATGTAAAAAGCAGAGAGAAGGCCTTGGTAGGGTGTCAAATGTTGTAGTCCTCTGGAAAGCAGTATGTTGGGGTTGAAATGAAAGCTGTAAAGGTCATGAAGCTGACGAGGTGAGCTGTAGCCTTTGGTCTATTCACCCATTCTGGCTTAGGTCATGCAGCTTGACGCGACAGCTCCACGAAACAGCTAGTCACGTGGAAAATATATTTATGGTTTATTGATAGTAAGACCAACCGTGAATCAAGAAATCACTTAGCATTCAGCGTGGCCAAATACATTACATCAACCACGGGCTTCCTACACTTAATTTCCATGAGATTCCGTTCCCAGCAAACCTCTGTACGTTGATGGGCGCGTTGCAACCTGAAATACACATACTATTCTTGAAAGGCCCATGACTTTCGTTGAAGCACTATTTGAAACCGCACCACATCGCGACCAAATGCTCAATTTGCCATCAAGCAATCGATATACAAGCACGGAATAGGATAACTTCTGTTGTACTTCGCGACCTGCGCGAACCATGGCTTTCAGCTTTGGAAATGCCAGCCAGACGGCCTCTGGGTCGGGGCAGGCCCAAACTGGGCCTGATCTCTTAGATATTCAGACAGAGGTACGCCGAGACCAAAGGACGCACCCCTCATTTTGACTTATAAATATGCTGACGAAATAGGCATTGGGCTTCTTAGCTATTGCAGGGGAAGCCAAATTACAGCTGCTTCCGTCGCCATGGCCGAGCACGAACCTGCCTCCACCTACCTCATCCCTCATGAGTATCGCTCCGAAAAAAGGGCTTGTTGCCGCTGCAGGACCAGATTGTGTTATATTAGCGACGACAGAGTCAATACGAAAAGCATACGAAGGACCACTGATAGGCGAAAGTCACACTCGCCCATTTCAGGCGCAGTTAACACTTCCGATGCCTATGAGGCTCTCTCAGGTGACGTTTACAGCTGACGAAACGTACCTGGTGTTGTCTGCTGAGGTTGGAGGAGGCTTGGCTGTCTACGAGGTCCAAAATCTTATGAACGGTTCCCAGACGTCCTCTTTTGAAATGTCTACAAACTCGGCCCCCCTTCGAGCGGCAGTTCCAAACCCAACACCCGAAAAGGGTGAACTCCTAGCCATCGTTACCATGGACGGTAAACTCATGGTAGCAAATTTGAAAGAAAGGAATTTTATATCCGGCGCTACTGGCCAGATCCTTAAGGAAGGTGTAAGCTGCATCTCCTGGAGCGCCAAAGGCAAGCAGCTGGTCGCCGGCCTTATTGATGGCTCGGCTTTTCAAATGACTCCCGATGGTGTGGCTAAAGCCCAAATTCCTAGGCCGCCAGGTGTTGACCCCGGCTACCACGGTATGCAATGATCGAATCTTTTGGAGCGCGCGATTCTAACCTTACTGGCAGTCTCTTCTATCACATGGCTAGAAAATGACGTCTTCATGATGGTCCATAATCAGTCGAATATCGACGCCAACAATGCGTCCACTTCTGTATTCCATCTTGTAACTCGGCTACCAAAGTCAACGGAGCACATTTTTCAGAAATTGGCCGATCCAGCCCCAAACTTTGGTTTGAACCGGAGCCCGCCTTATCATTTCTTACTACGCCTTAGAGACTTCCCTCCGAACCTTCGAGATCTTATTATTGTGTCGTCCACCGCGTCTACGGATATTGGGCTTTTCACAAGATCTGCGGTTCCTTTAGTTTCAGACAAGCCCGCTGATAAGGTAACTGATGTCTTCACTATGACTGAGATGTCGGATGATTCTCGGCGAGCACAGTTGCCTGTAAACGAGGCAATGGAAGACACATCGCCCATAGGAGCGATTCTAGATCTATCTTCTAGAGAGAGTGTTCCCAGACCCATTCCAAGTGATGAAATGGACGAGTCTCGAACGCCTTTGCCCGCTTTGCTCGTATTGAATAACGAAGGGGTTTTGGCTTCGTGGTGGGTCGTATATTCGGAATCTGTTCGCCAAGGAACTTCATATCCTGGTTTGGTTGCAGCGGCCGCGTCCCAACCCGGTGGTGCCATGCAGCCTCTTCCATCCAGCCAAAATGCACCCTCCGTACCAGGTTTTAACCAGACATTTGGCTCCCCATCAAATGTAGGGAGTGCATTTGGCGCCACAAACAAACCCGCATCATCCTTTGGTAGTGGAACCGCATTCGGGGGTCAGTCTAATAAACCGTCGGGTTGGCCTAGCACGTCTTCCGGCCCGGTAGCTACAACTGGAGCTGCCTTCGGAGCACCTTCCTTTGGCACGCCAGCCACGCCAGCTTTTGGTGGCCCAAAATTTGGCACCCCTACCTTTGGGAACGCGGTATCACCGGCTGCGGGAGGTGTTGCTTTTGGTAATTCTGCACTTCCAGGCAGCCGACCTTCTCCGTGGAGCGCGGCAGGATCAGGAGCGCCAGCAACCACGTTTGGTCAACCCTCAGGTCTCGGAGTGGCAGGAACAACAGGCTTGGGTAATGCAAAGCCATCTGGCTCTGTGTTTGGGTCAGGCGGCGGTTCAGTTGCTCCTGCTACTGGTGGTTTTGCTTCGTTCGCTAGCAATGGCGGGTTCGCAGCTGTGGGCACATCACAGAAAGACCAGGGAAATATATTTGCAACTAAATCGGAATCTACAAGCTTCTCATTGTCGCCGAAGACAGTTGATAACACATCCAGCTTTGGCTTCAATGGTGGAACTCCAGCTGCCCCACTTGCAGGCACCTTTGGTTCCCAGGGTTTCACTTTAGGGTCGGCCTTCAAACCCGATAGCTCTCGCAAAGACGATAGCCAAGGGACTGAGAAAGCTGGAAGTGCTCCATTCTTTGGCGGCGGATTCGGAAAGGCTCTGGGAGAGCCCCAGGTATCACCTATCGTTTCTAGTCCTGAAGCAACTATGGATGATACCACTGATCTGGGGCAGGAGCCAACTGTTGTTCCAAAAGACACTGTTACGGAACCAATTATTAAAACAGAGGAAGGCCTCCTGGGGACTGGATCCGCCATAACCACCCCTAAAGTTCAGTTCCCGACACCACAACCAAAAGCTATTGGCCTTGGGGGGCCAGCGGCTAAACCGATCAACACTGCGGCGCCAAATGTGCAGATCCCAAGCTCGACTAACTTTAGCTTCGGGCTTCCAGTCGGAACTACAGAATCGAAAGACACTGCCAGCCATACCAGGGAATCTGCATCCGTTTCTGCATATATTGCAGACGCGAAGCCAAAATTACAATCGAGTGACGATGTTAGCCAAAATCTACCCGACCTGACCAAGGCAGAACGCCCTTCTGTTGTTGCTCCCCAAGTGAGCCAACGGGTTAGCGACGCCCATGTTCCGGGCAAAGGTCAACTTGATGCACCTCTGCCACCTGATTTCATCAACCTGCCAAAGCCGTCTGCTACCCAGACACTCAATCTAGACAAGCCACAACAAAGCAAAAACCTATCGTTCCAAGCAGATTTTGCCCCCCTGCTCCATGTGCCGTTTAGCCCAGGAGAGGGCCCAGGTTCTGATTATTCTGATGTCGGGGATCAAAGTTATAGTGACGACGAAGAAAAGAGTGGCCAAGAAAGTGCGAACGAAATTGCCAATGCCGACGGGAATACACCAGGTCTAACCCCCGAAAGTTCTTTTAACAAGCCCAATTATGCAAATCGTGGAAACGCAGCATTTTCCACTGGCCCTCTGAGTGGCCACCAACCACCCTCTAGATCACTTTTTAGAGAAATTGGAAACCGCAATACTCCTGTTTTGGCGCCGCCTAAACCAGGAAGTCCACGATCGCCAAGCCCTATTCGCTCGTCTGTCCCAACCAGGCTTCTTGGTAGGCCGGACGCGTCTCGATCAGTTAGTGCCCCTATTGCAGCATCAAAGCTTTTGGGTGCCCGAGCGGCGCCCATCTCTAGCAATGCTTTTGGGAAGGCCGGTGAATACGGAGAAGAAGAAGCGAGACGACGCACGGAAGCGTCCAAGAAGAAAGAAGCTGAAGAATCCCAAGCCTTGGTGGACATCGAAGATGACAGGATGCAGGACTTTCTCAGCAGAGACGTAGAGGGCACAACAAGGCTTGATGAGTTTGTCGCACATCAGGACTATGTTGGCGGCGCAGACAAAGATAGCATACCGTTCCAAGTTGAAGCTGTCTACCGTGATATTAATTCCATGATAGACACACTGGGTATAAACTCACACACAGTGAGAAGCTTCACCAAGGGGCATACTGAGCACTACAAAGACGCCGGTCGAGAAAGAGCCGACTTGGAAGGAGATGAGACATGGTGCCTCGGAGAAATCGAAAATCTATCTAGCATCATCGAGAAAGACTTGTCGAGGGAGCTTCAACAAGGCTGTATTAAGGATGTTGACAGCAAGCTTCAACTTTGTTCCAATTTCGTCAAGGAATTAGTTAAGTTACGAACTCGCACCGAGGACGCCCTGATAGTTATCACTTCCAGTCGCGATCAAGATCACATCAACATCAACAGGTCTCAGCCATTAACAGCTGAGCAAATCGCACAACAACACGACCTTCGGAAAGATTTGGCACATTTCCAGAAGCTCCTTGGTGACGCCGAGGAGCAACTTATTATGCTTAGAGCTAATATATCATCATTTATCGGCTCTGGTGGGAAATCGGGCCCGGGTCCAACTACCGAGGCCGTTATGAGGACGATTGTGAAGATGACAGCGATGGCAGAGAAACGCAGTGGTGATGTGGATGTCATAGAAAACCAAATGCGCAGGCTGCGGTTCAGCTCGGTTACCAGCAATGACCGTAACAGCCCCGAAGGCTCTCCATTCGCGAGCCCAACAAAGTCTGCAATGCGCCATAGTACGACTTTCGCCAAATCTGGACGTCCATACACGCCAGACGGCACTAAAAAGGGGTCCCGCGCCCTACATATGTCATTATCATCGTCTACACGGTCGCAAAATCAGCCGACACCGCCACGAAAGAAACTTGAGGGGTTCACAGAAGAAGATAAATCAACTATCAAATGCTCCTTCTCAAGAAAAAGGGAGGTTACCGATAAGTTCAAGGTGGCGTTGGAAAGGTCCAAAACCAAAGTCCGTCCGATAGAAGATGAATGATGTCTTGCGATTATGTACAGAATGAAAATTAGCCTTTACGAAGCGCTCTCTGTCTCTAGACTTTGGAGTTCTTCCTAAATGTAGCCTCAGGCTGTAATGATTTGGGACCAGACACATTCGAATAATGTTTATCGGGGAATATCAGAATGTCATAAATACTGTATAAACATTTCCAAGTTAACTTTTGGCGGTTCTTATTGGCTGCTGACTAATGTTCGTGAATTGCAACGCCTCGTTTCCCCGATGCTTACGGGCGTAACAACGCCTCCTGTGCCTGCTATATGATCCTAATCCAACATCAAGGAACCAAAGTCTATTTTCGCACGCAGCCTTATTTCGGGGCTTTGATACGAAACCAAGTCTATTTCAACAAGAAAATTCTAGCTTAAACTTGTTAGCGCGTTCATGCGTCCATCTCGTTTCGTTTACTCCGACGATTAAACCATTCACAATCTCATTCTGGATATGGATCCATATCCTCCGTGGCAAAATGGTCCACCCGAAAATCAACTAACGGGCCACCCTTCTCCTGCATATGGAATATTAAGGCTCCCGGCGCTTAGTTCTACTCTAATTCTACAGGTGGCCCTAGTCCTAGCCCTGTAGCTACTGCTCTCCCAGAAACTCGTGTTAGGCGGCGGAACCGCATCTTGTTTGGAATGCCGCCGACGGAAGCTCAAATGTGATAAACCTGGAACCAACTCCGCTCGCCGTTGTGGACGCCGTATACGAGGATGACGCCGACGATGATCTCCTCGATCTTGGTATTCAAATAGGGTGGATGAGAATTACAGAGAGAATTGGAGGCTTCTTTCGACCGCGCCTCGCTCAGGAACTGGCGTATTCCCTGTATGATACGTCGAAGCCGTCCCTCTCGCCAGACAATATCAATACTTCCCCCAAACCTACCAATACCTGATGCCTAGTCCGGCATACATTGCGCCAGTTTCGGGGTTTGTTTTTGGTCATGCTGACAGTGGCTCTTCTCTCATTGACTACCTGCCTACGCGGCTAGCAGCGGATCGCTTGGTTAAACAATATTATACAGCCGTTCACCCTGTCGCGCAATTGCTCTACTATCCCAGCTTTGAGAAGGAATATGAGAATTTTTGGGAAGATATTTCGCTCGGAATTGAACCTCCTACTTCGGTGCAGGCAATCGTATTTGCTGCAGGGGCGGTCAGTATGAGCGAAATGGTTATTTTGAGAGATTTCGGTGTGCCTAAGTACCGGTTAATCAATAACTTCAAGTCACAGAGACAGCGCTTAGCAAGTCTCACTTTCTACGCACTACGAAGGTCGAAACCTTGCAGGCATTTGTTATGTACCTTGTGAGTAAATGGACGTGTCAGTTCCTAATTTCTTTCTAACAGCATCAGACCCAACTGTGCCGCGCAGAAACATCACGCAATTCGTATGGCTGAATGCATGGGCCTCCACCGAGATGGCGAGACATATGGGTTGAACCCCATCGAGACCCAAGTTCGACGACTGATCTGGTATCAGTTGTGTGGCGAGAACCTGGACCGCATTTGGCATTGCCTGGACTACGTTTTCGAAACCGATCCTTCTGAGCCGCGGGACATGAAAGCTGGCAAGGTTCTCTGCGAACTACAAGAGAAGACTACGGTGTATCAACAGTTCCGCAAGATGCGTGCATCACCGGCAATGCTCAAGCACGATGGGCAACGGCCCCCACGGCGAGTTGATAGAAATATAAATTCAGGCGCATCGTCCGTCAGTGCACAACATGGGGATGCAGCGGGCATAGAACCCACTTTGATCGGCAAAGTGCCTGTGCCTGATGTTGTTTTTGCTGGGGTTTCCAACGGTGAGGCTCTTTGGGCACTTCCTAGTTATGGGAGTCCTGCGGGGAGTAGTGACTCGGGGGGTGTTCCAGGCCAAGCCAACCCTGTTCAAATGCTGAATACAAAGATGGAATATTCGATGCCCGAAATTGACTGGGTAAGCGTCCGAGGGCAGTTAACATGCTCATTCACTCTTGCTGACTCTGTGTTACCCAGGATGCGATTGATATCTTGTTTCCACCGAATGAATCGGGTGAAATGATGCAACAGGAGTTGATGGAGTATACAGGATAGGTGGTGACGATAGCAAAGGTCACAGATAGTATAGTATTTACTGGAAACTCGGAGTACTCTATCTGCAGGATTCAGAGATAGATAGAGATTATAGCTAATATAGTATTGATTGCTCTTCATATTCTCATCCTCATCGCATCGTTGTTGCTCTCCTTGCCTTCTTTGCGTGGTCCGATTTGTTCCGCCTCTTGCCTAGCTTTTCCACCCCGCCACCCGCGCGGCACCGCCACACAGTCTATCCGATTCTCTGGATTTCCATTAGGCTTAGCTTTAACCATGCAAAGGTCCCTTTGAGTAAAGAAATCCAACTCAAAGTTGCGCTTAGCCTCCTCCACCTTTTCACTTGGAGCCTTTTTTCAGCCTCGACATTCATTTTATTCCACCTTCATCCTCTCCCCTCCCCACCATCAAACGCCCCCTCTTCAAAAAAAAACATCCCCAAATCTTCGACCGCTCAATAAGCCCTTCTACCCATATTCAAACCCCCCGGGCGCCATAAAAAGTTTTATCGGCCCATCATAATAAGATAAGCTGTGCATCAAGCACATTAAACAAACAGCTCGTTCAACCATCATAGCCATAACCTTGCGTGCCGGACACCACACCTGGACCGCTCGTGCCAATCGACTGTAGCGCCATCGCTGTTTGCGTTTCAATACCTCGCCTTCACCCGATATATCCGATCTTATTGTGACTACGGTCTCACCGAACCAACATGGCGAAAGATACCAAATTTTACGATCTGCTTAATGCAAGTCTTCCACATCGGACTCTGGAGCCACTACTAACTTTGCTTTAGGTCTCTCCAACATGCACTGAGGCGGAACTGAAGAAGGCATATAAGGTTGGAGCCTTAAAACACCATCCAGGTAAAAGGCGAAATTCACCACTCAATAGCCTCCACCAGCTGACGTTGCCGTACAGATAAGAATGCACACAACCCAGATGCAGCCGACAAATTCAAAGATCTCTCTCACGCCTACGAGATACTTTCTGACCCCCAGAAGAGACAAATCTATGACCAATATGGAGAGGAGGGTCTCGAGGGAGGTGGCGGAGGAGGCGGCATGAACGCCGAGGACCTCTTTTCTCAATTCTTCGGTGGTGGTGGTGGTATGTTTGGCGGTGGAATGGGCCAGCGTGGGCCACCGAAAGCCCGCACCATCCACCACGTTCACAAAGTATCTCTAGAGGATATTTACCGGGGCAAAGTTTCGAAGTTGGCACTGCAGAAATCGGTGATTTGCTCCAAGTGCGATGGCAGAGGCGGCAAAGAGGGTGCTGTCAAGAAGTGTACTGGCTGTGACGGGCACGGCATGAAGACTATGATGCGCCAAATGGGTCCCATGATACAGCGATTCCAAACTGTCTGCCCGGATTGTAACGGAGAGGGAGAAATCATTCGCGAGAAGGACAAGTGCAAGCAATGCAATGGCAAGAAGACCGTTGTAGAAAGGAAGGTTCTTCACGTTCACGTTGACAGAGGTGTTCAGAGCGGCCACAAGATCGAGTTCCGGGGCGAAGGTGACCAAACACCAGGCGTTCAACCAGGAGATGTTGTGTTTGAAATTGAACAGAAGCCGCATGCAAGATTTCAACGCAAGGGCGACGACATATTTTACTCTGCAGAAATCGATCTCGTCACAGCTCTGGCTGGCGGAAACATCTTCGTCGAGCATCTGGACGAGAGATGGCTCAGTGTTGATATTCTGCCCGGAGAAGTTATAAGCCCAGGTAAGCTTACAGCGGATTCCCACGTCAGAGTAGTTGGATCTTACTAACTGCGCAGGCTCCGTCAAAATGGTACGCGGCCAGGGCATGCCTTCACATCGTCACCACGACTTCGGCAATCTTTACATCCAGTTCGACGTCAAATTCCCCGAGAAGAATTGGACCGCCAACCACGCTGAATTCGATGCCCTCAAGTCTATTCTGCCGCCGACAGTCCAGCCGGTCTTGCCACCTGCGGAGACGATGACAGAGGCAGTTGATTTGGAGGACGTAGATGCAGGCCAGCAAGCACGAGCTGCTGGCCATGGCATGATGGATGATGATGATGAGGACGGACACCCTGCTGGTGCTGAAAGAGTCCAATGTGCATCTCAGTAATCGACAACTAGACCACTTGGCAGATATGGAATCACAGCAATGATGCTTCCCCTTAGGTTCTACAGGCCTTACTTTATGGGCACATTGTGATTAGCTCTGAACATTGCATTCGGGCAATCGCTGATCGCTTCGAAGCGTGATATAGACAAATCATGAAGAGTAGTAGGCATGAACCAGTTAACAATTAGCTTTGGTATTGCACCTTGGTCCATAAGTCTACGAATTGAAATTGTGCGTATTTGCTTATTCCCATCCTGCACGCTTCCGCAGGTTTCCCAGATTGTAGAGAACATTCCACCAGTCAACATTTGCCGCCGGCATTGTTTGGTGATCAACACCAGTAATATCAACCTTTCCAAAGTGGGAAGTCACCACAGTCCAATCCTTGCCATCGGATTTGATGACCTTCAAGGGCTCTTCCGCCCCTGTCGTTTTCACGTCTCTGAGTTGAACTACCGAACCGGGACAATGCCACAGGTCAACCGAAACAATCAAAGTATTGTTTTGTACGCTTGTAGCCATGGCCAAAGGATTTCCGTTGAGAGGCAAAGTTTGATAATGCGAAAGGATGCCAGCCGGGGATAATACGAAGAAGAACAACGCTGGGACACTATAACCAATTAGACACAAGGCATCCAAGTCAGCTACACGCAATCAACACTTACCCCTCACACATTACAACAACACTGCCAGAATTGCTGTTTGGATCTTGCTGCAGATGCTTTATGCCCGAGACTATGACCTTCGGCGAGTGGGAGTCATCATTGGCCCCAATACCAACGCCACACCCTTCACCAGAGAATCCGCGTAGTATAAGCTCCACATGGGATGATATATTTACCTTTTGGAGCAGATCCCCTGAAAGCCAATCCCAAACAAATAAATCATCGTCGCCTCCACCTGAGATCAGGAGGCGACGATCGGATTTTGGAAGGCATAGCCTGCTCACAAACTCGCTGTGCCCCAGACAATAGGCTTCGATTATATGCGAATGCGGAATTCCTCGAGACACACGTATATGTTCATCCCTATCAGCAGTGATAATATAATTGCGCCCACATTCCTCAACGAGTGCAATATCTGTCAACATTGAAACATGTCCAAGTAATAACTGTTGTCCGAAATTGGCTTCGACTTTGTCTGCCTTGGCTAGATTCTGCTTCAGCTGGTTCTGGAGTGCTCTGCGATTCCGTGCAGAGTGAACTGTAAGATCATTCGCGGAGGACACAAATTGCTTGGGTTTTTCGGATAAATTCTCATCCTCAACTAAGGGTGCTGTCGTGGCGTCCTGTCCTTCAGGTAAATCCATAAGTAAGGGAAGTGAATAGACATCTCCAAATTTGTCAGCACAGATGATCGCAGAGCCCGATGGCGATAGTGTAACAGCGCAAGGCCTTTTTGGCATAGACCTGAAAGTGAATAAGCCCCGAGCCTTAATTTCAACAAGCTAGAGACCTTACCTCTCGGATATTTGTTGCAGATGGCCGCCGTCGTGCCGAAGGACTCGAATTGTCTTGTCCTCTCCCGTTACTATTATTATATATTTTCCATCATTCGATGACGTCAATGCAACAATATTAGGATATATAGAGGTCTTTGTAGTTGTTCTCTGCGAGCATGCTCTTGGTTTCTCGCCTTTTGGCGCCCTGCCAACGGAAGAGGATTCCTCGTTGCTCGGATCCGACAGTTTCCTCCTTTTGGGTGGCTGATTGGAATCTGATCCTGTAGCTTCTATTGAAAGGGCAGCGGAGCCTTGTAACCCATCTTCATCGTTTGTAGGTTCGGATTGAGTGGCTAGGGCAGTTTTATTCAGTTGGTCCGGGCATGCCCATGATGAGATCTGAGACCCATTGCAGAGATTGAAGGTTTGCAACGTGTGAGCACTTGCAGCAATAACAAACTCTCCGATAACTTCAATACACTGGTATGCAGCGTACATATTTCGAATTTAAGGAGGGTCGTGAGTTTTCAAAACTTGACGTAAAGCTAGAAGTATAATTCCTCGTTATGAGCACCATCAATCTACATTTATTTTTTGGCGATAAGTAAAATCGTGGTTTAGGTGCCAGCCACACTATGATTGGCTGAAATCGTCGTCGTTGCTTCTTCATCTTTGAGCACCGACAGACAACATTCCTCCTCCAGAGAGCCACCCCACGACAACAACGCAGTATCTATTGTCAATTAAAAGCGACGAGCTGAACCTCTGCATCGACTGCCACTTCCTACTATACCATTACGCTGGCTGTGGCTCTGTGGCTCGAATTGAACGTTCCAATCCGCTATCTCGAAACAACACAGATTTCGCGCCAACTGGATCCTATCCAATGACCTTGTAAGATCTGGATCAACTATATGTTGCTGGGGCGGACACCCTGCTGCACAGCAGTGAAGCGAAAGCTACGAGTCCCATCGGAAGAGATATGGATCACCGACACAACCCTGGCATGGGCATTTCAGCGCTTATGTCTTCTTTCGAGGCCCTCGAGACGCCATGGGACATCGGTACCCGGCCCCATGGAGTGCAGGCGGCGTTTAGGCAAACGCCGTATGGCTCACTTTTCAGAGGCAGTTCGACCACCCGCCCATGATTTCGCAGCTTTGTGGGGATTCAGGGGCGCCAAAGAGAACAACATTTGGCAGTGGGAGGCGCCGCATAAACCGCCAGAACGAGCTGCCACGGATCAACTACCATCTTGGTTGATGGATCTGGATCAGTCGACGGCCAATAATCCAAACCAGAATCATCTGGAAAGCAACGATGGCCTCGCCCCCGTCTTACAATCAAATGCTGCGGGCGACTTGGAGTGGTTTCGTGACCGCATCCGCGCCAAAACGACATCCATTGATTTCTCAGATATCTGTGGGACATTTTGCCAAACGTTCAAGCAGAGTTTGTCCTTAGGGCAAGTCTCTGCGGCTGTTCTAGCCGGAAGTATACGTGAAGTGCCGCGCCTCATTCGAGACAATACCGTTAGCAAGGACATAGAACATGCTCTCTGCATCTCATTTTACCAGGCGACATGGAGAGGCATCATGGCATGTAAGGTACTGCGGCCGGCTGAAATTGAGCCAGAGGTCTTACGATTATTGCTCACGAATCTGCCTCGCCTCCCGGTACATATGTCCGCCGCTCTCATTTCAGATATTCTTCGGTCCATCACCGGTAAACAAAAGCACGAGCTCAAAAAAGAGATTTATGCAATTAGAGGCTCACTTTTCTCGCCTGATACAAGTGCCTCGCACCCCGAAGAAATATCACAATCTACAGAAACCGCAAAAGCAAAATACTCGCCGCCCAGAAAGGTGGTCTTGGACATATACGGCTTGGAAGACATAGTTGGAGCCCTTATGGAAACCTTTGGGTTGTATGCGCCTGAAGAGCAAGCAAAGAAGGAGATATGCCATCTGGTTCAACTATCCACGGTTTACGCGATTAGGGTCATCTTCTCTGGCAGTAGTAAGTCCATACAAAATCTAGTACGAGAAGGGGAGGAGCTGCGGACGGCATTGCTCAAGCTCATAGCGCGTGGACCTTTCGCGTCCGAAAGTTTGCTGGTACAGGCGTGCATGATAATACGGGCTGAATATCACGATAACAGTACAATAATAACCCTTCCGCGGTTACGTCAACATATCCTATGCGATATAATGTTTGAATATTGGTTAGGGACAACGCCTAGTACGTCAATGGTGAAAGCGCATGCTGCGTTTAAGGCTTCATTTCTATGTCAACACAGGCCTCACGGTTCTATTATTCATTTATGCACGGCTTTTAAACAACAAGCAATATGCTGGGACGAGAATGTCGCCTGTTATTTCCGAATGTTACGCCGCATCCGCGGTAATGAAAGTGCCAGTGTGTACTACTGTTTGAAACGCCTCGAGCATGCCAAAATCTACCTTAATGCACCGACCATCAAAGATGAAATGACGGCACTATATACCAATAATTTGCGCCACGCGGCGGAATTGCAGCGGCTCTATTCAAGAGATCGCCCGAGAACACGAGAAATTCCTCTCGAAAAACTTCCGGGTCTCGCAATTGCGATGATTCATGACCCGTCGTGCAATCCAAGGGATATATTTGACCTATTTGGGGGATTTCGGATCTGGAAGGAAACACACACAAACTGGGCGAGAATACGCTTAGTGGAGAAGATGGCTTTCGAATTTTCGCAGGTCGACTTCATCTCGAACAGAGTTGCACTCAGGAATGTCGCATGGTGCATTCGGTACTTACACCAACATAAAGTCCCCATATCCAGGCTCGTTATTCGTGTGTTAACTGATATTGGCATCGAGGGGAATATCATAGAGAAGGGGTCGGTTAGCCGCGGCAGGTTACAATGGGTCCTAGGCATTATTGAGCGAACGGAGGGTAAAGTGGTTGCGGAAAGAATAGAAGCAGTCGTCGTTAACGCACTACACCAAGAAAGGGAGCGAAGAGCTCGAGAAGATTGTGTGAGGATAGAGGACCTATAGATGTATTCATAGTAGTATTAGGGATCACACTGAAATTGGTAGATATACCATCTATATTGACACGAATTATTTGTGTTCTACTTCCTAGCTGGCCGTCAATCGACGGATTTCCTCAAAATAGAACTTGAGGTCGTCCGGATTCACCTTTGGTGTGATCCCTACACATTTGTTAGTGCTTCAAAATATGGAATATATAATGGCGGCTTACCATGACCCAAATTAGCGATCCATCCCTTTTTCCCACCACCATAAAATCCATCAACCATTTTCGTAACTGCACACGTAATCGCATCCTTCGTGCCGTAAAGAATCCCTGGGTCAGCATTGCCTTGAAAGACAACAGACCTATCACCTCTAATTTTGACGGCCGCGGCCGGATCTTGCAGCCAGTCTAGTCCAACAACGTCGTAGCCCAGGTCACAAAGAGCTTCAAGAGCATGCCAAGCGCCTTTGGCAAAGACTATCATCGGAACAGGGTCGAGCTGCATCTCTGCAAGTCTTTTGGGCAAATTTGCTGAGATATAAGCCAAATATGGCTGAGAAAATTGTCTGAACGAAGCTGGAGAAAGCTCGGCTGCCCAAGAATCAAAAACTTGGACCATCTAATGCGGCGTTAGTATTATCATTGCCACGGAAGAAATTTCGAGGATAGTACCTGTGCGCCTGCTTTGACTTGAAGAGCAAGATGTTCAACGCAAACCTCGGCAATCTTTTGGAGAAGGTCCTTGCTTGCTTGCGAATGTCTAAATACCCAAGTCTTTGTTTCAATGAAGAGCTTGCTGCCGCCACCCTCTACCATGTAGCAGAGAAGAGTCCATGGCGCCCCACAAAAGCCAATTAGCGGAACGCGGCCTTTCAGCTTGTGCCTGGTCATGGTTATGGCCTTGTAGACATAATCCAGCTCCTTGGCAACGTCCACTTCCTTTTTCATGACAGTTTCATACCGGCCGTCGGTTGGCGACGTGAGTGGCTCAGGGAAATGAGGTCCCTTCTTGTCAATCATTTCAACAGTCATGCCCATAGCCTGTGGAATGACAAGGATATCAGAAAATATAATGGCGGCGTCAATGAGGCCAGCAAAGCGCTCAATTGGTTGCAAGGTAAGAGTCGAGGCGATATCTGGTGATCGACAACACTCAAAGAAGTCGTTCCCACCTTTAACTTCATGATATTCCGGCAAATATCTCCCAGCTATTGAAGTGTAAGCATGCTAGGTTGGATAGTTTGATTTGGGGGCGCCATATGTTTACCTTGACGCATCACCCACGCAGGTGCCCGTTCCACTTCCTCTCCTTGTATAGGTTAGTCTACGGCTCGCATCATATATCATATGGGGAAGTGGATGCAATGAATGAATGATATATACCCCGGGCGGCTCGCAAAATAAGATCATTTTGGATGGGTTCAAAGTTGTGTGACATCTTGACGTGTGGTAAGTTAAGTTTTGGTAGTGGAAATCAATCTGTATGAAGCGCGATGTGCGAGTATTTTGCCCCTCTCAAACCGTCCACGAAAAGATCTCAATGACGCCCCGGCTGCCTCGGTTCTGTTACAAAGCTAGTTAGTCACTTAATATTGGCGCTGAGATGCCTTTTTCCCCTCCAAACTAAGATGAGATAAGGAATTTCGAAAAAGAGCTCCAGAAGTCCCAACCTAGCGTTGAGGCCTGGGGCATGAATTATTCTTGTGTGCTAACCGAAAGGAAACCCTAGAGTACCACAAACCCAAAAATATTTGCCGAGGACCTCTTTTGCGATATCATCAACATACAAGCAGTCCAATTTCCGGGCGCATTATTTCAATTCAATTATATCTTGACCCTTAAACATCCTACCTTCACACTAAGAAGATATGGGGGGCAAGACCGCAAACAAGGCCAGCTATTTCGATAAGCTGAAGGGCCTTCTCGAGGAGTATCGCAGCATCTTCATTGTCTCCGTCGACAATGTCAGCTCCCAGCAGATGCACGAGATCAGACAGTCTCTCCGCGGAGAGGGTGTTGTCCTCATGGGAAAGAACACCATGGTCCGCCGTGCCATCAAGGGGTTCGTGGGTGACTCCCCAGAGTGGGAGCGCCTTCTTCCATTCGTCAAGGGCAACATTGGATTCGTCTTCACCAACAGCGACTTGAAGGATATTCGTGACAAGATCCTTGCCAACAAGGTTGCCGCCCCAGCCAGAGCTGGCGCTGTTGCACCAGATGACGTATGTTAAAATCAACTTCTTATTTGCTAAAGTATATCTACTAACCTCCTGCCAGGTCTTCGTCCCAGCTGGTAACACCGGCATGGAGCCCGGAAAGACCTCTTTCTTCCAGGCTCTTGGTGTCCCAACCAAGATTGCCCGTGGTACGATCGAAATTACCGCTGATCTCAAGCTCGTTGAGGCCGGTACCAAGGTCGGAGCCTCCGAGGCTACCCTCCTGAACATGCTTAACATCTCTCCGTTCACCTACGGAATGGGCATTTCTCAGGTTTACGACAACGGCAACACCTTCCCGCCTCATGTCCTTGATATCAGCGAGGAGCAGCTCCTCAAGGCTTTCTCCAGCGCCATCACCACCATCGCTTGCGTTTCGCTCGCCGTCAACTTCCCAACCCTTCCTTCCGTCATGCACTCCGTTGTCAACAGCTACAAGAACGTTCTGGCTGTTGCCGTCTCCACCGAGTACAGCTGGACCGAGATTGAGGAGCTCAAGGAGCGCATCGCCAACCCAGAGAAGTTCGCCTCTGCCGCCGTCGCCACTACCTCTGATGCCCCCAAGGCCGCTGCCGTTGAGGAGAAGAAGGAGGAGTCTGAGGCGGAGGAGTCCGGTGATGAGGGCTTCGGTGGTCTCTTCGATTAAGCCAGAGTCTGCCTTTCGTAGTTCTGAATTACTCAGATATACGAATCGAGCTTGATACTGCCTTACAAACCAGTCCACGTTCCGCATTTCGATTCATTGATGTGACATCCAAAACAGCCAGCAAAGTAGAATCCAGTGGTCGAAGTCTACGTTATTAGAGGTCAGTTAAACTTTTACTTCTGTCGCAACTCTCACATGATTATCAAAATTGCTTTTTAACCCTGATCTCAATGAAGACAAACCCCCATACAACAACTTATTTATGATGTGAACACATCCAACCATTGTTGTAACTATTACAATTTACTTAGCATCTGCTAATTACTTTCCAGGTCCCTCATCCAACACCCTCTGTGCGATGTCAATTGCAGCCTCTGGTAAACCTGCCAACCTAGCTACCTTCAATGAATGACTCTTCCTATTGACCCCTCTCTTCAACTTATGCATGTAACTGAATCCCCCGTTTTTGTCCTCAGCAACATCGGTGCACCAGTAACCTACCTTCTCCATATGACGTGACATGTCCCCTACGGCATGAAAATGCGTTGCAAACAATGTGCGACATTTGTTGACGTGGTATAAATGATGGAGGCATGCAAATGCCACAGCAATGCCGTCTTCTGGTGTGGTTCCACGGCCAATTTCATCCATTATTACGAAGCTACGCTCCGTGGCATGCTTCAATATCGTAGCGGTCTCCATCATCTCCACCATAAATGTCGACTGGTTGCGGTACAAATCATCGGCAGAACCAACGCGGCTGAAAATTTGGTCTACAATACCAATTTCTGCGTATTCAGCGGGTACGAAAGAGCCAACCTGAGCCATTATTGTGATCAAAGCATTCTGACGAAGAAACGTGCTCTTCCCCCCCATGTTTGGTCCTGTTATGATCCAGACGCAGTCGTCGTCGCCAACAAGGCAGTCGTTTGTGACGAAAGTTCGCCCTTGCTGCTGTAGACCAACCTGGACCGTGGGGTGGCGGCCTCCCATAACTTTATGGGCGGTAGTGTTATTCAAAACAGGGCGGACAAGGCCCTGATCATTTGCATGCGTCGCAAACGAGCAGGCGACATCTAGCTCGTCCAGGACAGTGGCGTTGCGGCGCAACTTGACCAACATCTTGATAACCTCCTCACGAAGCTTCTGGAAAACCCTCTGTTCCTCGGCGCGTATCTGAAGTCGAACTTGGTCTATTCTTCGGCCCAAATCCGTCCACTCTGGGTGGTGGAATGACTTGGTGCTTTTGCTAGAGCTGACACTTCTCATTTCTGCCATACGCTTGGCATCTTTTCCCTTCACATGACATATATGGCCCAAGCCAGGCGTCCAACGAAGCGCGAGGGTTGTTGCGTCGAGTTCTCGCTGGAGATTGTCATGCAATTTTGCCTTGTCCTCATCAAGGCTCAGCAGGTCTGCATGCAATCTCTTCAACGCTGTACTTGCTAGAGGTTTCATGATCCAGACTTGAGTGTCCTCACTATAGTGCTCTCGTATGCTTTTTGTCGCTTTCTTGCCTCGGCCTCGCTTTATTGCTGCAATATCGTCCGTAGAGCCTTCGGATGTCGCAATATGTTCCGCCATTTCCATGATCGTTCCTGCTTCTTCATCCTCTATTCTATGTTGCTGTACAACGCCTTCTTCATCAATCGCATTTCTGATTTTGCTTGCTAGAGCGAGCGGGCCATCGAGCTCAATGCGTGAAAGGAGGCGTGATAAGGAGTCTGGGGCGGAGGATTCTGGGAAGCCTGGCCCCTCCTGTAACGTCGCTCGTATCGTTGACGCCAATTCTTGCGTTGCCGATACGGTAGTTGACAAAGCTAAAAGATCATCTGCATTTCCTCTTCCTAGAGCAAACTTCTGGACTAGACGTTGAGAGTCGTGACAACGTCGAAGCAGGGCCATCAGTCGTTCTCGGAGAGCTGTTTCGCCTAGTATGTGGGCTACAAGATCTAACCGGTCGTTTATCACCTGAAGTGATGTCGAGGGAGCACCTAGTGCATATTAGAAAAGCTCTTCTCTTACTGGTTTTGAACATACCAAGCCACTCTTTCAGTAGTCGAGAGCCACTCTTTGTGACGGTTTTTCGCAGTGCGTGAAGCAGGCTCCCAACATAGGTGCCATCCCTATAGTTCTCCATTATCTCAAGGCCTCGTAGACTGTTTCTGTCTATAGCCATGATCTCCTGTGAACGGTATTGAATAGGAGGCTGAAGCTTCAGACTCAAGCCCTGTAGGCGAGTTCCAACATACTCCAACAGCAGACTTCCAGCATCAACTTCTTCCGATGCAAAACCTGCTGCTATATCAGCAGGCATCTTGCTCTCCAACATCAGTCCCCACGAAGCCATTGGCTTTCTTTCTCCCACTGAGCAGTATGTAATCACGTGGCGATCGTCACTAAGCACTGCCAGTAAACCATCAGCTGCCGAAGTTTCTTGATCCTTCTCAAGTACGATTTCTCGTGGCCCAATTCGCGAGATAGCACTCGATAACAATGGCAACGTTGTCGACTGTGTGTAGAAGTTACCCGTTGAAAGATCCAACCATGCCAGGCCAACTAGATCGTCTGCGTCCCTCAGCTCTGTCTGTGAAACGCTGTGGCCGCGCTGGATTGCGAGGACATAGTTATTTGTTAAAGGATCGATGAAGTTTTCATCAATCAAAGTTCCTGGGGTAACAATGCGCGCGACCTTTCGGTCATGAAGCAGACCCCCTGATTTAACTTTGGTTGATGCATCGTTGGCAAACTCTTCGGCAATCGCAACATAACGATTCAAATCTTGAACTAGTATCTTCAAGAACCTATCAAGCTGAAAGAATGGGAAACCTGCCTGTGGAAGTTAGAGTGGACCAGCTATCAGAAGGGCTGACATACCATAGACACGGGGCCAGCATTTGTCTTTTTCTGGGCGACCTTGAGATTAAGGAGGGGACCGAATTCTTCCGCATGCTCAAAGTAGAGTTCATAAAATCCACCAACGCGTGTGAGAAGAACACAATTTTCGAACTTTCTCATATTGGTCTGGGCCTGAAGTACCACGGTTGGGTACGCCGGCGCCTCATCTTGGCTTGGTACACTGACAGATGCGCAGTGAAGTAGCCCCTGCGGCAGGTCTTTAAGCTCTAAAGAAGTGCTGGTTGGCGGTTTCCTTTTGGGGGCTTTCGGAACTTTGGGGATTTTGGTTTGTGATGAATACTGGGATGTCTGTGTCACGTGTGTAACATCGTCGCGACCGTAAGCCTTCCTTCTACTACACAGGCGGGAATAGACAAATAGAGGAGCTCGACCCCGAATGGCCTTGTCGCAGGTGCTGTGTCGCGGTCTCCACATGAGCGAGTGTTTGATTTATCGACCTTCGCCTACACTCATAGTTGTATCCCTTTTAGGTTTTTCATTCAGGATGGCTGAATAAGGGTTGAAAATGCAGCCTTTCACATCGATTGCACTAGGCTACTTTGGGCATGGTGGGGGTTGTTACCAACTTAAATATCACTACATCAATAAAAACATATATTCACAGTGAGAAATCCAGATGCGAGAACATGTAATCTGCGGAACACAGCAGCAACTTCCATTGTTGATCCAGCCAGATATGGTGGGCTATACAGAGTATACCCAGTCCACTTCGTCTTCGTTCCGGGATCTTGCAGGCCGATACTATATCTCACTCTATTCGACCGTTCCTTTCGAATAGACGCGTGGTAATTAAAAGCTGGTCTTGTTGAGCGTAGCTCCAAAGCTCTCGCCTTGCTGGTCCGCCTGTCAGCTTCCGAATTCAAAACATATCAATAGGAATTCTTCCCTACCGCATAAGTTCCAGCGCGATGTCGGGTGTGATTACGGGCACGTCTGGGGCTTGGCTGGAGCATGCATCTTCGCCAAGACATCCTCTGGCAGCGTCTCGGGGACGTTGGAGGTAAGCAAGTTAGCCCACTGCTTGTGAGATAATGGTTTCAACCAGGAGAATGGTGGTGTTATCCTTACTAGTAGAGGTCAGCATTAATGCCGGCCTTCTTCAGACCTTCCTGCTCAGCAAGGGCAACCTTGTGTATGTGTATGTGGCCATACATGGAATACTAGAGGCGTGCGGGGTTAGTCGGGAGGCACAGGCTGGCCTTGCATCAGTATAGGTATAGACGTGCATCAGTATAGGTATAGACGTGCATCAGTATAGGTATACCTGGACGATGAGAGTAAAACGCTCACGAAAAAAACATGGGGCCTGGGCAAACGTGCATAGAACCACAAGTGTGCTCTCTTGGCACTTATTAACGTCGAATTGCATTTGCGCATGGAGAATAAAGGCTGGCCATAAGATTTAGTATAACAAACTGTACGTAGGCCCTCAGGAGTCTCGGATTAGGTCTGTGGTTTGTTGACTTTGTCGAATATTTCCATCATTCGACACTTTATTGTATACACGAATATTGATACAGGAGTGAAAATACTAAGCTGCGCCAATGAGAGGCCATCCCACTCCGATGGTCAGGTTTGGAGCCGCCTTAGCCAGCCAGCCTGGTTTAGCCAGCCAGCCTGGTTTAGCGAGCCATCGCCGGCCGCATCGTCTCGTCTCGTTCCTCAGACACTACATTGTCCTTCACCTTCCTTGTCCGACTCCATTCCACACCGACAGCCGTTCCTTTGTTGTAGTCGCGAATCTCTTTGCGCCCACATCTCGACACCACTCGCCCATTTGTGCTTATACGGGAAGCTATTCAGACAGCAAAAGATACATAGATTCTGCTTCTGGTCTCATTGCTACAGGCGCCATATTCCATGCTGTTTATGTTGGATAAGGAAGGGAACAACGTAGTTTGCTCAATTACTACGGCACAACCACTCCTTGGAGCATCTTTCACCAGGTCGCGCCCAACACTGACATTTAAACCTGATGGGCCGGATTTTATCCAGTCACAGAGACGCCAAAACGGATTAAAGTGCAACTCTTGATGGGAGAGGCAGCAGGCCTCCACACACTACACAACGACAAGCGACGACGACGACGACGACGCAGCTATGTCTGTGTCTAACCCGGACGACAGTCATCTCGGAATGGAGACTCCTTCGCATCCCCCCGCAGCAGTCGGTGGTGCGGACAGCGATAGCTCTGGCAGACCACAAAAACAATCGGCCGAACCCACCGAAAGTGCGCCTTCCAGTGCTGCCATACCTCTGGATAGCTCCGACGCCTCCGACACGGCAGCCAAAGCGCATCCAAATCTACCTCTGCTGCAGGCAACTGCGGCGCCAGCTTCATCATCAAGCCCGCCGCCGAAAGATGCGACTTCATCCGCCGCGCCTTACGGCACGCGATCCCGGAACAGGGCGGGCGTGTCTCGACCAAACTACGCAGAAGATAAAGAGATGGATATGGAGTTTGAGATTCAGCCTCCTGTAAAGGAAGATGATGCCCGAAAATCTGCTCGTTCTTTGGACGCTCGACCAAACGTGTTGGAATCTGCCGCTTCAGGAGCGACCGGTCGAAAAACAACTGGGACAGTACCGGATCCGAACAGCGCTGCGCAGCTGGTGCCAAAAGACCATATACCAGGAACCTCGACCTTTTCAGCCAACATTGCGGGGGCTAATCCTGCGCAACCTTCCAAAAAGCGCAAAGCTACTACAAACCCGACATCGAGTATTGCGAATGGCAATCACACCACTGGAAACATGGGCACGACCACGGCAACTGGAAAAAGTACTTTACCGCAGAATTCCCAGGCATATAAAGAGTCATTTATGCTGAGCTTCGATAATTGCGGGGCACGACTCCAAAATGGCAAGCTCATCGCTGACGATGGCACGACGTTGGGCATAAATGGTAAGTAACTGTACAGTCCATCATGCAAAGTTCTTAGGCGTCCTTTAAGTGCGTAACTAATTTCACAATAGACCATGTTTATCTGGTTTGCGAGCCTCCTGGAGAGCCTTATTACCTCGGACGAATCATGGAGTTTCTCCACATGAGTAATGACTCTACGAAGCCTGTTGATGCCGTGAGAATGAACTGGTATTACCGACCAAAGGATATCGGACGAAAGGTGAATGATACGCGACAGGTATTCGCCTCCATGCATTCTGATATCAGCCCTCTGACCGCCCTCCGTGGATTGTGCCAAATAAAGCACAAATCAGAGGTGGAGAATATGGACGAGTACAGGAGGACGCAGAATTGTTTCTGGTACGAAAAACTCTTCGACCGGTATATCCACCGATATTACGAGGTAATACCTACACGACAGGTAGTAAATGTCCCGGCCAAGGTGAAGACGGTTCTTGATGACCGTTGGAAATTTATTCTGGTAGAATCTGGGAGAGGGAAAGAATTGACCAGTGCGGTCAAGTCCTGCAAGAGATGTAATGGGTTCTGCGCGAGGTATGTTTTGGACTCCGTTAAACCAGGTTGCTATGACTAATAATGCAAAGTAACAATTCCGTCGATTGTGCAGTCTGCCATCAGACTTATCACATGAATTGTGTACGGCCGCCATTACTGAAGAAACCATCACGCGGGTTTGCTTGGGCATGTGGCCCTTGCAGTCGCGCCCAAGAGCGGAAGTTAGAGGCGAGGAACACCCCCAATGTTGCGGATACAGGCGCCGATGCTGAAGACGATGAAATGATGGATGATGAAGACGAAGACGAAGATTTACTACTTCATGGCACTGAAAGAAGCACAGGCAGCAGCAGTCCTGTTGGATCAGTGGAAGAGGATGTACCGATTCACCCTGGCACTGAGGAACAAATTTACCAAGCAAGCTTATGGCCCTTCCGTTATCTAGGGGTGCATTGCAAGGTCGAGGATGCATTGGATTACGACGATCGCATCTATCCCCGTGCAAGCTCTCGCCTCGGGCCACGACACCAGGCAAATGTACCGACCTGGCCTGGCAGGCCCGTACAACTTGTTAAACCAATTGAGGTCAAAAGAAAGTATATGAAGGGGGGAGGCCATAAGAAGGATGCGAAGCTTTCCAAGGAAACTATCACCGCGCTCGACGCAGAAAAACTAGCGAGAGAAACGCGACCCAAATGGGTCATGGACGAACCCCATGGCTACGTCCATCGGGGAGAGGACCATGCCAGAGGAAGTTCGAATAGCACGGCTGAGTTACTCTTCCAACCCGAGGCAACTGAAGACGTGGCAAAAAACGGCGACAATGAGGCATTGATTGACGCGTATCTCAAGAGCAGCGAAGATATTGCCAAGCAAATTGGCGTCAGGGCCTACTCGGTGAACTTCTTGGATAAAGCATTGAGTATACTTGACTCTGCAAGTTTCGATGTTGATCGGGCGTTGAAAGAACTGGCTAAGGTGGAAAGAAAAGATCTCCAAGAACCTGACCTGACACCGACAGAGGTTAAAAAGTTTGAGGATGGCGTAGCCAAATTTGGCTCCGAGCTGCATAGCGTCAAAAAGCATGTGAAAACCGTCAGCGCTGCGAATATAGTTCGATTCTATTACATCTGGAAGAAAACGGAGCGTGGAAAGCAGATTTGGGGCAATTACGCGGGCCGAAAAGGGAAAAAGGAGGCGAAGAAGGTTGAAGTTAACGCGGGCAAGTTGCAAGATGACGTTGCTGATGACCAAGACGATTCAGCTTTCGACAATGATAAGGCAAAGGAGAAGAAACGAGGCTTTCAATGTAAATTCTGTTGGACGCGCAATTCTCGGCAATGGAAGCGCGCTCCTGGGACACCAGCTGGAACCACCGTAGCAGCTGACCCGACCAACAAAGTAGTGGGCAGGGACAACAATACGCAATTGACCGTAGCCCTTTGTCTCAGCTGCGCGGTGATATGGCGAAGGTATGCGGTGCAATGGGAAGACATAGATGACCATGGCAAGAAATCTTCCCAAGGTGGTCGGTCTAATAAGCGGAAGGCAGAGGATCCATTGAGGGAATTCCATCTAAGCGACCTCAGTTGGACGGCTAATAATACAGATACGGCCAACACTCCTTTAAATGGAACTCCTGCGCCCCAAGCTGCTTCTCTGATAGCAGTCCAGGAGGCCCCGCGAAAAAAACCAAAGAGCAATAGTGAAAGAGACCAGATTGATTCGGCACCACACGATCCTAACTCTGGGCCTGCGCTTGCACAGCAGAAGAAGAAAGCACCAGAAAAACCACCTGCTCCACCGCCTGTCCCGGAAATTCCTAAACAAAAATCTCTTCCCTGCGCAATTTGTTTGCAAATGGAGCCAGCAGCCCAACGTCTCTCCTGTAGAGAGTGTCGAATGACCGTGCACCGAAATTGTTATGGTGTGGCCGCGGACACACGGGGATCAGCCAAATGGACCTGCGATATGTGTTCAAATGACCGAAATCCACAAGTTTCTATTGTAAGTTACATCGCCGCACCTCCTGCTGTACCTATTTACTCACTAGTTAAAGCAATATAAATGCATGTTATGCCCTATCGAATCAACACCGCAGGACTTTTTGGAACCAATAAAACCCTCGCACAAGAAAAAGAACGACAAAGACCGGGAAAAGGACCGCGTGGAGAGGGAACTTGCAATCAAAGCAGCGGAGTTTTACAGCAAAAAGCAAGAAGAGATGAACCGTCCGCTTATTCCAAGAGAACCTTTGAAAAGAACAGCGAACAACAACTGGGTCCATGTTACCTGTGCAGTTTGGACACCAGAAGTCAAATTTGGCCAAGGCAAGGCCCTAGAACGTTCAGAAGGAATCCCTTCAATTCCTTCCGCTAGGTATGACGAGACTTGTAAGATATGTAAAACTAATAACGGGGCCTGTGTGGCTTGCCTGTCGTGCCGGGCTCCTGGTAAGCAATTCCTCTAGTTGTTTATTGTCACGCTAACTATCCATAGTCCATGTAGAGTGTTCCCATCAAGCAGGGTACGTCCTGGGCTTTGATATATCACCTGTCAAAGGCTCTCGCAGAGATCACGTAAACATTGTGAACATCAATGGCGAATCGGGTGCCATGACAGCTGCGGTTTGGTGCAAGGACCACTGCCCTACCAAGACTATCGTTCACCACATGCATGATATTGTGGATGAAAATGGTTTGAATGCCTTGCAGCTTTATGTCCAGAAATTCAAGCAAGCGGATCTAGCATTAACAGGCACTGTACGCAAAGCGACGCTGGTCAACCAATCAACCAAGATATCTGCAGTTCCCATTTCTCCCTCGACGGTATCCAACCGCCGAGCTTCTACAACTGTTATAAGCAGCAACGGGAGAGGCTCTATTTCGAATATCAAACCAGAAGACACGCAAACTACAAGCGCTTCTGAGGCACTCAGGGCTCCCACATACCTCCAGTCGCCGGCGAAAGTCTGTGATACTTGCGGGGTTGATGTGAGTCCAAAGTGGTGGCCATATCCAGCACTGCCCGTTACCAGGCCTGGGCCATTGAAACAGCAGCTTTATGAACACCGGCCCCCCAATAATCAAATAGATGATATTTCCAAGGACCTGGGCAACGCCATTTTGGGAAGTAACCCTAAGCAGCAGGTTGCTTTGGCCGCGGCCGCACTGTGCGAGAGGCCACCCAACAATATGCTGGAGCTTTTCCAGTGCCACAAATGTCATTGGAATAAAGTTCAAAAACCCCAAACTTCGCCAGCTATACCAGCGCCGAAAATGGAGGACGACGCACCGCAGCCACGCCTACCGCCTTCTATACCAGTGTCTGCCTCGTCGACGCTAGCAAGCCCTCCTGTGCCACCAACTCATATGCACGCGGGATCTCGATATTCGTGGGGCCATCCGGCATATCCACCAACGAGCGGTTACGGGGACTGGTCCCGCGTATCTCCGGCATCTCAAAATTCAAATATCGCCCTAAGGCAGTACAGCAACGGCTCGCACTCGCCGAGAGGGCCTCCAGCGACCAGCCAGCACCTACCTGGCCCAATGATTCCACGATCACCTCATGTGAACGGATCATTACCTTCGGTAGCAAATAGCAGCTATCCGTCATCGCCACATAAATCTGCCGCTGGTATTCACCCGATACAGCACGGTGTATACGCGCCGTATGCACCGTCGCCCCCACAGCACTTGACCAACGGAGGCCCTCCCCCACGAGCTTTGGAAATTTCATTTCCACATGGAACTCACTCGCCGTATCGTCAAGCGTTTGGAGGGCCCCATGAGAGCCCTCAGGCACGTCGGGATGGTCCTCAAATCAGCCGTGAACCTATAAATCACAATGGGGACAATGCTCCTAGTCGTCGGGTGAACGGTGGCGCGAGTGCGAGTCCTTCACTCCAGAATTTACTTTCTTGACGGTTGGCGAATGAAATGATACTCAAGTTGGGGTAGGGGCGTAGATGGGGGGGTGTACTGGAAAAGGGTTAAAACTATATGTCGTATTTGAAGCAACTGTTATCATGAAGTTGGTGGTGGGTGGGTATATCGGTAACGTAATAACTTGGGTTTTACTCAGCGAAAGGCGTTTAGAGGTAACTAGAGGAAGTTGGAACGTCGGTCTTAGTAATAATCTATGTATAAGTTACATAATGATTCCATCATAAATTAGTAACAAACTTTTGTCCCACTGTTCCCTTTTTAACTTAAACCTGCGTGCGGTCTCTAGCCAAATGGCCTAACTAACGTAGGTCGTGGCGTACTGTCGCTAATGGCGTAACGTAAGTCGTGGCGTAAGCGGCGATCTGGCGTAAGCGGCGATAAGTACCCTTATATACAACTTTGTATGGAAAGGTACTTCTACATCCAAAACTAAAACCTTAAATAGCTCCATGGATAAAAATCGTTAGGCTTAGCTGTTCAATATTTAGGTTCTATATATAGGCCTTTACCTAATATAAAAACGCTAGTATTGCTAGTGTCTTTTTGCAATGCTAATTTAAGGGTTAAGTTTTCCTCATACAAATATTTGTATGAGCAATCTTCTCCTACTAATAGAAGCATAATAATCACACTAGCAATACTAGCGTTTTTATATTAGGTAAAGGCCTATATATAGAACCTAAATATTGAACAGCTAAGCCTAACGATTTTTATCCATGGAGCTATTTAAGGTTTTAGTTTTGGATGTAGAAGTACCTTTCCATACAAAGTTGTATATAAGGGTACTTATCGCCGCTTACGCCACGACTTACGTTACTGTCGCTAACGTAGGTCGTGGTCAGACCGGCTACATGGCCAGACCGGCTATTAGTACCATCACATACAAATTTGTATGTGGAGGTACTTATGCTTGCGAAAATTAGAACCTTAATAACTCCTTTAATAAAAAGGCTAGAGCATATTCCTTGTATATATAGGAACTTTAAATAGTCATCTACTATATCTAAAGACGCTAATAACACTAACGTGGTTTACCACCAAACGGAACATCCCACCAAATGAAACACTTTCCGATAGCATCGCAACCTCAAACCCAATTACTCCACCCTAACACATTAAAATTAACTACACTCAATTGAATTCTCTTCTCCTAATATCTCTTCAACCTCTTGACAGGTTCGTACATTATGCCCAGTCTTGCCGCACCTCCCACAGCGCCGCGAAGTCGATGGACCAGCCTCTACAGCACCCTCCTCATTTGACCTTTTCTGTCGTTTCAACCCTTTATCCTCTTTTTCAGCGATCAGTTTTTGAGCATCTTCTATAGTAAGTGACCCTCCATCTTGGACACGTGTACGCTTGGCTTTCCGACGCTTTGAAAGTGCTGTGTTGGCCTTTCGAAGGGTACGGACCTCCTCTTGTATAAGGGTCATTTGGTGCGCAATGCGGTCTGTACCCTTCACCAGCTGCTTTACAGCTGAAAAAATCATTGTTGGGGAGCTTCCTTGATGAATTCCAATTCTATTCTGTACAAACTTAGACTGCAAAATTGCATCAGCTGGGGTTTGTGGCGTTTGAGGGACCCAAGGGTCAGCCTCTAGTAGGGGGGATCCAGTTGGTGTTGGCGTCCGTAACTTGATATCAAGCTTTGAGAGAACTGCTTCTGGGTTGTACGGGACTAGGCCAGTACCTCGAAAGCCAGCTAGGATATTTTCAGTTGTCATTGTATGGTCGTGGGCAGCCTTGAATGCAATAAAGAACTCAATCTTAGTGATATGGGTAATAGAGGCCTTAATGAAGACCTCAAGTTCTCGACCATACATTCGCTTTAGTACACTAAAACACCCAACATCAAGAGGCTGGGTAAGATGTGAGGAGTGCGCAGGGAGACAGAGCGTAATAATGTTGTTCTCCTTGCAGTACATATCAAACTGGGCAGATAGGTGGCTCTCATGGCCATCTAGGACAATCATCCGCCAGACCCCTTGTGTTCGTACACGTGTATGCTGATTAAAGTGTTTTATCCAGTCTAGACCTGTATCATTGTCGGTCCAGCCATTTGGTGAGGTCTTGATGGCCCAAGTAGGTGGAAGGCCGCACTCTGTGTACCAAGGCGCAAGGTGATGCTTGCCTTGTACAATCAAGTATGCAGGCACTACAAAGCCGTCTGCACTCACACATTCAATCGCTGTTGCCCATTCCCGATTACCAGACTGAAGCTGCTTTGCTCGGCCTTTTCGATCTGAGCTCGTAACAACCATATTCCCACAGATAACACCCATCATAAAGCCCGTCTCATCAAAGTTGTAGAAGTCAGCATCCTGGATGCTGTACTTCGCCTGCATGTTCTTTACCAGCTCAAACCACTTTCTTATACAATCAGGATCTTCGCAGAGGGCTCGCTGGAGGTCGTACGCACGAGAGAGACGCGTCTTAAGCTTTGGTTCATTGTGTACAAAGCGGTAGGGCCAGTTTTTTCCAACTGGGGGTTCGCGACGCGTCGCACGGAGGAGATTCGCTATATCTCGTACATCCTCAATTCGAGGTGGAAATGCTCGCGAATCTAGGTCAAGTACGTATCGTATGAGCTCCTCTTCCTCAATTGGGGTCAATGGACGTTGTTTGTCGCGTCTACCAGCTCGTGGTTGGCTTCCGTGTATGCGACGGGTAAGTGTTACATGTGGGACCTCATATAGCTGCGCAGCACGTCGGATGGACAGTTTGTGGGGTGATTTGGTAGCTTGAATGGCTAGTAAAACTCGGCCTTCATTAGCTTTCTGAGGCATCTTTTTGTTGTGGTGTGGTGGAGTAATTGGGTTTGAGGTTGCGATGCTATCGGAAAGTGTTTCATTTGGTGGGATGTTCCGTTTGGTGGTAAACCACGTTAGTGTCTTTTTACATAAGTTACTAAAGGTTTTAACTTTTGCCATATAAATTTTTAGTAACGTAACTCGTGGCGTAACGGGACGGATGGCGTAACGGGACGCTTTGCCAGAGCCACCCGCACCCCACCAAAACCAAGGTCACATGACCAAAATTAAAACGTTAATAACTTTTGTAATAATGCTTATAACACTTAATCCTCTTAGACTATTACTCTTTATAGTCTTATTTCTTATAGCCGAATTTGCTAGAGTGTAAGCTCTTCTTATTAAGTAGTTATTTATAGTTTAATTTTTACTATAACGTATTTCACAAGCGAGTTGGCCACCCAAGCAAGTTGGCCACCAAAACACCAAAATTGACTATTACTGCCTACTACTACACCACCACCCTACATAATGACCCTTATTCGATCGTAATTGAATCCTTGTGCCTCGTACATGTACGGGAGTTATGGCCCATAATACCACATATGCCACAGCGCTTCTGTCGGCCTGTAGAACCCACCTGCCGACAATGCTCACTTGCCACCTCCGTACGGACTTGAGCTTCTACCTCAGCACTCTGAAGCATATCCTCTCCCTCTCGTACGGAGAGACTGCCCCCTTGCATTATACGCCTCTTGCGCTTCCTTTCCCTCCTCTTTTTCTGTTCATTTGCCGCTTGTAGAGCCTTAACTTCTGCCTTAAGTAGAACAGCAGAATGCATCATCATTTCCGCCCCTTTAACAAGGCAGCTAACAGCATCATTAATTGAGGTAGGAGAGCTATTCTGATGTCGTACGATGCGGTTCTTAATGTGCTCTGTTTGAAAGTTAAGCTCCCTTATAGTTTGAGGAGTCTTTGAAGTCCAATTGTCACTCTCAACTATAGGAGGTGTTGGAGTCCTTAAGCGTAGATTTAAGTGAGAGAGGACACTCTGTGGCTCGTACGGAACTAGTCCTGTAGCTCGGAATCCGCTCTTGATGTTCTGCTCTGTAAACGTAGCTTTGAATGCTTCTTTGAATGCAGAGAGGAACTCAAGCTTTGTGATGTGGTTTAGCCGGTTCCGTACGAAGGTTTCAATCTGCTTTCCGTACGAAAGCTTTAGTGGCGCAAAGCAGCTCACATCAAGAGGCTGAAGAATGTGTGATGAGTGTGGTGGCATACAGAGGGTAATTATCTTCCGTTCTGTGCAGTAGTGTTGAAATTGAGCAGAGATGTGGCTCTCATGTCCATCAAGAATAAGAAGGCGATAGGTTCCGACCGTACGAGCATTTGTATGTCGATTGAAGTGTTGAATCCACTCATACCCAATTGAATTTGAAGTCCACCCATTCTCACTAAGCGTAATCACCCAATTGTCTGGTAATCCTGAGTCTTCGTACCAAGCTGAGAGGTGATTCTGCGCCTTGAAAATAATGAACGGCGGGAGTGCCCATCCGTACGAATTAACACCTTGGATAATTGACACCCACTCTCTATTCCCTGGCTGTATAGTCTTTGGACGGCTCTTTGCTTCTGAGCTTGTGACTACCTTTGCAGTAGCAATAACTCCCATTGCGAAACCTGCTTCATCAAAGTTGTAGATGTCCTGCTCTAAGATGCCATATTTTGCGACTGTGTTTCGTACGAGGGTGAACCACCCTTCAATTATCTTTGGATCTTCGCATTTTGCTCGTTTGTAATCGTACTTCCGACTAAACTTTGCTTTAAGTTCCGTACGACGCGTTATGAAGTTACTAGTCCAGTTCTTCCCAGTAGGGCTCTCACCTCGTTCGGAGAGTAGTAGGTCTGCCATTTCTTGCACAGCTTGCGGCCGGGGCGGAAATCCACGCGAATCTAGGTCGAGAATATACTGAACAAGAGCTGACTCTTCGTACGAAGTTAGGTTTTGTGATTTTGGGGTAGAATCACGTCGGGAGGTCATTCCATTCATTCTGTTGGTAAGGGTACTACGTGACACGTCGTATGATAATGCAGCAGCTCGGACACTCTTAAATTGACGTTCCTTTAGTGCCTGAATAGCTAATAGTATTCTACCCTCTTGATTTGAGGATTGGGCTTGTGTTGGTTGTGGCATAGTTGACTGTAGTCAAGTTGACGCGTTTTGGTGTTTTGGTGGCCAACTTGCTTGGGTGGCCAACTCGCTTGTGAAATACGTTATAAATATTTTATATAGTAAAATATAAGCTTTAATATCTTTTGTAAAACAAAACTAGTACTACTAGCGTTTTTACACATGTTAGAGTATGATATAAAGAGTAATAGTCTAAGAGGATTAAGCGTTATAAGCATTATTACAAAAGTTATTAACGTTTTAATTTTGGTCATGTGACCTTGGTTTTGGTGGGGTGCGGGTGGCTCTGGCAAAGCATCCCGTTACGCCATCCGTCCCATTACGCCACGAGTTACGTTAACGTAGGTCGTGGCCATACCGGGGCCATGGCCATACCGGGATGGTGGGGTAAGCCACCCCTTCAAAATATGAGCAGCTTCAAAATAATTGAAAATAGTTCTACCATTACCATGCTAATTCATCTATATCACTGTCAAATAGCTCCTCCTCACTCCCATCATCAATTAGATCAATTATAGATGTTGTAACTTGTGGAGTTGTTGATATTTTCGACTTTTGTGATGTAGCTGTTGTTGCTGCTTCTGCTTCTGCTACTTGCGACTGCAACTCCTCAGTTGTGATGTGGAATTGACCCTTCAAAACTGCTCTCTTGCCCTTATTTTGTACTCTGCGCTTCTGAATAATTGAGCGCAAGTTATCTGTCTCCCTTTGTTGTAGTATGTGGCATGTATTGAGCCGCTCTGTCTCATCTGCTAACTTATGAATATATCGCTTTGTAGGAGTGTTCAAAACACCACCACGACTTATTGTAGAAGAGAGAACTGTATTTGCTTTGTGAAGTGTCTGAAAATGAGGAGGACTGCTATTCAAAAATACTTTCTCAAAAATATCATGCTCTGTTGGAGTCCTTGGCCGTTCTAAGGGTGCATCTGTTGTAGGAAGTGTAGCTGCGCGTATGACTGTCTGTGGCTGGAATGGCTGTAACCCACTCTCCAAGCAGAAGTTATATTTGAATTTGAAAATGCAGCTGCTCTTGCTTGTATGTATGCATCCATCCATTCTGCTTTCTGTATGCGTAGGAGCTGCGCCTCATTAAGGTGTGAGAGGGCTGTTGTGAGGTGTCTTTTCAAAGGTCCAAAAATTGCAACATCAAGTGGTTGGAGTATATGTGAGGTATGTGGAGGTAGTATAAGGAGCGATATGCGATTCTGTATGCAGTGTGATATGAAGCTCCGGCTTATATGGCTGTCATGGCCATCACAAATAAGGAGCCTTTGTTGTAGTTGTCCATTTGGAAGTGTTGCTTTTGCTCTTGTAGAAGGCTGAAAAACGCGTTTTAGCCACTCATATCCATGAAGATTGCTTGTCCATCCTTTTGTATTTGCAGAGAAGTGCCATTTGCTTATAACATCCTTTGGAATCCAGCTCTGTAGTACATTCTGTCCCTTGAAGATAATGAGGGGGTCGGTGGTTGTTCCATCCATGCAGATGCACTCAACAGCAGAGACCCATTCCTGCCTTCCTGGATGTGCCTGAAAACGTGTCCTAAGTGTAGAATCGACTATAATTCGTGTAGATTGCATTGTTCCAATTGAAAATCCAGTCTCATCCATGTTGTAGGTGTTGTAGTTTTCGATTTTTTGCTCTGTTGTGAGGCTCTTGTACGCGTCAAACCACCCCTTCAACACCTGCTTTGTGACCCCATTCATCCTTTGTGCCTCAACCCTTCTTCCTAGCTTAACACATAAGTTAGGATGCCTCTGAATGAACCGTGGCACCCAATCTTGCCCAAGTGGTAACTTAGGTAGTTGGAGTTGTGGTTGTTGAGTTTGTGTCTGTTGAGTTGGTCGGGTCTGCTGAGTTGGTCGGGACTGCTGAGTCGGTCGGGACTGCTGAGTTGGTCGGGACTGCTGCTGAGCCGGTTGGTTTGATGGGGTCTGCCAAGCCACTAGTTAGAAATAGCCGAGTCTGCCAGTCTATGGCAGGTTTGATGGGTTGGTAGTTGACCTGACTGAGCTGGTCAACTAACTCTGTAGGTTGGCTCACCTGGGTTTGGAAGACCCGACACTTGTTTGACCGGACTTCCTCTGCAACCTCACGTAATATGCGATGGCTAGGAGCGTAACCA
The DNA here is from genome assembly GCF_001641265.1 of Pseudogymnoascus destructans. Taxonomy (NCBI): domain Eukaryota; kingdom Fungi; phylum Ascomycota; class Leotiomycetes; order Thelebolales; family Thelebolaceae; genus Pseudogymnoascus; species Pseudogymnoascus destructans. Next base: position 1,036,253 of record NW_020167534.1, on the reverse strand, counting down.
CTTGCAGTAAGATTTTTGATCCATTTTAAAAGGGTCTTTTCTTGGGTTTGGGAGAGTAATTGATGTTTTAAATGTGCTTCTTTATGTGAGGTATGTCGCCCTTTAATGCGGCTAACAACTGTATCAGGCCTTAGATGTAAGGCCTTTGCAGCAGCATTTGCAGTTTTATATAAACCAGATTTTACTCCAGCTACTGCTTCAAGTATTGGAATATCGCGTTCTTGAGCTTTTAAACTCCGTTTGCGTACCATAATAATGGGGTAATTGATAGGTTTGGTGTGTTGGTTGATGGGTTTGATGGGGTAGTTAAGTGCTCGCTTACCTCACCATCCCGGTATGGCCATGGCCCCGGTATGGCCACGACCTACATTATGGCAAATCTAAAATTGTTAATAACTACCTAATAAGGCTAGCTTACATGCTAGCGTTTTTAATTATAACATATAAGTATATAAATTATCTAAGTTTAATAACATTAAGCTCTAGCAAGTCAATTAAAGTAATTATTACAAGTTTGAATTATATATCACGTGATGTGAATTTGCTTGTGAATTTACCTGTAAAATTGAAATAGCCGGTCTGGCCATGTAGCCGGTCTGACCACGATCTATGTTAACGTAACTCGTGGCGTAATGGGACGGATGGCGTAACGGGACGCTTTGCCAGAGCCACCCGCACCCCACCAAAACCAAGGTCACATGACCAAAATTAAAACGTTAATAACTTTTGTAATAATGCTTATAACGCTTAATCCTCTTAGACTATTACTCTTTATATCATACTCTAACATGTGTAAAAACGCTAGTAGTACTAGTTTTGTTTTACAAAAGATATTAAAGCTTATATTTTACTATATAAAATATTTATATAGTAAAAATTAAACTATAAATAACTACTTAATAAGAAGAGCTTACACTCTAGCAAATTCGGCTATAAGAAATAAGACTATAAAGAGTAATAGTCTAAGAGGATTAAGTGTTATAAGCATTATTACAAAAGTTATTAACGTTTTAATTTTGGTCATGTGACCTTGGTTTTGGTGGGGTGCGGGTGGCTCTGGCAAAGCGTCCCGTTACGCCATCCGTCCCATGTGTTACAACCACTTGATGTTGCAATTTTTGGACCGTTGAAAAGACACCTCACAACAGCCCTCTCACACCTTAATGAGAGGCAGCCCCTACGCATACAGAAAGCAGAATGGATGGATGCATACATACAAGCAAGAGCAGCTGCATTTTCAAATTCAAATATAGCTTCTGCTTGGAGAGGGAGTGGGCTACAGCCATTTTAACTGCAGACAGTTATCTGCGCAGATACGCTTCCTACAACAGATGCAGTAATAGTGCGGCCAAAGCCTCCAACAGAGCATGACATTTTTGAGAAAGTATTTTTGAATAGCAGTCCTCCTCATTTTCAGACACTTCACAAAGCAAATACAGTTCTCTCTTCTACAATAAGTCGTGGTGGTGTTTTGAACACTCCTACAAAGCGATATATTCATAAGTTAGCAGATGAGACAGAGAAGCTTAATACACGCCACATACTGCAACAAAGAGAGACAGATAACTTGCACAGTATAATCCAGAAGCGCAGAGAACAGAACAAGGGCAAAAGAGCAGTTTTGAAGGGTCAATTCCATATCTCTACAAAGGAGTTGCAGTCGCAAGTAGCAGATGCAGAAGCAGCAACAACAGCAACACAAAAGTCGAAAACATCAACAACACCACATGCTACAGCATCTCTAATTGATTTAATTGATGATAGCAGTGAAGAGGAGATGTATGATAGTGATTTAGATGAATTAGCATAGTAATGGTAGAATTATTTGCAATTTTTGGTGGTAACGTAGGTCATGGCCATACCGGGGCCATGGCCATACCGGGATGGTGAGGTAAGCGAGCACTTAACTACCCCATCAAACCCATCAACCAACACACCAAACCTATCAATTACCCCATTATTATGGTACGCAAACGGAGTTTAAAAGCTCAAGAACGCGATATTCCAATACTTGAAGCAGTAGCTGGAGTAAAATCTGGTTTATATAAAACTGCAAATGCTGCTGCAAAGGCCTTACATCTAAGGCCTGATACAGTTGTTAGCTGCATTAAAGGGCGACATACCTCACATAAAGAAGCACATTTAAAACATCAATTACTCTCCCAAACCCAAGAAAAGACCCTTTTAAAATGGATCAAAAATCTTACTGCAAGTGGTTACGCTCCTAGCCATCGCATATTACGTGAGGTTGCAGAGGAAGTCCGGTCAAACAAGTGTCGGGTCTTCCAAACCGAGGTGAGCTGACCCACTGACTTGACCAACTCAATCAAATCAACCATCAGCCCATCAAACCTGCTATAGACTGGCAAATCGACTATATCTAACTAGTGGCTTGGCAGACCCCATCAAACCAACCGGCCCAGCAGCAGACCCGACAGACCCAGCAGACCCGACCGACCCAGGAGACCCGACCGAACAGCAGTCCCGACCAACTCAGCAGACCCGACCAACTCAAACAGACACAAACTCAACAACCACAACTCCAACTACCTAAGTTACCACTTGGGCAAGATTGGGTGCCACGGTTCATTCAGAGGCATCCTAACTTATGTGTTAAGCTAGGAAGAAGGGTTGAGGCACAAAGGATGAATGGGGTCACAAAGCAGGTGTTGAAGGGGTGGTTTGACGCGTACAAGAGCCTCATAACAGAGCAAAAAATCGAAAACTACAACACCTACAACATGGATGAGACTGGATTTTCAATTGGAACAATGCAATCTACACGAATTATAGTCGATTCTACACTTAGGACGCGTTTTCAGGCACATCCAGGCCGGCAGGAATGGGTCTCTGCTGTTGAGTGCATCTGCATGGATGGAACAACCACCGACCCCCTCATTATCTTCAAGGGACAGAATGTACTACAGAGCTGGATTCCAAAGGATGTTATAAGCAAATGGCACTTCTCTGCAAATACAAAAGGATGGACAAGCAATCTTCATGGATATGAGTGGCTAAAACGCGTTTTTGAGCCTTCTACAAGAGCAAAAGCAACACTTCCAAATGGACAACTACAACAAAGGCTCCTTATTTGTGATGGCCATGACAGCCATATAAGCCGGAGCTTCATATCACACTGCATACAGAATCGCATATCGCTCCTTATACTACCTCCACATACCTCACATATACTCCAACCACTTGATGTTGCAATTTTTGGACCTTTGAAAAGACACCTCACAACAGCCCTCTCACACCTTAATGAGGCGCAGCTCCTACGCATACAGAAAGCAGAATGGATGGATGCATACATACAAGCAAGAGCAGCTGCATTTTCAAATTCAAATATAACTTCTGCTTGGAGAGTGGGTTACAGCCATTCCAGCCACAGACAGTCATACGCGCAGCTACACTTCCTACAACAGATGCACCCTTAGAACGGCCAAGGACTCCAACAGAGCATGATATTTTTGAGAAAGTATTTTTGAATAGCAGTCCTCCTCATTTTCAGACACTTCACAAAGCAAATACAGTTCTCTCTTCTACAATAAGTCGTGGTGGTGTTTTGAACACTCCTACAAAGCGATATATTCATAAGTTAGCAGATGAGACAGAGAGGCTTAACACACGCCACATTACAGCAAAGAGAGACGGATAACTTGCGCAACATAATTCAGAAAAGAAGGGAGCAAAAGAAGGGTAAAAGAGCTGTTTTGAAGGGTCAATTCCACATCTCTACAGAAGAACTCCGGTCGCAAGTAGCAGAAGCAGAAGCAGCAACAGCAACAGCTTCACAGAGGCCTAGAACAACACCACGACTTATAGAGGAAGCTACAATTGAGGAAATAGACAGAGAGGGTGAAGAAGAGATATATGACAGCGATTTAGATGAATTAGCCTAGTAGTAATTGAACAATTTCAATTTTTTAAAGGTGGTAGTGGTTTGATGGGGTGGTTCCGACCCCACTACCCCCGTTACGCCATTACCCCCGTTACGCCATGACCTACGTTAATGGGAAACTGTCACGGAGAGAAGCTCGACAACAACAACAACTGCTATCGCCAGCGCAAGAGCAGACACTTTTAAAGTGGATTAAGGTGCTAACAATTAACGTAAGTCGTGGTGTAAGCGGCGATCTGGCGTAAGCGGCGATAAGTACCCTTATATACAACTTTGTATGGAAAGGTACTTCTACATCCAAAACTAAAACCTTAAATAGCTCCATGGATAAAAATCGTTAGGCTTAGCTGTTCAATATTTAGGTTCTATATATAGGCCTTTACCTAATATAAAAACGCTAGTATTGCTAGTGTGATTATTATGCTTCTATTAGTAGGAGAAGATTGCTCATACAAATATTTGTATGAGGAAAACTTAACCCTTAAATTAGCATTGCAAAAAGACACTAGCAATACTAGCGTTTTTATATTAGGTAAAGGCCTATATATAGAACCTAAATATTGAACAGCTAAGCCTAACGATTTTTATCCATGGAGCTATTTAAGGTTTTAGTTTTGGATGTAGAAGTACCTTTCCATACAAAGTTGTATATAAGGGTACTTATCGCCGCTTACGCCAGATCGCCGCTTACGCCACGACTTACGTTAGTGGTTTGATGGGGTGGTTCCGACCCCACTACCCCCGTTACGCCATTACCCCCGTTACACCATGACCTACGTTAGAGCAGCGCTGATTTTGGAAAGTCGGGTGCGGAAAACAGCGACTAAACGTGCTGAAAACAGCAGCCAGTTTGCCGTTTGCTTGTTAAATAACGGCAAAACTTGAACTATAAACAACTTATTGATAAGACTAACGTAACTCGTGGCGTAACGGGACGCTTTGCCAGAGCCACCCGCACCCCACCAAAACCAAGGTCACATGACCAAAATTAAAATGTTAATAACTTTTGTAATAATGCTTATAACACTTAATCCTCTTAGACTATTACTCTTTATAGTCTTATTTCTTATAGCCGAATTTGCTAGAGTGTAAGCTCTTCTTATTAAGTAGTTATTTATAGTTTAATTTTTACCATATAAATATTTTATATAGTAAAATATAAGCTTTAATATCTTTTGTAAAACAAAACTAGTACTACTAGCGTTTTTACACATGTTAGAGTATGATATAAAGAGTAATAGTCTAAGAGGATTAAGCATCATAAGCATTATTACAAAAGTTATTAACATTTTAATTTTGGTCATGTGACCTTGGTTTTGGTGGGGTGCGGGTGGCTCTGGCAAAGCGTCCCGTTACGCCATCCGTCCCGTTACGCCACGAGTTACGTTAGCTTATGTATCTCACAGATTTAATTATATTGTATTGGTATATCAAGAGTAATTATTTAAGAGGATTAAGGATGGTAATCACTATTACAAAAGTTATTAGTATTAAAAATATGATCACGTGACATTTATTTTGGTGGTGTGAGCAGGTAGACCCGGTACACCATGACCTACGTTAGTGTTTTTAATTATATCGTATAAGTATTTAAATTATCTAAGTTTAATAGTATTAAGCTCTAGCAAGTCAATTAAAGTAATTATTGCCGTTTGAATTATATATCACGTGATGTGAATTCGCTTGTGAATTTACCTCCAAAATTGAAATAGCCGGTCCGGCCATGTAGCCGGTCCGGCCATGTAGCCGGTCTGACCACGACCTACGTTAAAGTTAACATGTCAAAAAAGCACTGTACGTAGCTCACGACTGCATTTCTATAAAACTAATTTAACTGTTTTAGTAGTTTGTTATGTAGAAGATGCATCTGATGGTATTTTAGGCCAGGCTTTTTGAACATAATAGAAAAGTCGATTAATTTCAAGATGACTTCTTGCGAGCGAATATGAACCGAGTCTGTGACTTATTGCGATATTTCTTTGGCCCAGATGTATCACCCTCAACGGTGTCTTCCTTGTACTTGCTCTTATGGATCCTAATATCATTCTTAAATTAATCGGCTGCCACTTGTTTAATTAAGATTGCATAGAAACTCACCAGCTGTTGCCAACCATGCTGATCCCCTTACTTTCGGCCATACGGTAGAATTTGGCGCTTTTCTTCATGTCCTTTTTGCATCCGACTCCCTGAGCATAACAGAAGCCAGCTTCTGCAAGTGCGTCCGCGTCGCCCCATGCTTCAAATTCCGTTAGCAAGCAGTCTTAATTAAATAGGAGGAGGGAACACACCACCAGCGATCTCAAAGCACCGCAACGCAAGCACTTTATCTTGCTCAATACCCCAGCCATTGAGGTGACTCATTCCCAATTCGCACATGCTGAGTGCGAACTGAGCTTTCCTTTGTTTCTGATCTACGACATCCACAGCCTGTCCTCCTTTGGCGGAACTTTCATCTTCATTCACTTCCAATATGGCGGAGTCAGCAGCCTTTCTGAGCCATTGAACACCTTCTTGCTGATTTGCACGCATCCCCCAGCCGTGTCGGCAGGCAAGCGCATACAGCAGCATGCCAGTAGGGTGATTTTGCCGCGCTGCAATCCTGAGATGATAGGTACTCTCGTTCAATGAGCCGTTCTCGTGGCATTCTATTCCTTTTGTTACATGCCACTCTGCAGACTTCTCTGCGTTTGGGTCCTGGTTTGCACGAGGCGGAGACGTATCAGTTTTGCTTGATGAGGGATGCGGCGGATCTGATTGATTTGAATTGGAAGGCTGTTCCAATTCCGGGCTGGTTAATGAACCAGGCTCGGGAATTTTACCACGTGGGAGAGCAAATGTAGAGTATATGGTTGAAGGGGCCGGGGTTTCTTGAGTTCCTGCCGGAGGTATTTCAGGTGACAAGTTCGAGGGCATTCGAGCCGTATCGTCCCTAGACAGAAACCGCTCACTGACCATTGATGCCTGCCGCATGAGCATTTCTGCCGGTGGCTCGGCGCGACTCAGTGGCCTTGAAAAATTGAACGCGGGCCTAGAAAGCCGATTGGTGCTGGCAGAGACGTCAGAACAGACGGACGGTGATCTAGGTATGAATGGCGAGATAGGCGACGTCGATAAGCCACTGCTCGACAAGAGATTGCGCAGGTTATTTCTCTCCGACAGGGCAGTTGCTGCCGACTCTTCATCCGAACCGTCCGCAGATATTGACCTCAGACTAGGGATCTTTGGGGAAAAGGGAGATCGAGGAGGGGCAAGAGCGCGGACGTCGTAGGAGCGCTGCTGTGATATCGAATCAATGCTCGGACGGCTTGACAAGCGAGATGGAGAGCGGTCTTGCACTCTACCGCTGGGAAGCTGGCCGATTGGCCCCGGGGACTCTTCCGTTCGACTGCGCATAATGTTGTTTCCAGGCCCCGAGGGTTTCCGTCCGCGGCTGGCTTCATCATCATCATCGTGAATAGGAGGAAAATTGAGCAGCAGGCCGGGACTGGGGATTTTGCTCATTCTAGGATACACCGATATAGGCCGAAGCGTAGGCTCATCGACTTCCGTTCTCATCCCAAGACGAGACGACTGAGGATCAGCCAGAATGTTCTCTGCATCACGGGCAGAAGCAGAACGGAAAAAACCCGGCCGCGAAGCGATCAAAGGACTCTCACTCGAAAGCGGTGGCAAGCGGCTCATACGGTTCTCTCCCTTCATGCCCTCCTCTAACTTCTTCGCCAGGAGCCGACTCTGCGCGGCGAAGGCATCGAGCGGTGACAGCTCGGGGGGAACATCGCCGGCGACATGTAGGCGTGGAGATGGTAGAGGGCGCAATGAGGGTTCGTAATCTGAGCCTAGAGGGCCATGGGACCGCGATCGGGTCTCGATCGTTGGTGGTCGTGAACCCATGCGATTGATCGTTGTATAGCTTTATATATAAGGTGTAGTGGGGGGAGCGGGGCAGCACGTCGAGAGTTCCGTGTTGCGTAGTAATGTCGTGTTAGAAGTAGTGTGCAAAAGTTGCAGGACCATCCACTGGTTTAGGTCGCAATCTGTAATAAGGTGTCGCACCAATCTGGCTCTGGCTTTTGTATGAGCATGTGCCTCATCGGTATGTATGTATTCCTCCCAAAAAGTCCGTGAGGTATATACCTGTGGAATGGCGGGCAGGTGAAGTATTGTCTGACGATGCGGCCGGGCGAGTGAGGGCAACCGTGGCAGGAGTTCGAGTAGGTCGCAGGAGTTCGAGTAGGTCGCGCCTGTATACACGCAAATTGACTATGCGGCGGAGTCAATGTTTGGCTTGCGACAAGACAGAATGAGTGTTGGTATTCACCGAGTGACGACAAATAAGCGATTCAGGGGATGAATAGACTGTGTAGGAGCGCGGCCCATTCTCCAGAGCGAGTGAGTGAAGCGGCCCATTCTCCAGGGCGAGTGAGTGAAACGGGCGTAGTAGTTAGTACTGTAACTGTAAAAGGTACAACAAACAACCTCGCTCCCGCGTCAAACCCCACACATTGTGGATTTACAGTAGCACTTACAACCCCTAAAAGTAAGGAGAGCTACAGTATCTTAGCCGCTTCCGTTCCGTTCACGTGGTTTGGCGCCTGAGCTAGAATTTAAGTTTACTTGATCAAGGAATCGTTTGGTTTCCTTACTTGTAGTTAATTCGATTGCAGTTGTGCATTGTGGATGGTCTATTCTCTACTTGTGTGCCAATGACACAGACACAGACACAGCACAGGGGACATCTTCATGGGTAATATAACCTCGAAAAAACTGATTGATAAAGCCAATTCCCATCACCTCTACTATAAACTCCTCGCCGTATGCTCCATAATATGACAGGCACGTTTCCAAAAAAAAAAAAAAAAAAAACTCACCCATTTTCAGAGAGTCTTCGCTTGTAACTTCTTAATCCGCGATACTCCCTCATATAAACCGCGATCCACGGCGGCAGCCACGGTCAGAGTACCACCGACAATCGCACATAAACCGGTAATGAAACCGGATAGGGTCTTAGTACGCTCCTCCCTGTTGATAACCTTCATAGGTGAGATATCCTATCATATATTAGTATGTAGCTCAGGGTTGCGCATGGGCGTAAGGGACTTACATATGAGAAGAAAACGCCTGGGATACCAGTGCGAGAATGCAGGCGCTCTTTGTGGCCCTCGGCGCCGTCGTCCCCCCCGCTAAGACTTCTCTTATGGCTAGTCACAGAATACTGATGAGTCTCGACACTTCCATCCACAGCATGGCCATAAGCTCCAAGCCCAATGTTCTCCTCGCTAATCTGGGTTTTAGCTGCACTTTTGCTGTTCCATCCGAGGGGGAGGTAGGAGGTTGAGACGACCTTGACAAAATACATGTAGTTAAAGGCGGGGTCGCGCGTATGCTGTTGTGTGCCGTCAAGAGGATTGAGATGGTGGTTGGTCCATGGCTGGTTCTTACCACCAAACTTCTTCGAAAGCCCTTCAGGCAGTTGAGGGCCGAAGCGCACATGGTGGATGGTATGCGCGAAAGAGTGTCCGCGCTCCAGACTCGGAGTATCCCAGTAATTGGCCAGGTCGTGGACATGCATGTTGCCATTGCTGTAACTGCGTCCTGGGGCGATATGGAAATTGCCAATGACCTTGTTTACCCGGACCCCACCTTCGATGCGGCAACCTTCCTTGCGCTGCTCATCCAGTCTTTCGCTGTAGTGTTCGCGCTCACACTGCTCGACGTTTTCGCCCCGGCCAAATGCCCAGGAAGCAGACGCGTAGGCATCTCGTACTTCGTCACAGGTGTTACAACATCCTGCTTTCTGTGCGTTCGGTGGGGGTGTGGCGCCGTAGCACTGGCCACAGTATGATGGATCCAAGTGAGCGGCTTTTTCTTCGGTAGAGTGCCTGTTCAATATTAGACTTGAGTCAATTGTTCAATGGAGAGGCGTATTCACAGATCAAGTGCTTTCACATCGATAGCTCCACCACCCGCGTCGGGGGAGTTCAATCTGACTTTGCTGACTCCATGCTTGACACCCGTCTGCATCTCGCCCGACACATCCATAACATCAAGCGTGAGAAGCTCGCACGGGACGTATGGGAATGTAATGTTCATCCAGATCTCCATCTTCTCTCCTCTGCTCTTGTCCACCACCAACTCCGGGTGCACGACAATACGGCGATAGTCCGCCCATTCTCCAAAGGCGAGGTAGATTACTATGAGGAGCGAAGCAATTGTAACAATGCCTCCGCTGGTGGTGCGTATACGCGCCTCATCCACCGTCTTTGTGAAGGCATCTAGCCTTGTGAATCTAGATTTCGGCGGCATCCTGGAGAGCGCGGCCGACAATAATTGGTCGTTGAAAAGACGTCGAGGTCAATTGATAGAGCCCAGAGCGATATCAGCTCATAGTCCAGATTAGCGCAGCTTCCACGTAGGCGTGGATTGTCGAATATGCCCCAGATTCTGCGATTCTTCTGGGCGACACTTCATGGTTGATGGCTCTGCAGGTACTGCGCTTCAGGCCACCTTTCTCATACAGGGGTGCCAGTTTCGTCAGATACGCCAAGGACGTGGATCGTCGCGTGGGACGAAACGCTAGGCGAAGAGGCGAAGTCGCGACTGGGATCGGGCGTACGGGGGTCACGTCCGGTAGGGACCTCCATCCAGCGAACGGTTATGTAGTTACTCTATAATTAAGCATCTTTTATTCCACTGGGTGCACTACTAACATAAATATAGAATGTGCATTTTGGAAATTGGAATGATATTAATGAGGTTTATAAGCTACTGCTAAATGCTGGCCATATAGAAGATAATACTTTGTCCAACCAATTTCGCATCTTATGTACCACAGATACATGTACTAGATTTCGTTGAATTCCCAACCCCTCAAAGGACAAGCACGCTGAAAAAACGACCCAAACAATTCATAGTAGACCCGGTGGGTATCTCGGAAAACACAAAACCAAAAACCGCAACAATTAAGGCAGCTGACCGATGCCCGCGCCACCTGCGTCCTCATACTGCTGCCTCCACTCAATATTGGCGACGGCACTCTGGAAGGCGCCAGCGAGATCGGTGTGGAAAAGCGGGCGGTTGAGCCCGTGAACTACTGCGACACGAGACGACTGCTTCAACTGGGGCACAAGGCCATCAGTGGTGGTGGTCGAGGGGCTGTTTCCAATGTCGTCAGGGCTAGAGGAGGTGCGTTCACCATCGCGTGTCCGGTGCTTCACAAGCTCGTCCTTTTCAATACACTCAGCAGTCTCGGCGGCAGAGTCTGCGCCGCCAATTTCTGCCACGCTGAAGATTGGCTTCCATCGGTGGTTGAAGTCGACGCCTGGCTGGGATGGGTTTCCGAATCCAGCACTAACCAACGCCCGCTTGGTCCAGCGGTTGTTGATGCAAGCGAAATGCCAGTCAACGACCTCCGGTGATGTGTATTTGTCCAGCTGGTTGCGCACGTCAATAAGCTGCTGCACCGAGGTGATGTCAACATTGTTCACAGAGCTGAAGTCGAAGATAATAGCTTTAAGAGTAGGTTTTCCGGAGTTGTCGACCTCTTCTTGTCCAGGGCGAGGTCCGGGGTCGTTCCAAGGACGGTCTCCTAGCTTCCCGTACGAATTCGGATTGGTGCGCCTAGTGACAGAAAAAATGTGATTCGTCAAGTGGTCAAGATAGTGATTGGCGTTGGGATAGTTGAAGCCTTCAGAGAATCTGTATATGAAGACTCCAGGGTATGGGGTTTTGATCTCGATCTCGGGGTTCGACCCGTCGTCATGATCAATGGGAAGGAAAATATTGCGGGAGCGTGCGTCTGTGCTGGCGGCATTGGATGTCGGAGCATCAGAATCCTGTTGGTTGTATTGATCGCTATCGCCAAGGATATTATCTCCATGGACGGAGTGGATCTTAACCTGTCCAAGGAATCGGCCCTTGGCTTTCAATACACGGAAAAGCAAAATAGCGGCCGAGATGACGATCGTGCAGTAGATACCGTTCTCAATAGATGAGAAGATCGTAACAAACACACCGACGAAGAATATGAGGACCTCCCATGGCGAGACTCGCCAAAATCGGTAGATCGTGTTCGGGTGGGTGATGAGATCACCAACGGCATGAATAATAACTCCTGACAAACTCGCGCTCGGGATGTAAAAGAAGACTGCAGGTAAGGCGTAGATAGCAAGGAGTACCACGGCGGCAGTGATTACACCAGCAAATGGGGTGCGGACTCCGGCCTTGGACTTAATTGCTGTGCGGGAGAAAGAACCCGTGGCGGGATACCCGCCGAGGAAGGGCCCGAGGATGTTGGTAACGCCGATGGCGACCATTTCTTGTGACGGGTCAATAACGTAGTTGTTGATTCGGCCAAAGGACTTTGAGATCGCGATGTGCTCAATCAAGAGAACAATGACGGAGGCAGGCACTTCGGAGATGAACAACTTGATAATAGGTATGGTGATCGTCGGAACCGCGGCATTCTGAAATCCTGTTTTAAATTAGATACATTGAACAAATGCGCTATAGTGTACATAACATACCTCTAGGAACGTTTCCCAAGATGCTGAATAGCGGATGTGCGCGATGGTTCCTGTTGACGAGATAACTGATAAGTGTGTAGAGCAGGATAACGAATACTGTTCGGAGAGTCGACACGAAGAAGAACGTCTTCTTTTGACTGGGATACTTCTTGGCAGCATAGCTGCACGCGAAGCGTATAATGTATAGCATCGCAAGAGCAGTAACTCCCATGGCCGCATTCAAGTTTGAGTGCTTGAGTTGTTTCAAGGTATTGATGATGACGAGATATGTGGGAGCGCGGGTGTCCAGAAGTTTGCTGATGCCCATCATAGTTGGAACTTGGCCAGCTGCGATGCTGATAGCCGATCCGGTCATGAATGCGGTGATAGAAGTGAGCGAGATCAAATCAACGATCCATCCCATTCGAAGGAGACCGATTGTCACAATGATAGCCCCGCAAATTACAGCCAATGCAGAGGCAATAACATGCCCTGGTATACTAGGATCGATGGCATTTGCTTTGATAACGACATTACCAACAATTGTTGACATGACGGCAACAGGCTGTTTCAGGAGTCAACACAATCCCAAAATTCAGGGGAGAGGGATAACGTACACCAATAGTAATATCCTTCGAGGTTGCAAAGAACCAGTATATCAGGACGCCCATAAAGGAAGAGTATAAACCAAACTGAACTTCTAGCTTTGCAAGTAGGGCATAAGCCATCCCCTGCGGTACAACAACAGCTCCAATTGTAATACCTCCACCAAAGTCAGCAGGTGCAAGGGAGATGCGACCGAGGATGGAATAACTGACCCGCGACCAAGTCACCGATAAGCCATTGTACGTTGTAGCGCGTAATCCAGTAAGTAAACGGGAACAGTGATCTGAGGTAGGATCCCAAATCCCTCCAACTTGGGAGCGTCTCATGGATCCATTCCCAGGTCGACGGCTCTTCCTCGACAAAAGTATCGGCTGTCTTGGTTGAGAAGACAGACTCGCCCCTGGTGGTGGTCTCATAGACATATGGCTCATCAAGCTTTATTCCGAGAGCTTTAGCCACGAAGTGACCAGCCTTTGCCCTTGACTCGGCCATCTTGAGTGGGATGACCCTTGAGGGCGGTAGCAAAGGAAATCGAGTCGATTAAGATCCGAGGTGTCTAGTGCACGAGTTGCACTGACGTTGCCAGGAGATGACAACAAAAAGACGAATGTCTTTTCCGAATGAAGTCGCTGTAGTTGCGAAGGAATGAATGCTGACCAAACTGAAGGCGGCAGATGATGGGAGATGGCGTGCCTTATATCCCTTGAACAAAAGAATGCGTGGAAGGGGTCAAGCTTCAGCTGCGCGCGCAGAGTCGCGTGGAGGGTGAAACAGTGACCTCCCTGACCCCCGCGTAGGAGCACCGAATATGAATATGGCGCGGCCAGACAGACAAGGGTGTGGTGATGTGCAATGTGCAGTGGGTTGCCGCCGAATTAGAACGTGTGTAGTATATGCAGAGTAGGTATAGTCTTGTGCTATATGAGCTGCAAGTTTACCTTTGCAGGAAAGGGCCCCTGTGAAAGAACGGATGCCGTGGGGGAAGGATCCAGGAGGGGGGGGGGTCCAGAAGTATGGCTCCAGGGATTTCCCACTGCGGAGGGATGAGAATAAGCAAGCAGGCAAGCTTTCGCAGGACGCCACGAGCTGAGGTTTGGAGGGTATGGTAAGATGGTGGCTTGACCTGAGTTGGTGCGGGAGCAGCACAGCACGCCAGAAACTGGGCGATTACCTCAATCTGGATGGAAAAGGCGTGATTTTCTATAAATCAGAAAGCGACAGAGACATTCGTAGTGTGGCTTCGTTAAGTCGTTAGGTGGAGAAGGAATAAATTGCTTGTTTGATAGAAGCCACTCTGTTGTCTGAGATGGGATGAGGGTGGTGAGGGCGTAATTGGGGCGTGTTGGTGGCCGGGCGTCTTATGGAATATGAAGGCCTCGGGAGGTATGATCGTTACAAACGTATTGTTTGATAGGAGCCGGGGAGAAGAAGAGAGGGGGCGAGAGGAGGGGAAAGAAATGGACAGGTGACTCAGATTAGGGTGTACAGCAATTGGGATGATTATATGTACGACACGAGCGACCTCGAGTATTATACCGCGAAGCCCTCACAGACCAGAGCCATGACCGGGCGTCCGAGAGGCGGGGAAAACGGGGATAAATTCACAAACAAGATCAATGTTTGGTGGAGAGGAGTGGGGGGGGGAGGGCAAGAAGGGTAGAAGGCGTCGGGAGTTATTTATTAGCAAAACGCACGCCCTGTTTGTATAGTCTGTATGTATGTACTTGCCTCGAGTATTGCTCATTTTCGCCATAGTATATATAAACAGAGAAAATAGAGGAGCGTTTGGAAAAGTGGAAGAGCACGCCATGCTATCCCTGCAAACCGAGGCGGCTCGGTGTGGATAAGCGTGGATCGAGTGGATAGAGATTGACAAGGGCAGGGAAGCGATGAGGAACCTTAAAACCAACCTGCAGATATGCGGACACGCTGTATTGGCCGGACTGGATTGTACTGTACATACGTACCTGTCTTGAGTATACTAGAGCATGCTAGAGTTCTACGTATAATACGTATCGTCGTTCTATTATGGCGTCGTTCTATTATGGTCGAGTACCTGCACGGAGCTCTCCGCTACTGCACTACGATATAACAGAGCACTCGCACTGTACTCTAGTATAGACACGTTTGATTTGTATGACGGGAAAACCACGGTAGAGGTCCAGATGTACTCTACCCGAGTCGTCTGAGATGAAAATTGTTGGCCCTTGCACAGAAGCGCGCTAGTAGAATGATGCCATGGGGCGGATGACGTGACGTCCGACCTGAGCTATTCGTGCCGTCGCCCACCGACCGATCCCCCCATCTTTTCATTTTTTGGCGGTTTCCATTCTCTTCCCTAATTGGTGTCACCTTGCCCCGGATATTCGCACAAGTACAAGTCCCACATATGGAATTCACACCACAGCGCCTGAGAATGTCATCAGTCTCCTGAGAATGTCATCGATGTGTAGGAGGCAGCAGCGTCCGGGTAGGTCCCCGCCAGTTGAGCTGAGGCTGTGTTCGACCTTCCTCTTCTGTTTCTACCCAGACAGGAGCAGGGTCAGGTTTCGTCGCATTCCTCTCTCGTCCTCCAGGTAGGCTTCCGCCAGTTCACTGCGGTTGTGTCTGTTTCTACTCAAACAGGCACAGGGTGCGGGTTTCATCTCATTCCTCACTCGTCCTCCAGGTAGGCCTCCACCAGTTGACGCCGGTTGTGTTCAACCTTCTGTCTCTGTTCCGTCATTCCTCTCTTGTCCTCACCTCTCCTGCCACGGCGTTGCACAGCTCGACCTTCACCCCTGAGCCCATGAGGACGTGAATCCACAAGCGCTGCGTGTCAGAGAGCCTGTCGTTCTCTGACTTGACCTCAGACAACATCACCTGGCTTGTCTCTGGATTCCAGAGGAACAAATCAGGAACGCCGCCGCCTCGCTGCCGATAGTCCTGTGCCATAACCATACAGATGCTAGCCAGAGCTGAGCCGTCAAAACAAGCTGCAATCTCTAATAGATCATCCACCGCGAAGTCCCAGTTCAAGCCGACTACACAGGTACGCCTCTCTCTTTCTCGCTCGTTCACTTCTCGGATTAATCGCCCTGCACCGCCATTCGATAGCTCAGCAAGTCGGTGGTGTATCTCGGATGCGCGTGAGGGAAAAAACGCCTCTGTGTATAGATCAAGCGGGCATGTCTGAAATTCCGTCTGGAAGACATTCGGGATGTAGGCGAAAAGAATATCATAGAAGAGGTATGCGAAGAGAGTTTGAAGAATGCCACCTTCAGCATGATAGCCTGCGACGATTAGCCAACTGTCAATCAGAATCGAACATTCACACTGTCCATCTCTCTCGAAATACCACTCCCAGGAGAATGCATAGGCTTACCTTTCCACCCCTGACTTCGATACCATGAAAGGCACATAGCTTCAACGCTGCATTCGCCACCACCATCCTTCTCATCTACCCATATCGTTTTAAAACTTCGCCGTTCCTCAGCCCCCGCGCGCCCGACATCAGCAGGTATGACTCGAACCTGTATACCCTCGACGTTCCTCTCTATGGGAGTGATAAGCCTTGTGTGTCCAAAGTCGTGCTGTTCCCTCTTTGGGATTTTTATAGCCTTCTCAAGCTTGATGATGCGCTTCTCCAGATCGTAATGGTATATTACGTGACAATCACGATCTTGTAATCCTTCCTCGGCTGTCTTCAGTGATGACCGCTTCCAGTATCTTTTCAATTGGTCCTGGCTCATGCCCGCGGTTCCCGTTGAGCCAGCTCCGGCCTCTGCCAAGTAATGCTCCTCGATAAGAGCTTTTCTCTGGTATATACCACCACGACGGTAAATAAATAGTCGTTGTTCGAGGAGTTTCGTCAACACACTGTGCTCCCGTTCGTACATCTTCAGTCGTCCAAATACCAAAGTGGCCTTGGATATAATGCGTGTATACACCGAGCAAGGAGAGAAGAGCCGTAGATATGCCCCCTCTCCACTTTCGTACACCCGTTCCTCCTTATGCTGCTCATCTGCCACCAAAGCTTGCCATTTTGGGTAGACCTCCTCGAAAATGGATAGCATTTCTCCCTGTACCTGCTTATCCTGGATACCATTTTCGAGTATGCTGTCAACCTGGTGCTGGAGGCGGATACTTGCTTCAAATTCAAGTAGCAGGGCCCTTGATGGGAATATATTGGCCGATCTACAAATTAAATAATTTGGAAAATTCCTCCTTTGAATTCGTGCTAGAATAATCGTAGTGAGTGATTTCTCTGGATCATGTCAGTAAGTGTCCGATTTATGTGAACTTGGAACCACGCACCCGTCCATCTAGTTGATCTATAATAGACCATGTGCACTCTTTCAAAAAGTCCCAGTGTGCTGGACGAAAGGCGAATACAGGACCCGATATTTCCAAGAATCTTGCGGACGAAGTGCTTATCCCTATTACTTTCGCTGAATGTCTGATCTGACAATTTCACATTGACGTTCGAATGAGTACCACTCTCGTCCAGATGAGTCTCACCACTGACCGCGGTCGAAATATGAGGGACGTCTGATATTTTGGGGCCAGAAGATACTATTTCCGGATCAGATTTTGATTTCAATATTCTCAGGCCAACCGAACCAAGGCCACTTTGAGCCCGACTCATTCGTCGAAGAGCGCTCAGAAGCTCCGTTTTGTTCTTTCCTCGAACCTTTGCTTCCTTGCCGATGCTCTTCAATTCATCCAACGACAGCAACGACGATACCTCCTCCAGAGTGGTATCCTCAGTCAATGCGTCGGCAAAAGCAAACGAGTTGCTTTCCAGGTGAAAACCCGAGTCTTCTATCTTAACGCTCGTGACCGGCATTTCCCCTGGGACTTGCGGCAGAGGACGAGAAGATTGTAGACTCTCAATAGCAGCGTCGATATATGATATATCGGAATGATATCCCAGTCGATAAGCACGGTGCCAAGCCGACGTCTTTCTGAGAAATAATCGGACATAACTGATAGAAATCAGCAAAAAAATTAGTGATAAATACGGCAGGCGTTTCTTACAGATACTGGGCCTCATAGCTCAATCCGTGCCACTCGTCAAATACCTTCCCTTCCTTCTTGTCAAATAAATGGCTTTCTTCATCAAGGACAGTCTCCAAAGCCAGATTGAAGGCATTGACGTAAATTGAGCGGCGGCCAATTGGTAATTTCCGAGTGCTTAAATTATCTTCAAGGTCTTCAGATCCATCTATATCTTTCTCAAACGGTTGAATGGCCTCGTAATCTACAATGGCATCCTTTCCCTGATCTAGATGTGGGAGAGCGCTTTCCAGCTCCGTGGGGCCGTCCGTATCTGTGCCAAAGGTATTGAGGTCCAAGTCAAGCCTCGCATTTTCGAAAGCATTGCTGGCTACCGGAGGAGTCTCTTGTTTCAGGGTCTCAACCTGCTCACCAGTCTTCCGCCGCTTCACGGGATAACCATTATCACGCTCGTCTATAGCTGCCATCGGTGACAGCAGTTTTGGGATATATGACACCTCTCCATCAGTTGATTTGGGGCCTGGCCGACGTGTATTACAGCCGGACCATATCGCCCATTTAACTGCACGTCCCCTGTGATAAAACTTCCTTAGCGTGAGGTGGTGGGGTTAAATGGATGGCGAAGAGAATGTTCGCGAAATTCCTGACGCGTAATCACCTGATGTACATTTATGCCGCATGATCCACACATAACTGGAGAGCAAACAAAGAGTAACTGTTCTTGCCAGATCAACAGCTATTTCTACCACTAAGGAGATGAATTAATACATACACCTCTCGAACAATGGAAGCTAAGAACCCGCCTACTGGAATCGCCGCGGCTGCCCAAGCGTATCAACTCGCCATGTCCCAACAACCAGCGGCCCAGACTGAGGCAGAGAGCACTGATATCTCAGCCAACCCACCCCAACCAGAGGCAGCCAAAGACGTCACCATGGCCGACGAGTCCGTTGAGGTTTGTATGGCATAAGAGTGGTCTTGGTGGGATACTTGCTTATTTTGTAATAGTCGCCGGCGCCTGCATTGGTAAAAATCTCTAACGCCCATAGCCTGATTCCTGCCCGCACTGGTACGCCTGTGCAGGCAAATATTGCTGCAGATAGCTCGTCTCGAGCGGCGTCACAGCATCCTGAGCCGGGGCCCGCCGCTATGCCTGCGCATGCCCCACCCCATGGAGCGCCTGCGCGCCAGTATCTGAATGCTAAAGTCACGGCGACGTTGTTGGAAGGCATGAAGCAGCTGGCAAAAGACAAGTGTGTTTACTCTGAGGCTATGTCTTACTTGTCATACAGCGTATTGATTTTTTAATAGGCCATCTGACC
The DNA here is from genome assembly GCF_001641265.1 of Pseudogymnoascus destructans. Lineage (NCBI taxonomy): Eukaryota > Fungi > Ascomycota > Leotiomycetes > Thelebolales > Thelebolaceae > Pseudogymnoascus > Pseudogymnoascus destructans. The sequence goes on along the minus strand of NW_020167534.1, from coordinate 1,016,925 downwards.
CACTGAGGGTGTTGGGGGAATTGTTACTTCGGAAATCTAAGGAGATTGAGGGAAACTGAGTAAATTTGGGGGTATATTACGGGACGGAAAATAGATATGAAGCTACGCATGATATCAAAGAGGAGATAGCAGCCGGTGATGATAACCAGCTATGAAAAGACAAGAGCGATTGCAAAATTTTCCGCCAACTGAATTAGTCCCAGTGGTCAAGCAGATAGTGTCCATACTGTCACATTGATATCACGGTTTAAAAGCCAGGAACATGTGTAAGACGGGTGGTGCGTGCGGGTTTCAATTCACTGAGATCTAAGCTATCCGAGCTTTTAGAACAGTAGCCTTGATCATAATGCAAGATATCCGGCCCCAACTCCTTAAACATCCATTCCAACGAATGATCTATGAGACCATGGTGCTGGCGGTGGAGCTCTCGTATCTCCAGGTAGGTGGGAGAACACCGACGGTCTTGTAGTAGCGGGACAGGCGGTGGATACGGGACTCGATGAGAATCAGGCGGAACTTGGAGTCCTGGTCCTTGCGGTTGCGCTCGAGGTGCTTGCGGACAGCGACGGCCTGGAGAATTGCTAGTTAGCATTGCAATTGCGGCTGGAGCAAGTTTCGCCAAAATGTACCTTCTTGATCAACATGTAAAGATCCTCTGGGATTTCTGGTGCGAGGCCTGTGATCACTCCGTCAGTCTTTGAGACCAAACAGAGGCTGGGTTTTTTTATGGAATAAATCCACGGCTATATTCGTGCAATGTGTCCATATCCGAGTATAGTCGTGAATTCATGTCGGTGGGACCGTACCGTTGGACTTGAGGATTCTGAGAATCTTGTTACCTGGGATATAGTTAGTTGATGTTCGAAGAAATTGGATTGAAAAGATTCCACATACCGGTCACAACCTTGACCTGGGCAACACCGTGGCTGTCACGGAGGACAACACCGATTTGAGATGGGGTAGCTCCCTTCTTTGCAAGCTTGCAAATCTGGTCAACAACCTATAGAAGTGTAAGCGCGCGATCCTGCGACCAATGTCAATTGGCAAATTGTACCTGCTCAGGAGTAGTCTTCAACCATGCTGGAGGAGTGCGGGAGTATGGAATGGCGGAGGCAGATATGCCCTTTCCGTTAGAGTGAAGGCGTCCCATTGTCGATGATTATGGAGGTGTCGAAGGGCGGAGAGTCGTCGTCGTGGGGTGAGGATCAAAAGTTGTCGCTTCTCTTCCCGACGAAAAGTGCGGTCGCTTAAATTAAGCTAGGGCAGCAACTTCTGTGTGTGGTGACCACGCTAGTACCAATCGGAATTTGGGAGATTAAAACCACCGAGATTTTCTTCCTCTTCCTAGCATATTCAACTTTGGAGTTGTTGTTCGCAACCCGATTTGTCGGCCTGTGGCCCAGAATTGCTGGAAACAGTAATGGGTCACGACGACCATATCGCCCTGGGGCAGGTACCCTCGTCTTGGTTGTATTTGGATCAATGTGTGATGAATGACATTGGTAAGTTTTATGGCATTTCCCTTCTAATCCAGGCGCTTTCCCGAGATACAATGATGATACACTTTTTACTTATTTTCTGGTACCTCTTATGTCAGGCGCCCTCACAGGCCCGATGATCTTAACGGACTATCTGATCCATATCTCAAACATGCAGTGCATGCGAAAGCTCAATTGCCTTAATTCTTTCAGGATTACATTTGGAAACATAGCTAATCATGTAATAGTTTATCGATGAAAACTTTTATCAACACTTCTCTGCTTCTCAGAGCGAGGTAACGAACTACATATTTCTTTTAGGCGGCATTTTTAGCAGATATTTGGTGTGATAGGAAGAGCCACAGTGAACTTCTTCAAACAAAACTATGATATGCTGAAACTTGACTTCGTGTGTATTCATTATGGGATTTGGCATCGGACTTTGCGATGCATATATCTCTTAATCTTTGTCCCCCCGAAACCTTACATAACCCTAAACTAAACGCCTAACTCCTGGCCGAATTATCTCCTAACATAGTTCAGCAATGCTCCATATCCCAAGTACTATTGCGCATGAGCTACTATCTCTGCGTATACATCGTCTGGTATCTTCTTGATCAATGTCAACGTAAGTTCCTTTATGGTCTCGGCCTGTAGAGGTGGAAATGACCGAAGTATTTTCGTTGGACTATACCAGTAGTTAGTAATGTTTACTATGGGACCGGGTATAGAGAATATGTACCTTGGTGAGCTTAAGATGGAGTTTCTCAGCATAACAAGCTGTGCCACGATGCAAAGGATGTTCAAATGTGCACCATATGCAAAAAGGAAGTCCCAGAGGCGCAGGACTTCTGGTAGAGGTGGTGTACAAGCGCATAAGGTAAGGACGGAGGGGAATGCATATAGCTCTGCATGCATGCCCTTTCCCATGAGATAGAGGCTCAGCTTCGGGTCAACGATTGACAACACTTTGTCAACCAGTGCCAGTCCTTTGTGGACACCGCTCATGGCGCCACGTACATACCCAGGGACCTCGTGAGTGATAAACCTATAAAATGCAACAAAAGCTTCTGATTCACTCCGAGCGGTGTACAGGAAAGGGGCAGCGAGCACATTCATTCCCTGGACGTACGTCCCAGGCTCAGACGTTCCAGCGTCCGACCCTTCCGTGGTCAAGGTCAAGGCTCGGGCTCTATTCTTGATCACCGGCGCTGCAGAATGTAATTCTGGGCTGCCATCCGCCGTGGCAGTATGTGTAACCTTGCTGTTGTTACTGGTGCTACTTGCACTCTCAATGCGGCTTTCTTTCGCTTCATGTAGCCTCCAAGCCACTGCATTTAATAGTCGGATCAAGCTTGCTTCACTGACGCGGCGTCGGAAAAGAGGGTCCGTCGCGAGGGTTCGAAATGTGTCGTTGCGGATCTTGGAGTAGGCTGGTGAAGCTCCACGGTGAACCAGTACGAGGTATGCATCAGTCTCCAGTAGGGGCGCATTCAAGAGAATCAGCCACGCATAGATTCGAAGAGAGGACTTCCAGGTAGTTAGTAAAACCTCTTAAACAAGCCTGCACCAAGTAAACTTGCCATTCCATCGCTATCGCTCTTGATTCCTTGGTCCAGGATCTTCAATCTCGTGGAATCTAACGCACCCCTCAGGTCGCGGTCTGGGCCTTCTCGAATGAGCCGGTCGAGTGAGAGGGTTTCCGCCGCTGCTGGCTTCTTCGCACTGGTTTGCTTTCTACAAGCTAGTCCCGTGGCTTGGGTGCTCACGGTGGTAACGTCACTGTTGGACCTTGTGCGTTGGTGGACATGAGTTGTTGGCAAAGGTGGCTGGTCTTTAGGCCTTGGAGTTTGGTTCTGCGACGTTTGCTGTAGGCGTTGCTGTGAAATCAAGGAGGGTTTGTTTGAGCCCAACGTGTGGGCTGAGTTCAGTCTCCGAAGCGTTCGGTGGGTTCTGGGAGACGGAGGAGCTTGGATTGACGGAATGCTTGTGGGCGCAAGAGAAGAAAAGCTCTCTTTCGTAGGGGACGCCATTTTTGAAGATATTAAATAGCCTTCACAGCGTCGGCATAATTGGAAGCGTCAAGGCGGTCTCTGTGAGATACTATATATTTCAGAAGCGGAATGTGCTATGTCGACACTTTTTGTGAGATTAACAAAAGGACGTTAAACCTCGCGATTAACTATTACTGTGGTCCGTATAGAACGCGGCTGTTTGGGCCCTTCGCGTCCGCGCGAGATTCAGTGGGGTCTCAGCCTTGTTGAGGATTGCGCGTATGGTACGGCAGGCTACAGCCAACAGGGTTAGCAAAATTATTCAACGTATTCTTGAATATTTAACTAAATGTGATAACGTGGTTTATCAGTACGTCGGACATATCAGTACCTCGGACACTTTTCATTGGCATTCTACTTTGAATATCAATAAATCAACCATAACATATTAAATTAACTATAACTAAGCGGAATCAGATGAACTAGACATATCTATAGCTTCTTGACAAGTTCGCGCATTATGACCAGCTTTTCCACAGATCCCACAGCATCGCCTAGACGGTTGCCCCTCCTTGCGACTACCCCCAACCGCACGTACGTCGCGTCGTACCTGCTCATCCACATCCTTCTGTGCGATAATAGCCTGTGCATCCTCTACTATAAGTGCACCTCCTTCACGGACACGAGCCTTTTTAGCCCTGCGGCGTTTGCTAAGGGCTTCGTTGGCTGCTCGAAGGGTACGTACCTCAGCAGACAGAAGGGTGTTCTCATGTGCTAGTGGCTCCGTACCCTTTGCCAATGCAATAACTGTCCCGAAGAGTGGAGTTGGCGAGCTTCCTTGGTGACGGGCAATTCGATTTCGAACGAGGGTTGTTTGTGAAAGAGCTTCAGTTGGGTTGGAAGGGGTCTGGGAGACCCAAGGGTTGGTGTTGGCAGTAGAGGGTCTAGAGGGAGTTGGAGTCCGTAACCTCACGTCAAGCTTTGAAAGCACTGCTTGCGGGTCGAAAGGAACTAAGCCAGCTCCGCGGAACCCGGACTGGGCGTTTTGGGCTGTCATGGATTCCAGATATGCTGCTCTAAAGGCGAGAAAGAACTCGACCTTGGTAATGTGGTTGATATGAGCCTTAATGAAGGTCTCAATCTGCCGACCATATGCCCGCTTCAACACACTAAAGCACCTGACATCAAGTGGCTGAGTTAAATGAGACGAGTGGGGAGGTAGTCCAAGAGTTATAATGTTGTGTGCCTTGCAGTACTCTTGGAACTCGGCCGATTCATGACTCTCGTGCCCGTCTAACACCAGCATTCGATATGGACCCCTTGCACGAACAGCAGTATGTTTGTCGAAGTGTTTCAACCATTCTAGACCCGTCTCATTGTTTGTCCATCCATTGCTTGTCGGTTTAACAACCCAGTTGTGTGGAAGGCCGCCGTCTGTATACCAATTTGCAAGATGATTCTTGCCTTTAACTACCAAAAATGGAGGAATACTCCAGCCGTCACTGTTGATACAAGCAATCGCTGTAGCCCATTCCCGATTCCCTGGCTGAACTGCCTTACCTCTGCCAAGTCGATCTGCACGGGTAACAACCATTGCAGGGCAAATCACACCCATCATAAACCCAGTTTCGTCAAAGTTATAGAAGTCGCAGTCCAAAACACCATATTTTGCCCTCATATTTTCCACTAGTCGAAACCACGCGCCAATTAGTTCAGGATCTTCGCACAAGGCCCTTTGGAAGTCGTAAACGCGATTAAAACGTGTCTTTAATTCTGGACGTCGTTGTACAAATCGGTGGGCCCAGAGCTTCCCGACGCGCCTCCCTCCACGCGATTCGAGTATAAAATTTGCCATATCTTCTACACCAGCAAGCCGGGGTGCAAATCCTCTTGAATCCATATCAAGTATATTCCGAATAACCACCTCCTCTCCTAGTATAGTTAATTTCATCATTGCAGGCTGGCGTTCGTAGACAGTAGTTTGGCCGTTCATTCTGTCGCAGAGTGTAGAATGAGGTACTTCATAGAGCTTAGCAGCCTTCCGACGACTTAGATTTTTTGATGTTTGCATAGCCTCGATAGCTAGAATGATTTTTGCTTCTTGGGTAATCACTGACATAATAAAAGGTGGAAAAAACGCGTTGTGAAGTTAGAGGGTAGGAAATTCAGGAAAAGTGTCCGAGGTACTGATATGTCCGACGTACTGATAAACCACATTATTCTTAAATAACGTACATGTATAACGAACCGGCCAAACAAGCGAACCGGCCAATCCATTTTACACCTTAAATCACGAATTTCATAACTTAATATCTCAACAACCCTTTAATAATAAGTTATAAAAATATGTACTTAGCCTTTTATAAGCATTTAAAGTAACGTGCATGTATAACGAAAGTGCCAAACAAGCGAAAGTGCCAAAATCATGCAGTGACCAACCCCCCCAACTAAATGTTAAATTCCTCCACAACAAAACATGCGCCATAAAAATGATGAAAGCAAATTAGTGCTAGCTATCCAAGCTATGCAAAGCGACCCAAATTTGCGCCTTCGAGTTGCAGCTAGGATCTATTCCGTAGACCACCGCAAGCTACGTCACCGTTTACAAGGCGTACCTTCACGACGCGATATCCAAGCCAACTTACAGAAATTAAGTAACCTAGAGGAATCAGTTCTTGTTCAGTATATACTTGACTTAGCTGCTAAAGGGTTCCCTCCTCAGTTGTCTATTGTTGAAGATATGGCAAATCGACTACTTGCAACACGTGACACGCCACGCGTCGGGTCACGTTGGGCTTCAAACTTTGTTAAGCGCCATGTAGAGCTCCGGACACGCTTCCAGCGAAAATACGACTACCAGAGGGCTAAGTGCGAAGATCCAGAAGTCATTCGTGGCTGGTTTGAGCTTGTATGGAACACAATTCTAAAGTATGGCATCAACAATGCAGATATCTACAACTTTGATGAGACTGGGTTTATGATGGGCGTCATCTCAAGCGCAACGGTAGTAACGAGCTCAGATGGGCGGGCAAAGGCAAAAAAGGTGCAGCCTGGCAATCGGGAATGGGTTACAGTAATCCAAGGCGTTAGTTCTCAAGGTTGGGCAGTGCCGCCATTTGTCATTGTGGCAGGTAAAAACCACCTTGCATCTTGGTATGAGAATAGCGGATTTCCAGCAGATTGGGTAATCGCTGTTACTGCAAATGGCTGGACTACAAACGAGAGAGGTATGGATTGGATTCAGCATTTTGAGAAGCACACAAAGCCCCGGAGTGTTGGTGGTTATTGCTTGTTAGTCCTTGATGGTCATGAGAGCCACCACTCAGACAAGTTTGAGGTGTACTGCAAAGAACACAACATTATTACGCTTTGTATGCCTGCTCACTCTTCCCATATACTCCAACCACTTGATGTTGGCTGTTTTGGCCCATTAAAGAGAGCTTACGGTCGGCAAATTGAAGATATGATACGGGCTCATATTATTCACATTACTAAGGATGACTTCTTTCCTGCCTTCCACGCTGCATTTAACATTGCAATGACAGAAAGCAATATTCAGGGAGGGTTCCGAGGTGCTGGGCTTCTTCCATTTAGCCCTGAGAGTGTAATATCTACACTTGACCTTCGGTTTAAGACGCCAACACCTCCAACCTCTCGCCCAAACACCGCTCAACCATGGGTTTCTCAGACACCAAATAACCCAACTGAAGCTGTATCACAGTCTACTTTCATTAAAAACTGAATTGTGCATCATCAAAATAGCTCTCCAACCTCAATCTATGCAGCTGTTGACCAGTTTACAAAGGGTGCATCGCAAATAATGCATCAATTAGCATTGTTAAAAGCAGAGAACCAAAACCTGCGACAGGCAAATTGTCATACTGACATTCGTTGCACTCAGTTTGCTATCAAACTCAAGAGCAAACTTAGAAATCTCCTCCTCAAACCTACAAGTCACCATACATATCTTGGCTTATCACACCAACAACAGAAGCAATACTACTCAACGATTGCTGCAAACTCTTCTACTACATCTGTTTATGCTACATACATCACGGCATATCATTTGAACACTCATTGAACAAGTTATTAAGAAAATCTCCTCCTTAAGGGGGTGGGCCAATACTACCACATGGCATATATCTACCAACTAGAGGCCTAGGAACATGAACGATAGCTCTAGAAGCTTCTACAACCCTCTATGATTCATTACACGTCATCGCTCCTTAGTTACCCACAAGATTGGTTAAGTTATGACATAATTTATCTATAGGTACTCTGACCTTGGACCTCCTTTTCACTTCCTATAGGCTAGGAACCCAAGAGATGGTTCTATGGGATTCTCTTACGTTCACTACATGATTAGCAAGCTAGTTGTGGGTCGCACTTGATTTCTAATACATTTACCAAGCCTGGTTAGTCATGGAAAGTCATGGAAAATGAGAGAACTACACTCCTTTGGCATAAATAGGATTGCCCTTTCCTTAAGAAAGGGCAAGCAGGCAATACAGTAAATCGACTAGCACATACTTCTACGTCTTTTCCAAGCTTCCAAGCATTGATCTTGTTATTCTCTGTTTTTGAAAAGTCAGTGAGGTGCTAACCTCTGACTTACCCCTGAGTTCTCAGACTCAACATTTGTTGCAACTTGTCTAAACCACTTCACCACATCATACACCTGATTGCTGCGTTGTGGAATAGTCTAAGCTACAACCCTTTGGCTCTGTTTCCTAAGACAGTGTGTTGTCTTAGTAAATTCATCCCTTCCTTGGGTGGCTAGATTCTCATATCTGGTGCACCCACCATTACACAAATGAAGTGCTAAGCAAGCGCCGGAGAGCTAAAAAAACACGACTACAGCAAGGAGGATCACTTAGTCAACAGGTAGCACAGGAGCTACAGGATGAGAGGGACGTTGTGCAGCAAGTAGAGCAAGAAATAAGGGCAAGTAGTGGTCGGAAGCCAAGGGAAGAAACCCATGCACGTCGCTGTGGCAAGTGTGGTGAGACTGGACACAATGCGCGCACTTGTCAGATTGTAATAGACAGGTCTGAGGAAGAGGACTCCGAGTAGTTTTAATTAATTTATATTGTTGTGGTGGATTTATCGCAATTCTTATGGGGTAGTCGCGATATTTTGGCACTTTCGCTTGTTTGGCACTTTCGTTATACATGCACGTTACTCTATTTGATTTTTAAAGCAATTAGTATTGTAGTTATTAAGATACTAAGAATTAGGTCAAAAGTGGGGGCTAAAACTCAATATCTTAATAACTACAATACTAATTGCTTTAAAAATCAAATAGAGTACTTTAAATGCTTATAAAAGGCTAAGTACATATTTTTATAACTTATTATTAAAGGGTTGTTGAGATATTAAGTTATAAAATTCGTGATTTAAGGTGTAAAATGGATTGGCCGGTTCGCTTGTTTGGCCGGTTCGTTATACATGTATGTTATCTAAAGTTAATTATTATATAAGTTATAGGCCAGCTTAGAGGTAAAGCTATAATATATGGCTGGAATATAAGAAAAGTATAATATGCTAAATAAGCTAAGAGCTATTTAAACTACTAATTTAGCTATAAATTATTCCTTAAAGTCTTCCTCTTCTTCCTATATAAAATCCCAACTCTTTAAACAGGCTATAACTTTAAAAACCTCCTTAAAAAGCCTATTCCTAGTTTTCGAAGTAATAAGACTCCCTATACTAAAAGAACTCTCTATAGGAGCACTAGTAGCAGGAATTTGTAAATATCTTCTAGCTATTATAGCTAGTATATGAAATCAAGATTGATTTATTTTCTAATAGTCTAAAGGATTAACCTATAGAAATATTAGTATATTACTTCTTTAATAAGATTGTTTATAACTTACCTTATAATTAGAAATAGGCCCTTGAAAATAAAGAGACATTTCTGTTCTAAGATCTTCATCTATATTTTAAGAATATTGTTATGATGGTCACAGAGGTCAAGAAGCCAGTCTGGAGAATAATAAGCTAGATTGAATCTAAAGAGAGAAGAAGAAGAAGAAGGAAGGAAGGTGAGGCTATTCCTCATAACATACAGTTGTCTGCTTAGTGGTTGTAACCTTGGTGGCTAAGGCTACACCCGTAATCCCCATAACAACCGTAATAACCATAATAACCGTAACAACTGTAACAACCGTAACAACCGTAACAACCGTAACAACCGTAACAACCGTAACAACCGTAACAACCGTAACAACCGTAACAACCGTAACAACCATAACAACCGTAACAACCGTAACAACCATAACAACCGTAACAAGCTGTGACAAGCTATTAGCTGTGAGCTGTAATCATAACAATAAGCATCTCTTGTAGGTTTTGATCTTTTGCAGATATGGCAGTTCTTGATGTATTGTATAATTGTCTTATCCATCCAGGGCCAGTATACTGTCTTTTGATGACCCAAATCATCTTCCCAATGCCAGGGTGCCCCATTGCTGGTTGGTCATGAATTTATTGTAAGAGTTCAACGTGAGCACTTTCTGGAACCCAGACTCTATTATGATAGTATAAGAGCCCTTCCTTTACCTCGCAATATGCTAGAGCTATGTCTGGACTGTTCCATTCTCCATTCTGCAGCTTCTGAATAATGTCTTTGCATAAGCTGTCTTGAAGTTGCACAGTTTGGATTTTGTCTAGAATACTTGCTTCCTGTAGGTGGACTGGCGCGAGTTGGATGTCTTAATTCACCTTAGCATTTTCGAATTTCCTTATCTCTTGGAGGTCTGGATGGAGTGGTAGCAGGGTTTGAAGTTGTTGTTTTTGGCGGTCATCTTCTTTGTTCCCTTCTGGTCTATCTCCTGGTCTTTGAGTTAATGCATCTGCTTTTCCATTCTGTTTCCCAGGTCGATATATAATTTGAAAGTTAAACCTTGACAGAAACTCAGCCCATCAAGCTTGCCTTCGAGTAAGCTTCTTTGTTGTCATGAAGTATTCAAGACTCTTGTGATCTGACAAAACTTGGACTGGCATTGCTGTGCCCTCGACTTCTGGTCTGCATGCTTTGAAGCATCTGATGATGGCGAGTAACCCCTTGTCATAGATTTCGTAATTGCATTCTGCAGGTGCCATCTTTTTCGAGAAGAATGCAACTGGATGTAGGATTCCCTTGTCATCTTTCTGTGACAGTACCCCAGAGGAAATAAAATCTGAGGCATCAGCTTTAACATAGACTGTCTTCTCTCTATCGAAATGTCGTAAGACTGGGGCCTCTGTGACAGTCTTTTTCAGAAGTGTGAATGTGTTACGACGGAACAAGAAGGCTGGCCAACTACAGGACAGGAAGGAGGGAGGTCGCATGAGACCGGCCCTGGTACCTGGAGGGGCAGCGGGGATAGTAGTTCCGAAAGTATCACGTGACGGACTCGCAGGATGATGAGAAGAGTCCTAAGAGTCCAGGACTCTGAGGACTCGAGTGAGTTCCCAGGAGTCCACTAGGCACGTGACGGACTCGCAGGATGATGAGAAGAATCCTAAGAGTCCAGGACTCCGAGGACTCGAGTGAGTTCCCAAGAGTCCACTAGGCACGACGCCACTATATAAGTAGATAGTATTTCCTTAGATAGGAGCTTCGTGCTCAACTCAATACAGTATTTGTTATATACTAGTAACGTGTTACTTGAAGCCTTTGTGTCTGATCCCCTGCCTCCTCTGATAAGTAAACCTTTACGCAAGAGAACCTCTGTGTCTTCTATCATTTAGAAGTCAGCGTTACAGAATGCTTCCTGACATGCTTCTGTCCATTCGAAGACATGGCCTTTTTTTGTTAAGTTGACGAGTGGTTTCATGATGTTTGAATAGTTCTTGATAAACCTTCGATAGAACACACAGAATCTGATAAAAGCTTGTGTGTCCTGTAATGATTTTGGTGCTTTCTGTAATGGTGGGTGTGTTACGATATCAAGTGTGCCTTGCAGCTCGAGTGGGGGTTCAGGGGTGTGGGGAGCTTTCTGGGGTTGGAGCAAAGTTCTCAGTTGTGGAGTGAATTCTCAGAACTGGTCTCGCTAAAGAGAATTAACTCTACAACAACATAGCTGTATATAGATTGAGCAACTTCTCGAGTCCTCCTCTTCTCTTTCCTTTCTTCTCTAGATTGAGTTTAATTCATAATACCCAACTGGCGCCCTATGCCTTGGTGAACCGTGACATAAAACTCAATCCCTCTTATACCTCTTTTCCTGCTCTTCAAGCTGAACCCTCTTCTGAAACCGAAATCGAAATCCACTCTTTGGAAACCCCAGAACCAGAAACCTTATCCTGAAGTCGATTCCAGGACGATCTCGAGGCAACCCCTCAAAGTTGGCTCTCGACAGTCAGCTCGACACACACACACCACCTTCTCAAGTCAGACCTTTTACAATGCTCCCTCAACAAGGATATAACTGTGAGGGAAGTGCGCTCCTCTCGAGTGGCTCCTACGGCCAACAACTGCACAATAGGGCCTTTGGCAATATGTGTCTGACTTGACAATATGAACTGAAATTGAAATAGCAGCTCGCTATGGCTTATACAGCTAAAGAGAAAGCTGCAATGGTAGCTCGAAATGATCCAGAACAAGACCAGGAATCCCTGGCAGAAGGAGCATCAATTCCGAGTGTAATGGTGGGTGCACCAGATGTGAGAATCTAGCCACCCAAGGAAGGGATGATTTTACTAAGACAACACGCTGTCTTAGGAAACAGAGCCAAAGGGTCGTAGCTTAGACTATTCCACAATGCAGCAATCAAGTATATGATGTAGTGGGGTGGTTTAGACAAGTTGTAACAAATGTTGAGTCTGAGAACTCAGGGATAAGTCAGAGGTTAGCACCTCACTGACTTTTCAGAAACAAGGAGTAACAAGATCAATGCTTGGAAGCTTGGAAAAGACGTAGAAGTATGTGATAGTCGATTTACTGTATTGTCTGCTTGCCCTTTCTTAAGGAAAGGGCAATCCTATTTATGCTAAAGGAGTATAGTTCTCTCATTTTCCAAGACTTTCCATGACTAACCAGGCTTGGTAACTGTAGTCGACATAAGAGAATCCCATGGAACCATCTCCTAGGTTCCTAGCCTATAGGAAGTGAAAGGAGGTCCAAGGTCAGAGTACCCCTATGTCATACTGACATTCGTTGCACTCAGTTTGCTATCAAACTCAAGAGCAAATTTAGAAATCTCCTCCTCAAACCTACAAGTCACTATACATATTTTGGCTTATCACACCAGCAACAAGAGCAATACTACTCAACGATTGCTACAACCCTCTATGATTCATTACACGTCATTGCTCCTTAGTTACTGGGCTGATATTACCACATAGCATATCTCTACAACCCTCTATGATTCATTACATGACATCACTCCTTAGTTACTGGGCTAATACTACACATGACATATCTCTATCAACTAGAGGCCTAGGAACATGAACGATAGCTCCAAAAGCTTCTACAACCCTCTATGATTCATTACACGTCATCGCTCCTTAGTTACCCGCAAGATTGGTTAAGTTATGACATAATTTGTCTATAGGGGTACTCTGACCTTGGACCTCCTTTCACTTCCTATAGGCTAGGAACCTAGGAGATGGTTCCATGGGATTCTCTTATGTCGACTACAGTTACCAAGCCTGGTTAGTCATGGAAAGTCTTGGAAAATGAGAGAACTATACTCCTTTAGCATAAATAGGATTGCCCTTTCCTTAAGAAAGGGCAAGCAGACAATACAGTAAATCGACTATCACATACTTCTACGTCTTTTCCAAGCTTCCAAGCATTGATCTTGTTACTCCTTGTTTCTGAAAAGTTAGTGAGGTGCTAACCTCTGACTTATCCCTGAGTTCTCAGACTCAACATTTGTACAACTTGTCTAAACCACTCCACTACATCATACACTTGATTGCTGCGTTGTGGAATAGTCTAAGCTACGACCCTTTGGCTCTGTTTCCTTAGACAGTGTGTTGTCTTAGTAAAATCATCCCCTTCCTTGTGTGGCTAGATTCTCACATCTGGTGCACCCACCATTACACCCTATAGACAAATTATGTCATAACTTAACCAATTTTGTGGGTAACTAAGGAGCGATGACGTGTAATGAATCATAGAGGGTTGTAGCAATCATTGAGTAGTATTGCTCTTGTTGTTGGTGTGATAAGCCAAAATATGTATAGTGACTTGTAGGTTTGAGGAGGAGATTTCTAAGTTTGCTCTTGAGTTTGATAGCAAACTGAGTGCAACGAATGTCAGTATGACAGCGACCTAACAGAAAGCAACAAAAGTTAGAGCCACGGGTGCAAACCGTGCTCTAACTGAACCAATTGAAGAGGAAAATGTCAGAGATGACCTAGAGGAGGAATTAGACTACATTAGGCCACTTCAGAAGCTGCTCTGCTCCGAAATGATGCAGCATGGGACCCATACCCTACTAGGTACAGATTAGGAATAGACGAGTAGTATAGAATAGAGTAGCCATATTAGGCAATATAAAAACCATTGGATTGTGATATCTACACCTTGTACTCGTCATGAGTAACTGTTATAATACTGTAGCTGCTGTAATACTGTAACTATTCCCATATCCCCATCGACATGGTGAAAATCCAGGGTAGGTACTTACCCCAGATTCTTATTACCATACAAATTAGCTGGTAGAGCCCACCTCCCTGAAGTACCCTTTAATGTCCCACTATTTGATTGATGGGAAAGTAGATATAACATTAGCTACCCCTTTAAATATACAGTATATGAAGCTAGGATATAGTAACGCTTCTTCTATATTAATTTATATATATATAACTATGGATTCTAACACTGGTATAGAGCGGGAAGCGCTTGCTGCTTTGGTTATTCTCATTCTAGCGATGGCCGTAATCGTCCAGGATGAAGAGGATAAACGAAGGAATAGAGCAGTATTGCATGCTCAGCACTGGTAAACTCGCCTTCAAGCTCACTGACAGCTTGAAGAATTGAGTGATATTGAAGCCCGTGAGGTGTTCCGGTTCTCTTTGACAGAGATCCGTTATTTGGCGCTGCTCCTTTGGCTTCAGGATATCATATGGACTTGTGGTGTTGCTCCAACCCCTGAGCTTGCGCTTTGCATTACTTGCACCCGTCTTGCTTTTCCTGGGTGGTGGTTAACACTTGAGAGACTCTTCGGCCGGTCGAAAGCATGGTTAAGTACTGTATTTACGGATACAGTACTCTTTTTACACCAGACGTTCTCATGCATGTATGGCACCCGCAGCTTACATATGAGCGAATGGAGCTATTCTCAAAAGCTACGGAAGAAATAGGGGGTGTGGAAGGTATATGGGGGTTTGTAGATGGAACCTTTCAGTTTTATCAACGGCCGGTTGGTCAAGACAATCAGCGTCTTGTCTTCTCTGGTCACAAACACCTTCACGGTATCAATTACCAGGCGATCGTTACCCCTGACAGTATTATATCATCATTGACAGGACCATGGCCAGGACTTGTTAACGACTGGATGATGTGGCGCCGGTCTCAAGTAGAATCACATCTTAGACAGGTATGGCTTCACCCCCTTTTTGATATCATACTAACTATATACTCTACGTAGGTAATGGACGGTCACGAAACCCTACTCCATGTCTATGGTGATCCAGCATATAAATCAGCATATGGAACTGCTTGTCCATGGACTCATCCACAAGGTAGACACCTTCTTCCGCCAGAGAAATGGGCGTGGAATAAGGCGCTTTCCTCAACCCAGATTGCAGTTGAGCAAGCGTTTGGAAGCGTACATGTTCTCTGGACATATACAGCTTTTAGAAAAGTGCTCCACACAGGATATCAGCCAATTGGAGTCTACTTCCCAGTAGCAGTTTTATTGACGAACTGCTTTGTATGTTTCCGGAAGACGTCAGCGTGAGGGTCACACTTCCAAGTAGCTCCTCCGTCAATAGCCAAGTAGCTCCTCCGTCAATAGAATCTGTTGAAGTGTATGATATCACTTGCAGCGGTAGTATAAGTCATCAAGTTGAGTTGAACAACAGTTCACTGTAATATGTGTTGTATTGTTTTTTTGAGTGAAGCTATCTATGGAACTATTTGTGGGTGGTCCGCAACCCGATTCGGTTGGCGAGCCACATGCCCAACCAATCAGTCTGAGCAACCTCCTCCTTCAACAGAATCATATTTAGTCTACCGGTATATATAATCCTTCTTCTTCTCCTATTCTTCCTTGAGTTTGCCTACTCCTTTGCCCCCCCCTTCTCGCAGTATACTGAGAATCTCGCTGACTTCCTTTTGCAGATTCTGAAGCCCTTCTTCAACAGCTGATATCCTTGATGGTGCTGTGCCTCCACCCCCTTCTAGGGAAGTTGCAATCCGATTTGCAATTGACACGAGTTCGGCAGCTGCTAGTGGAGGAGAAGAAGCCCTCATATAATGCTTTCGCTTTCGAGATGCAGTCGAAACCAAAGGGGTTGATGGCGATGTTGGAATAGGGGTGTAACGCTGACTTCTGAACGATAGAAGACACAGAGGTTCTCTTGCGTAAAGGTTTACTTATCAGAGGAGGCAGGGGATCAGACACAAAGGCTTCAAGTAACACGTTACTAGTATATAACAAATACTGTATTGAGTTGAGCACGAAGCTCCTATCTAAGGAAATACTATCTACTTATATAGTGGCATCGTGCCTAGTGGACTCTTGGGAACTCACTCGAGTCCTCGGAGTCCTGGACTCTTAGGACTCTTCTCATCATCCTGCGAGTCCGTCACGTGCCTAGTGGACTCCTGGGAACTCACTCGAGTCCTCAGAGTCCTGGACTCTTAGGACTCTTCTCATCATCCTGCGAGTCCGTCACGTGATACTTTCGGAACTACTATTCCCCGCTGCCCCTCCAGGTACCAGGGCCGGTCTCATGCGACCTCCCTCCTTCCTGTCCTGTAGTTGGCAGCCTTCTTGTTCCGTCGTAACACTCGCTCCCTTCCCCTGGGCATTCGTCTCGAATCCTATAAGTACGTCCATGTCCCCGGGACTCTGCTGCTCCTCAGCGAGTCCTTCAACATGCAACATGCCTACTGACACTGCCCGCAAACTCCAGGAACGCAACGATCTTGTCCGTCGAATAAAGAACCACGGATACGAACTACCCGAAATGGATTCTTGCTCGAACTGCGTGAGGCGAAACGTTACTTGCGTGTCGTCTCCAAATGATTCACGGCGGTGCGCCGAGTGCGTTCGTCGCAACTTAAAAGAAAAATGTGACTGTATGGGTCCTGAGCATCCCGACTGGGTGAAGCTCGAACGGGAGGAGGATCGCCTGGATCGCGAAGAGGAAGAAACCCTTTCGAAGTTACTTCGTCTGCGGAAGCAGAAACGCCTCATCCGAACCCGTGGTAAAGATATGCTCCGGCGAGGTTTGAAAACCCTCGACGAGCTTGATGCGGCAGAGGAGGCCGAACGTGTGGCTGCTGAGAAGCGTGATGCTGTTGAGGCCGAGGAACAGGCAGTTAGCGCTGCCTCCTCGTCTGTGACCGGGACCCCCGCTTCCTCCGATCCACTGGCCTACTCCCCTGCATCTTGGGATCAATGGCTGGCGGATGGCGGCGTCGATATTCCTCCAGCAGTTCTTTGCTGATGTTCCTTGTTGGTTCCCACGAATTATCCGTAGGTTCGTAATTTTCCCATTTTATCAAAAACTCTTCTCGACGTCCTACTAACCTTTTGTCTAGGATCGCTTCGACCTCATATTCGATTATCTCATTCTCGGGTTGGAGTTCGGTGTCGGTCGCAACTGGGGTATTTCCTCTTGCTGGTTCCAGTAGTGAGACATGAAATACCGGGTGTAGTCTAGACTTCCTGGGTAGCTGCAGTCTGTAATTAACTGAGCTGACTTTGTTCAATATTTTGAATGGTCCCAATTTCTTGAAGTCCAACTTTGTGCTTGGTCGTTTCGTTTTGATATGTTTCCGGAGTAGGTATACTTTATCCCCCTCCTTGAAGGCAGGTTCCATACTGCGCTTCTTGTTTGCGTATGCGGCGGATCGTTCATTTAAGAATTGGATGTCCGTCGCAAGTTGTTCGTGGAACGATTTCAGTTGTTCCACCACGATCAGGGCTTGTTCAGCTCGTGATTCATCCGGTCTTGGTTGCCTATATGCTTCTGGCTGGTAGCCATAATTGGCAAAGAACGGTGAGACTTTCGTTGCTTCTGTCATCGCGCTGTTATATGCAAACTGTGCGATGGGTAAGATCTGAACCCAGTTATCCTGTTGATGATTGACATAGCTTCGCAGGTACTGTTCAAGGGTCTGATTTAATCTTTCTGTTTGGCCGTCTGTCTGGGGATGAAAAGCTGTTGATAGCTTATGATTTGTTCCCAGTAGCGCCATCAATGATTTCCAGAATTTCGAAGTAAAGAGCTTGTCTCTATCTGAGATGATTTCTTCTGGCATCCCATGATCGGCTAATATGACTCGAATGAAGGTATATGCGAGCGCCTCGGCGTCGCTAGCTTCTAGATATGGTATAAACTTCCCATATTTCGTGAGTCTTTCCGTGATGACGAGGATAGAGTCGTATTCTATTCCTGTTAACGGGTCCTTGGAGGGTGGAAGCTTGACGATGAAGTCCAAAGCTATTGATTTCCACGCTCCTTTTGGTACTGGTGTTGACTTGAGTTGTCCGTATGGCAGATGCCTATTGGATTTTGACTTGCTGCAAATGTCGCACTCTCTTACCACTGTCTCTACCTGCTTCCTCATACCTGGGAAGTAGTAGTGTCGAGTGATTCGTTCGAAGGTTCGTGTTACTCCCTGATGACCGTGTGCTGGTAACGAGTGTTGTTCTTGCACCAGCGGGCGTCTCATTTGACTTGGGACATACACTAACTCTTTGTATCGAATCAATCCTTGTTCGTCGATGGTGAAGTCGCCTTCGACTTTGGACAAGACTCGCTTGGCGCATTCGTCTGTTGCGTAAGCTTTCTTGAGTCTTTCCTCGAGTTCTGTATCTTCGATGACTGAGATCGTCGCTAGTAACTCGTTGTACTGTATTCCTGCATCTGTTTTCTTCAGAATTGCTCTAGGTCTTTCTTCCTTTGGGCCGGCGTAGTCGGTCCGTCTGCTGAGAGCGTCTGCTCTTGCATTCTCGGAGCCCTTGCGATAGGTTATCGTGAAGTTGTAGGCTGCGAGGGTTTCTGCCCAGCGGACTTGTCTGCGGTTTAAAACCTTGGTCGTGGTGAAATATATGAGGTTCTTGTGATCCGTCCATACCTGCACAGGGTAGGTGGATCCCTCAAGATATACTCGCCACTGCTCAAAGGCAACGACAATAGCCAGTAGCTCCTTGTCGTGGATGTCGTAATTGAGTTCCGCGGGTGACAGTTTCCTAGAGTAGTATGCGATTGGTTTGAACTTACCGTTCTCGTCTGGTTGATTCAGACATGCTCCAATTGCGAAGTCAGAAGAGTCCGTTTCGAGGATGATCTTCTTTGCAGGGTCAAATGTAGCAAGGATAGGTGCTTCCGTGAACTTCGTCTTAAGTTCCTGGAAAGCAGCCTCTGCCTTGTCCGTCCATTTGAATTCGAGATCCTTTCTGGTAAGCTCCGTGAGTGGTTGAGCTACCTTGGAATATCCCGAGATGAATCTCCGGTAGAAGTTGGCGAAGCCTAGGAAGGCTTGCACTTCCTTGACCGTGGTCGGTGTTGGCCATTCCAACACTGCCGTTACTTTTGCTTGGTCCATCTTAATGCCGTGCGTTCCGATAATGTAACCCAAGAATTCGACTTGGTTTTTATGGAACTCGCACTTCTCTGGTTTGAGGAGTAAGCTGTACTCCTTTAGTTTCTTCAGGACGAGTTTGACATGCTTGACATGCTTCTCCTTGGTTGCTGAATACACCAGGACATCGTCTAGGTAGACAATGGTAAAGATGTCTAAGTATTCGTGCAAAGCATCATTCATCAGTCGTTGCATAGATGCGGGTGCGTTTGTTAGCCCAAAGGGCATGACTTGATACTCGAATAGGCCATAGCGGGTGCGGAATGCTGTTTTCCACTCTTCCCCAGCCTTGATTCGGATCAGGTTGTATGCTCCTCGCAGATCTAGCTTACTGAAGATCTTTGCTCCTTGAAATCTATCGTGTAGTTCGTTGATTAACGGCAGGGCATACCTGTCCTTGATTGTGATGTTGTTCAACGCTCGATAGCCCACACATAACCGTAGGGAGCCGTCTTTCTTTGGTACGAAAAGCACCGGACTTCCTGCTGGTGATGTGGATGGTCTGATGAATCCTTTCGCTAGGTTATCATCGATGTACTCCTTAAGTACCTTCAGCTCCTTTTCCGATAGCTGATATATTGGTCCGAACGGTGGACTCTTGTCTTTCTCCAAAGGTATCTCGTGATCCCATGGTTGGTGCTTAGGAAGCGCCTCGTTCTTAGGGCCTTCCTGGAATAATTGCTCGTATTCCTTGTACTCCACCGGTATACTCATCGGTGAGGATGCCTGGGCTAGGTCATCGAGCTCGGAGGTTGCACATAACTCCTTCCGGCCCTGAGAGGGTTTCTCCCGTTGTCGCGTGTCCGTCCGTTGTTCACACGCGCACTGGCTCATCACAACTTTCTCGTTCCACCAGTCGATCTGGGGGTTGTGTTTCTTGAGCCATGGCACACCAAGGATGCACGCATGGTTGTCCATGTGCACGATGTCAAACTGAATCGTTTCCTTGTGCCCGTGTAGCATGACCATTTCCAATGGGACCGTTTCGTGGGTCACCATTCCTTCATTAGTCGAGATGGGCTCTCCATCTACGACCATTAATGGGTATGGTTCGGCTTTCATTGTTGTTTTGAAGCCTTGCGTGTCTGCTACTTTCTTTGTCATAAAGTTGCCCGTCGCTCCTGAGTCAATCATTGCTCGGAGGTGTCGCTGTTGTATCTTAGCGACCACATATAGTTGCATGCTGCCCGTCGTGGCGCATAGCTGGTCTGTACTAGGCCTCTTCGTGTCGCTCGCCGGTGGCCTACCGTCGAGGACTCCTAGTTTTTTGACTCGTCCGAGGAAGGATAGTATTCATCCGCTTCCAATGGTGGTCCTTGGGGAGATCGTTTCCCTCGCTCTTCTGCTTTGTCTAGCAGATGTGGGTATTTCTCGTATACCTGTTCGCTTTTGATAGGCAAGTCCCCTTCAGACTGGCTTCGCCTGAGGGCGTGAACTTGCTCTGCGTCTCTGAAGTGTATCCTGGGCGAGGATCGGGGAAACAACTGATTCTGGTGTTTCTTTTTCCAGTGGAGCTTGCAATCATCTTCGCTGCAATACTCCCAGTAGACATACGCGTGCCAGGGATGATCAGTCTCTGTTGCGTCTGTCGTTGATAGTTCCCGCTGTCCTCTCACCCATGCACTATCTTCCCTCGGAGGCGTGGAGAACGTGTCTAGTTGCTCCATGGCTCTCCTTTCGATGCGTGGAGTGGGTCTCGAATTTTCCCGTCGGAGCATATCTCTGGCTTTCTCGTCGTACTTCTTCAGGGCTCTCCTGCGGTCCTGGTAGTAAAGTTTGACGCTTTTCATATACTTCAGTTTAGCCATATGCTCGACATCCTTCTCCAGTTCTTCCGCTTCTTGGGCTTCCAACTTAGCTACGTCTTGGGACGTGCCAAGCAGCCTGCGGGTATTCGTTAGTTGGTCGTAGTATCTCCAGAGGTCATCCTTGCAGTCGTCCACCTTGCACTTTAATGGAAGTTCCTGTAACAGGTTCCCGTAGAGGTCTTTAAGCATGGGGATTTTCCTCTGGCCATTGGGCTTGTCTCGTTCGGCCCTAATCTTCGCGTGGGCGTGTTTTGCCATGCGTCTTACTACGTTCTTGCACCGTGGACTCATTGGTTCCGTAGGTGCGAGTTCATCGAAGGTCTCCTGTTCCGAGACGGTGAACGGTTCCGCCTCCGACCCTTCATCTGAGCTCTCGTCTTCTGGGGTGCTTTCGCCGTTTATTCCCCAGTCCTGTTTGCTCACAAACGTTGCGTTCAACTGTCCTGTCCAGGTGGCATTGAGTTGTTTGCCGACTTTGCGTCCGCCGTTCCCTTTCTTTGGCTGTCTGCAGTCTCGGGCCATGTGGCCTGGCTTGTCGCAGTTAAAACAGAGTCGTTCCTTGAATTGTCTGTCTTTCTTAGGGTCACGGGGTCGTCCAGGTTTGAACGTGGCATCGAGTTCCATTGGGTCCGACCAACGGTTGTCTCGCGGGTGTTGATCCCGTCGTCTGCCCTCGTTTCCCCGGTAGGGGTAACTTTTCTTGGGCTTGTCATAGGTCCGACGTTCCTTCTGGAATTCGTATAGTCGATTGTCGATTCGGACCGTATGTTCGATTAGCGCTACCATGTCCGTTGGTTGTTGTTCCAAACGGGCAAGTTCCATACGTATATGGCTCTTCAGCCCACGTCGGTAGTGGCTGATGAGTGCGCTGGCGTCCCATCCTGTCTGATTGTCGTATCTCTGGAATTCTGTGGAGTACGTGAGGGCGCTGCCAGTCTGCTTAAGTGCAAACAGATGGTCTTCCGCGGTCTTGATCTCATCGATGTCTCCGAACATGCGTCGGATTTCCTTACAGAATCCTTTCCAGCTGCCAAACATAGTCTGCGTAGTTGTCATGCTTCCATTGGTACTTTCATATTTGAAATAGTCCTTGAGGAATGGTTCGATCCATCGCAGGGCTTCCCCCCTAAGGTAGGACGCAGTCCACAGGGCATAGCTCTCCTGGGTGGGAAACTTCTCGTCATTGAAGTGCTGGTACAGTTCGACCTGTAGCAAAAACACCTCAAGTTCCTTTCGGTTGCCGGAGTAAGTGTCGGGCAACTTGACGCGTAGAGTTTCCTTGAGTTCGTTGACGGTGGGTGCATCGGGCATTTCTTCATTCTCAGGCTTAGACCTCTGAGACGAAGTTGGCGTGGTGGGGGTTTTCCCCTTCGAACTGACGACAGACATGTTGCTTTGTGTGTAAGCCGGTACCTCGTAGAAGTGGTGCTCAAAGTGTAACGCTGACTTCTGAACGATAGAAGACACAGAGGTTCTCTTGCATAAAGGTTTACTTATCAGAGGAGGCAGGGGATCAGACACAAAGGCTTCAAGTAACACGTTACTAGTATATAACAAATACTGTATTGAGTTGAGCACGAAGCTCCTATCTAAGGAAATACTATCTACTTATATAGTGGCGTCGTGCCTAGTGGACTCTTGGGAACTCACTCGAGTCCTCGGAGTCCTGGACTCTTAGGACTCTTCTCATCATCCTGCGAGTCCGTCACGTGATACTTTCAGAACTACTATTCCCCGCTGCCCCTCCAGGTACCAGGGCCGGTCTCATGCGACCTCCCTCCTTCCTGTCCTGTAGTTGGCCAGCCTTCTTGTTCCGTCGTAACAAGGGGGCGAAGACTGTGATAACGTCGCAGTTCTTTCTGAGAACCGTTATGTCTGCATCCTCCTCCACATCAAAGACGCTTCCGTTTCGGCCTCCTTCATGCCCTTTGTGTTACGATGGTCATAGAGTTCATGATGCCAGTACAGGAAAAGTAATCTAGATTGAATCTAAAGAGAGAAGAAGAAGAAGAAGGAAGGAAGGAAGGTGAGGCTATTCCTCATAACATACAGTTGTCTGCTTAGCGGTTGTAACCTTGGTGGCTAAGGCTACACCCGTAATCCCCATAACAACCGTAATAACTGTAATAACCATAACAACCGTAACAACTGTAACAACTGTAACAACCGTAACAACCATAACAACCATAACAACCATAACAACCATAACAACCATAACAACCATAACAACCATAACAACCATAACAACCGTAACAAGCTGTGACAGGCTGTTAGCTGTAATCATAACACTTTGCAGCGTCAAGCACTTCTTTCTGGGCGCCCCTTACTGTTACAACTTCAATCCAAGCGTCAATAGCTTGGGTATATGAAGTTGGCGGATCTTCTTCTCCAATCTCCCCTTCCAGCCTTGTCGAAAGCTCTTCCTTGTTACGATGGTCACGGAGGTCAAGAAGCCAGTCTGGAGAATAATAAGCTAGATTGAATCTAAAGAGAGGAGAAGAAGAAGAAGGAAGGAAGGTGAGGCTATTCCTCGTAATATACAGTTGTCCGCTTAGCAGTTGTAGCCTTGGTGGCTAAGGCTGCACCTGTAACAACCATAACAACCATAACAACCATAACAACCATAACAAGCTGTAAGCTATAATCGTAACATTCCTGGCGCTCACGAATGAGAGTACTCACAAGCTGCCCAAGGGAGTTATGAGTTGTGCTTTGGATAGACTCAAACTCTCGAGTCACAAGCCTCTAAAACACCCGGTTGGCCATATGGCCGTACAGTTCTGCTTTATCAAAGCAGATCTGTAAGACTATCGTCTTCTCACTTTCGGTAAGCTCCTTTCCAGCCTTTCACCCCTTTCCCTTATCATTATTATTGCCTCCTCTTTCAGTATCAGTTGCTAACTGAGTATAGCTTTGGCTATTATCACTTATGAAGCCTTCGGTTTGGATATATTCAGCAGTATGAACAGTATCGGCTTCGTCTGCGAGAAGGAATGCATTAGTATGCGGCTCTGTATATGGTTCGCTTTGGAAACTAGGCGCTGGCGAGTGGAAACGGAAGCTATTCGGAGGATTCGAGGGTACTGGACGGGATGAGGAGGCTTGGGAAGTCGAGATATTGACTTGAAACGACGAATAATAGGGGTTCATATTGCTGTATATAGTCTATATTATTGTTATACTACTCATACAGCTTCACGGCTTCATGTAGTCTAACCTATTATAATTATAACTAATCTATATACAGTAATGATACCTGCTGCTACAGTGTATCACCTCGGTGCTACACTATAACAGCGGTCTTCCTAATCAGGCAATTTTGATGCTGGGATTGGTCAGGGGTCTACTTCCTATTACGGCTAATACAGGTGGGGCTGCTACATTTTGCTACAGTGTTACAGCACTTCTGAAGTGGCCGATTGTAGTCGAGTACTAAGCGGGGTGAACTACGCGATTTACGCCATTAGACGACTTACGCCATGACCTACGTTATGGCTAACTGCATACGATACACTACTAATTTACTAGGCTAGAAATCCCCTTTCCTATTTGGGCACGTGGGGCCGGAGTAGACACCTTGGCATTAGGTACGCCTTACCAAATATGTTACTGTTACACGCTAAAAGTGTGACAGTAACAGTTGCTAAATTGCTCTATTGCGACTAAAATAACACATACGGGCGCATGAGAGCGTATAGGCAGTGGGATAGTGGTCTTAAAACTGGCGTTCGACCGCTTCAAATATAGTCTGCTTGTGCCCCGTTAACAGTCGGTCCTATGCAATAGCAAAGTTGAGCACTCGTTATGAGGGAATCTCTAGGTATCATCTTTTTGTAATATTTGTGAAATGAAATCATGCAGCTGAATCGATTGAATCGAAGTATACAAGGTAACGAGCTTTACAATAACCTCAAGTCTTAAACAACGTGAAAGTATCCAACCCTGTAATCTACTAGCACACCAATGGAGCATACATACAACAACAGTTCTATCACTAAAATGCATCACTTTGTTCCTAAACCATCCTCAAGCCTCCCGAAAACCAACCAGCGCCCATGACTCCCTATATTTCCCAGCATTATGATCATTTGTGAATTATAGACAAAACAGTGTTGTTTTTGGAGCCCCTAAAATTTGTTCATGCTCAACGGATCGAGGTGCGGTTGGTGTGCTGACGGTGCGTGCGTTGCGGCAGAATTCCAATCTCTGCCTGGAGGTGGTCTCGGCGACGAAAATGAATGTGTGGGATTTTGATATTTGGCTTCGCGGCCGAAATAATCAGGCGTCTGCCTCCCGGATCTCCCTACTAGGGACGTGGCGGCTAGAGATAATTGAGTTATAGGAAGATCGGGTTTCGACGGGTAGTCCACGTCTCGGCCATTCGAGGCAAGCATCTCGTAAGTGCTAGGATCCTTACTGTAAGCTCTGGCAGCATCTGCACTAATAAACTCCCCGCTGGGCTTGGGCTTTGACCTGACTAAGTCGTACCAACCCGTAAACATCGACAGGCGCGACATGAGAAGCAACAGCCAAATACCGTTGCACTGGGAATGTCAGCACTACACTTCACAGCTACTAACGACGGAATGAGACTTACGGAGAGAAGAACAAGGACAGCGATAAGCGTGGCCTGGTTCATGATCAGGTCGGCGGATTTCTCCAAGCAAAGGCCTTTTTTGCCCTGGTTCGTCACTAAGCAGAGAAGCCAGTCCACGGATGGGTTTGTTTCCGTTTTTCCTCCCGCCGTGGCATCGAGCAGCGAGATATTTGCTGCCTTAATTTGGTTATTGTCCATCACGACGAAGACAACCGCAAAGAATATGACATCGATTATGATGATGATGACGATGGCGATACCCCTCCATTGAAGTTCCACAACTCGTTGAACTCGGCGATAGGCTTGTCGTGGGGTGAGAGTAACAACACTACCCGAATACGACGGAAGCGCAGAGCTGTTGGTGGTGCTGCTGTTATCAGAAAGAGAGGCCAAATAGACCTTTATGCAGTATCCAAACGTGGTGAACTGGATGATGACAGTCAAGCCACCAAATATCAGAAGCGGAATCCAAAAGTCCGCAAGACTGTTCGTGTGGTTGATATGGCAGGTTTCTAAACCAGGTTAGGAGAGGCACATGAGGACCATAATTTGTCTTACATACCTCCAAAGCGAAATGAAACTCCGCTGAATACCATGGCAATAGCAAGAGCAACAGCAGGAACACCCCAGCCTCCAGCTAAAGCACCCCACATAACTAAGAGCCACCCGCGTCAGCTATTGATACCGTTGTCCTTGTCAAAAGGTTCAACTTACAGGCTTTTCCAATTACAATTTGCCAACAAATTTGCAAATGCAGCGCGAGGGCACGCATGAATACCCACATGATACCGCACCAACCACCAGCCAAGAGAAATGCACCAGAGAGTGCGCATGTTGTACTACTCTTCATACCATGCGGCGTAATGGCGTTGGCGCATTGCTCGGGTCTCGCTCCCAAGGGGATAACAAATCCCAGCTAGAATGGATGGTTAGACCACTGGCGACCGCAAGACCTAAGGAATACATACGTGCATAATTACAACGGCAATGACAAGACAAATACTCAGATAGTGCCGATGCGTCTTCTCAACCGGCAGAACCGCAAACGAAAGTAGTAGGAACACAGTGCACACCAGTCCTACCACATTGAGCCAGCTACTCGCATTTGTTGCCGTCTGGAAGGAGTCGGGGTATAACCATTCCGTCGACGGACATGGCAAGCAACAGGTGATATTTGGCGCGAGTTCCGTACATATTCTGCCAGGAATATCTGGAGGGGCTTTATTAGCGGGGCCCGGCGAGCGCTGGCGACCCAGGGAGACTCACAGCCAGTTGTGATGTTGACGTATAATTCCTCTTGGAGGAAGGGAATATAACAGTTGCCCCGAAAGGCCGCATCCAATGCTGCGTCGTAAACCATATTTGCGATCCGAACTGCGAGGCGAAGACGTACTAAGATTCAGATTTCGGACCCGGCATCCGCCGCCGCCAAAGAGGTTGAAAATGGTCCCCTCTTGGGAAGTGGCTCTCGATGCGCCGGCGTCGAATTGGTGAATGCGCGACCGTTGCAACAGAGGCAGTTCTCAGGCCATGCTATGGGCTCGATCGCAAAGGAGTGTTATCTGAGCACGACTGGGCGTTTCAGCTTCCACGGACGAGGCAACAGCGCAACTTGAAGACGACGAATCGATCGGTCTTCTTGTCGATAGGGCGTGAAATGAGCGAGCTCGTGTGATCGTTTGTACGAGGAATGGGGAAGCAAGACGACCAAAAAAAACCTGGGGGAGACTACTGTTGCCTTAATAAGAAATTGTACTCCGTACTGTATGTACAGGGTGCATGGAGTGGGCGTTCCATAATAAAATTAATCTATGGGCAATACGCCAACAGATGCCCCCTGAGCATGCCAGACCTGTAAGATGGATGGTCCTTGGGTCGAGAATGAACCAAACGCGGTTCTTGTGGGGAAGCGGGGAGGGGCTGAGGGGGGGAAGGAGGGAGTAGTACGGAGGCGGCCGAATGAGCAGGTGGGGAAACCTCTACGGAGGGGAGGAAGTGGGAAAAAAATATCGCGACTGGCAAGGTATGAGGGGTGTGAGGAGAGCAGTGAGCACTAGGGCATGATAACAGGGGCGGGCAAGGCGACGCTAGGAGCCAAGGATTTGGTAAAAAGAGAGGCTATAGGGAGAGGCTATCTATCGTCCATTGATTCGCGAATTCCTCGCATCTCGGCGGTCAGGGTAGGAACGAATCAACGACGCCAGTTCATATGACCGAGGTCCCACTGGACCACCAGCTAACGCCGCTTGACTGCGGGGTCTGTCTGGCTGGACAGTTCCACCTCTCCGCTGTTTTAAAAAGTGGCGAGAAAGAATTATCTATACTCTGTATAACGCGTCAGGTACGTACGAGTGGTAAAGCAGCATGACAAACGCACATTACAACCAAAACCAAGAACCGCAGGGGATCCTCAGGGGGGAGATCCATTCGACTGATTCTTCCAATACCAAGCCTCTTTGCTGCCGGACCTCCATCTCCCCCGATCCAGGTCTCCACGTTTTCACCGTTCGTCAGGGGGAACTACAGTACAGTACGAGCGGCGAGCAGAGATCAGCTGGTTTTACCTACTAGTCTATGGTATTGCAAGTATGGTACTCTATATTAACGTGATATCGATCGAAATTCTGGCGCGCGTGCAGTTCATCTCATGATTATCCAGGAGAAGCGCTACTGCCGTTTAGTGGCACCAACTGTAAGCTACCGGCGGTGGTCTTGTCTTACTTCTTACTACTTACTACCTTACTAACCTCCGTATGTACATGGCCTTACACGGCAACTGTTCGAGTGCTGTTCGAGTGCTGTTCGAGTGCTGTTCGAGAAGTACTCCGTACTTCTGTTGGACCATTATTGTTGGAGCCACTAGCCAGATTGCAGATTAGTTCAATTTAGTTCAATTTAGGTCAAAACTGTGCGCTTTCCATTTTACGTCGATCGCGAGTTTGGCTGGTGGGGGCGGTCGGCAAATTGAAGCGCGACATGAACGTGCTATTATCATGAATACCCATACTAACCGAGGTTAGGCCACAAACCCCTCCCCTCCCCATCCATCTTCCCCGTTCCCGGTCACTTTCCACTACCATCTCTGACATTTCGCGTCCGCACACCCAGATTCCTCAAATCTGCTCGTGCTCTAGTACCGTTCCCGTCATCCGGTCTCTTTCTCCCGACGTTGGAGAAATACCCTGCATGAACGTACCCATTCTAAAAGCAAAGAGTAGGGCTGAAAAGTTCAACGAGCAACAAAAGTCCCAGCACCGAGCACTGGACGCAGCTGGTAAAAACTCCGTATCCAGATCAACGCGGGGAGATATAAGACCATGTGATAATCGGCTCGTTGTGGGGCTTCAGCCACGATATCCTGGCGTCCTCATCGGCGTCGAGTTCGCTTGGCTGTTGTCGAAAATACCACGTTTAGATCGTCGGTCGTCTCTTCTTTGATCGTCTCTTCTTTGATCGTCTCTTCTTTGATCGTCTCTTCTTTGATCGTCTCTTCTTTGATCGTCTCTTCTTTGATCGTCTCTTCTTTGATTGCCTCTCGCTTCTTTACCACCATCGTCGCTTGCACGATTACCCCATCCTCGGTCTCAGCTTTGATCTGCAGCTCCTCCTGCACCTCAGTCTTTTCGGTAAGCCTAATGGCGAAAGTTCTCAGATCAGCAGCAAAGAGCACAGAATGAGCCCAGCCAGCTTCCTCTCCCCATAACAACCGAAAGTGATTCCCAATCGCGTCGTATGTGGCTTTAGTCAAACTCTTGTGCTTGCCTTTGCCAAACTTATAGTCTCGTTGGGCTATCTGCCAAACATGTGTATCCACTGGGACCGATTCGCCCCACCCAAGGCCCATCAAGCACACGCAGTCTGCTACCTTAGGTCCGACACCTTGTAAAGCTAGGAGTTCTTCGTGAGCTTTTCGGTAGCCTGGCCGTCCTCCCGGCTCGAGAGTTTTCCATTCGGTTTCATCGAAGGGTTCGGTGTTACTTAAACTCTTAAGCCAGTTTTCCGGCTTCTCTTTAGATACTATGACTGCTGTCCTTGCAAGATATTTTGCGCGGTAACCGAAGCCCAGTTTCCTTAATTGCGACTCAACCTCTGGGCCTGCGAGGGATTCGGGAGTAGGGAAGTCATGGAAGGCTTGATCATGAACGTGACCGATCAAAGGCCCATAACTTAAACATAAGCTGTTAACCTGGAAAACGTTAGACAATCCCTGGAGACTCTGGAGATATAAAGGGTTTCACGCACCATCTGTGAAATCCGTGCGATGTTGTTGTTGCTACTGCAAATGAAGCCAACCAGAGCTTCCCAAGCATCTTGCTTCAGAATCCGAACCCCCGTGAACTTCGGCGCTCTCTTCTTGAAATTTAGATCCGCCTTGGACCACCGCTCGTACAATTCTGTTAGGTTTGGCTCAAGATTGAAGTAGTGCCGTAAGAGGGCCTCCGTATCGTCTTTGATAGAATCATCCTCGACCTTGACTCCTTTGCCGCCGGACGACAGTTTCGCAAGGAGCGAATTGGAAGGCCAGGTAACTTTATACAGCACATGATTTGGATCTTGCTTTGGATCTTGCTTTAAAGATATAACTCGGCCACGCAGTGAACAGGTCCTGCATATTATCAGTTATTGATTGCTGCATTGGGAAATTTTGATGTCACGAGATTGCCCACCATTCATCCTCGTTGAGCTTCTTCCAACGAAACGATTGTCCGCATCGCAAGGTAGTATCTAGAGAAAGATCCGCAAGGCTCACAGCTAACTTTTGCCACTCGCCGGTACGTATGCTATTCATTATTTTTAATTTTTTGTAAACAAATAAAGTATAAGATTGGAAAGTAGTGCTGTTATCTTTTGGAAGAGGTTATTTGGCCGACTCCTTTTTCTGTTGTAATAAACCTTATAATTGAGGCTACAACGGCCTCGGCAAGACTTAAGTCCGACTCCATTGACAGGGAAAACATAAGTGCCATCAAGAGAACAACCAGTGTAATATGGGTTGAAGATCGACGACAGTGAATTTATCCCCAATTGAGATAGCTACAAACTGCCTGTTTAATCGCCACTATGAACGGCGACAGCTACTCATCACGAGGTATGCGATCCTATTCAAAGCATTGTAAACCCGACAAAGCAGTTACTAATCTAATTTCCGGGCAGATGCTAGCAGGCCATCAAGGGATCCATATGTAAATTTTACTTCTATGATCTTTCAGCGAAATGATCAGACTAACATTATATAGGCTCCCAGAGGAGCTGACCGGGACGATCGACGAGTCGACAGAGATCGCGAGCGTGCAGGTGACCGAAGGAGATCGCGTTCGCCAGGCCACCGAGGCTCAAGGCCATCACGTCGCGAGGGAGATGTAGACTCCTACTCATCCAGCAGGGACTATAGGGAGAGGGAGCGCGAGGACAGATATTCGGGGAGAGATCGCAGAGGTGGGGGGGAGAGAGATTGGGATCGGGACCGTGGCAACTCAAGACGCGACACAAGGCGCGATGGCGACGATAGGCCGCCGCGAAGGGACAGAGATCTCTTCGACGATCGAAGGGGGGGCGGTGCTAGAAGAGGGGACCGCGGTGATCGCGATGGGTTCGGTGGAGGTGGAGGAAGACAAGAGCGCAAGAAGAGCGCCTCCCCGCCACCAAAGAAGAGGGAGCCGACCCCGGATTTGACTGATGTTGTGTCTGTTCTTGAGCGTAAGAGGCGGTTAACTCAATGGGATATCAAGCCACCTGGATACGAGAACGTTACAGCTGAGCAGGCCAAATTGTCTGGCATGTTCCCCTTGCCTGGTGCACCGCGACAGCAACCCATGGATCCCAGCAAGCTCCAGGCATTTATGTCGCAGCCAAGCGGATCGATTACAAATGCCGCACTTAAGCCCTCGAACTCGAGGCAAGCGAAGCGTCTTTTGGTTCACAATTTACCGAAGACCTTGTCAGAGGAGGGAATCGTCGAGTTCTTTAACCTACAACTGAATGGCCTCAACGTGGTTGAAGGATCAGACCCATGTCTTACTGCCCAGGTATCGAAGGACAAGTCTTTTGCCTTGGTCGAATTTAAGACCACTTCCGATGCAACTGTGGCTCTGGCAATGGACGGAATCGGAATAGAAGAGAATGGCGGCTCCCGTGCCCTATCCATCCGAAGGCCGAAGGATTACATTGTCCCAGCAGTGGACGAGGCCATGCACGAGCCTGGAGTTGTCACAAACGTTGTGCCAGACACCCCAAATAAAATCAGCATCTCAAATGTTCCGCCTTATCTCACCGATGAGCAGGTTACGGAGCTGCTGGTGTCATTCGGTGAGCTGAAGGCGTTTGTCCTTGCCAAAGATAGCACCACCGAGGAATCCAGAGGTATTGCATTCTGTGAGTATGTTGACGCAGCTGCCACCGACATCGCTGTTGAAGGATTAAATGGCATGGAGCTGGGTGACAAGCATCTCAAGGTCCAGCGTGCTAGCATCGGTACTACGCAGACTGCTGGCCTAGAAATGGGCGTCAATGCGATGTCGATGCTTGCTGGGACGACTACGGATGGACTCGACGAAGGCCGCGTCCTTCAGCTTCTTAATATGGTTACGGCAGAAGAGCTCATTGATAACGAGGATTACGAAGGTGCGTAGTTTCCATAATTTCCTCTATCCACTCACTTACTGACATAAAGCACAGAAATTCTTGAAGACGTCAAGGAAGAATGCGAGAAGTATGGCAAGGTCCTGGACATCAAGATCCCTAGACCAAGTGGAGGAAGCCGCCAGTCTGCAGGCGTTGGAAAGATATTCGTCAAATTTGACACTCCTGCATCTGCAGGCAAGGCGCTCCGCACCTTGGCGGGGAGGAAGTTTGCCGATCGCACCGTCGTCACCACATATTTCTCAGAGGTAAGAGACCATAATTTTTGTTCGTTTGGCCAAGCTAATATGATTCATAGGAGAACTTTGAGGTTGGCGCTTGGTAGTCCCAATCAGGTTACCCGTATTGGATGCGGACTATCTTACAACTTGTATCTGAACAGAGCAATTCCGAGTGGAGTTATGGTAATTAAGCCTCAAAATGCGCATGGCCATCTTTTTGCTAGTTGATTATGGTGGGAACGAGCATGAGCTGGCAGCATAGTGGATAATCAAGCTTGGACGAATAGTATTCAGCTTTGTACTATAATATGCTTTGTAACCATTCCATAAGTCCTGCAAACATCCTGCCTGTGAAGCTTGTTGACACTACTGACGATGTGAATAATTTATCCCAAGTGAATTTAAGGTCATGTGACATTTATATAAGATTACGCGCTAAATTCCGCCTCTCGTAGTAAATATATGCCATCAATGTCACCAAGTCGTGACAGAGACTCTTAACCTCACCTCCTCTCCGACAAGCTACTCCGCAACCATGTCGGACGATACCTTTGAGACGATCAGGAAGCTCCAGGCTGAGCGGAATGCCGCTTCTGCTGGTAAGAGTGGATCAAAGACATTTGATCCTTCCAGTCAGCGAACTGATGTTTCCACCAAGGCTTCCTTGACCGAAAGCTTCGACACCACCGTCTACGATCGTGCCGCTGGGGACAAGTTTGCTGGATACAACACATCGATATCAGTGGCTGAGGATGGTGAGGATGATGAAATGGCAGATGCTGACAGCAGCAGGAGGCTGGTTGGGCAATACACGGCCACCAGAAACCAGATGGACGAGTTCTCGCGGGGAGGCGGCGTTGAGGAAGAGGACATACTTCTAGGTCGGGAGAAGAGCGCGCGGATAACTGATCGGGAGACTGATTACCAAAAGCGACGACTGGATCGAATACTCACTGCGACAAGGGCAGACGCGTTTGCCTCCAACCGCCAGGCTGGAGCCGCAGAGGAAGGCGAGGGTTATCGGGAGGTTATGCGACGGCGCGAATTGGAGCGCGAAGAGGAAAGGGTCAAGAGAGCTATTGCTGATAAGGAGGCGGATGGGACTGCAGTTCAACACAAACCGACACTCGGCGATGATGGCCATGCGCTGAACGACAAGGAGAATAACGAAGCTGGATCTACGGAAGTTGTGGCTGCGGGAAGGAAGAGGAAGCAGCGGTGGGATATCTCGTCGGATGCAGGGACTGAAGCTGGAGCAGTGCAACCCTCAGAGGGGAAGGTGAAGCGATCACGATGGGACCAGACGCCAGCGCCAAGTGGCGCATTAGTCGAAGACACACCACGTCGGCGCTCACGATGGGATCAAGCTCCAGCTGCTACACCAATTGGGCAGCAAGGCCTCGTCACTCCGCAACACCCGTCGCAAGGTGGTATGATGGTTCCGACTGCATTCGGGACTGATATATCCATGCGCAATATGGCATTGTCTGATGAGGAGCTGGACCTGATGCTACCTTCGGAGGGTTACAAGATATTGGAGCCACCACCAGGATACGCCCCTATTAGAACTGCTTCCCAGAAAATGATGCAAACCCCTGCGTCGATGAGTGGGGGCTTCATGATGCAAGATCCAGAATCCCAGCGCTCTATGGGCAAGCAGTTGCCCACCGAGATTCCAGGTGTTGGCGACCTTCAGTTTTTCAAGGCTGAGGACATGGCATACTTCGGGAAGTTGACTGATGGAAGTGACGAAAATGCGATGAGCGTCGACGAGTTGAAGGAAAGGAAGATCATGAGGCTCCTCCTCAAGGTCAAGAATGGAACCCCTCCCATGCGGAAAACCGCCCTTCGTCAATTGACGGATAACGCGCGACAGTTTGGAGCTGGCCCTCTCTTCAACCAGATATTGCCACTGCTGATGGAGAAGAGTCTCGAGGACCAGGAGCGACATTTGCTTGTCAAAGTCATCGATCGTGTTCTTTACAAGCTGGACGACCTGGTGCGGCCTTACGTACACAAGATTCTTGTCGTCATTGAACCTCTGCTTATTGACCAAGACTACTATGCGAGGGTGGAGGGTCGCGAGATTATTTCCAACCTGAGTAAAGCTGCTGGTCTCGCTCACATGATCAGCACGATGCGACCTGATATCGACCACGTCGACGAGTACGTCCGAAACACAACCGCGAGAGCCTTTGCGGTAGTAGCTTCCGCGTTAGGTATTCCTGCACTTCTACCGTTCCTTCGGGCTGTATGCCGAAGTAAGAAGTCGTGGCAAGCAAGGCACACTGGTGTCAAGATTGTGCAACAAATCCCTATTCTGATGGGTTGCGCTGTGCTTCCCCACCTGAAAGGGTTGGTGGACTGCATTGGCGGCAACCTCAACGACGACCAAACCAAGGTGCGGACCGTTACCAGTTTAGCAATCGCAGCTTTGGCTGAGGCGGCCAATCCATACGGTATTGAGAGCTTCGATGATATTCTGAATCCTTTGTGGACAGGAGCCAGGAAGCAGCGTGGAAAGGGCCTGGCTGGGTTTCTCAAGGCTGTCGGTTATATCATCCCGCTGATGGACGAGGAGTACGCCAACTACTACACAAGTCAAATCATGGAGATCCTTCTACGAGAGTTCTCTTCCCCAGATGAAGAGATGAAGAAAGTCGTTCTCAAGGTGGTCTCACAATGTGCTGGCACTGATGGTGTTACGGCTGGCTACTTGAAGGAGCACGTCCTGGATGAGTTTTTCAAGAGTTTCTGGGTTCGACGAATGGCTTTGGACAAGCGCAACTACAGACAGGTCGTCGATACTACGGTGGATCTTGGGCAGAAGGTCGGCGTAGGGGAGATTGTGGAGAGAATTGTCAACAACCTAAAGGATGAGAGCGAAGCTTACCGAAAGATGACCGTGGAGACGGTAGAGAAGGTAATTGCCAGCTTGGGCGCTGCAGACATTGGCGAGCGCCTGGAGGAGCGACTGATTGATGGAATATTGCATTCCTTCCAGGAGCAGAGCGTGGAGGATATTGTCATGCTGAACGGCTTCGGAACAGTCGTCAATGCTCTGGGAACTCGCTGCAAGCCATACCTACCACAAATCGTCAGCACCATTCTGTGGCGCCTCAACAACAAATCTGCTACAGTACGACAACAGGCAGCCGATCTGATTTCCCGGATTGCCATGGTGATGAAGCAGTGCGGCGAAGATGCACTGATGTACAAATTGGGCGTTGTTTTGTACGAATACTTGGGAGAAGAATACCCAGAGGTGTTAGGATCCATCCTCGGCGCACTCAGGTCCATCGTGACCGTTGTTGGTATCAGCCAGATGCAGCCACCTATTAAAGACTTACTGCCCCGCCTCACTCCGATTCTGCGCAACAGACATGAAAAGGTGCAAGAGAATACCATTGATTTGGTTGGACGTATCGCGGATCGCGGACCAGAAAGTGTCAATGCGAGAGAATGGATGAGAATTTGCTTCGAATTGCTGGACATGCTGAAGGCCCACAAGAAGGGTATTCGTCGGGCAGCCAACAACACATTCGGCTTCATCGCTAAGGCCATCGGACCACAGGATGTTTTGGCAACTCTCCTGAACAACTTGCGCGTTCAAGAGCGACAATCTCGTGTCTGCACAGCCGTCGCTATCGGCATCGTTGCAGAAACCTGTGCGCCTTTCACGGTCCTGCCAGCTCTGATGAACGAGTACAGAGTGCCAGAGCTGAATGTCCAAAACGGTGTGCTCAAGTCTCTATCTTTCCTTTTCGAGTATATTGGGGAGATGGCCAAGGACTACGTTTACGCCGTCACCCCTCTTCTGGAAGATGCCTTGATAGACAGAGATCAGGTTCACAGGCAAACGGCAGCTTCAGTAGTGAAGCACGTCGCACTGGGTGTCGTGGGACTGGGCTGTGAAGATGCCATGCTCCATCTACTCAACCTGCTGTATCCCAACCTCTTCGAGACCAGCCCCCACGTCATTGACCGCATTGTTGAAGCCATTGATGCAATTCGCATGGCAGTTGGACCTGGCCTGACGATGAACTACGTCTGGGCCGGACTCTTCCACCCAGCGCGCAAAGTCAGACAGCCCTACTGGAGACTGTACAACGATGCGTATGTCCAGGGCGCCGATGCGATGGTACCCTACTACCCTGGTCTGGGTGACGAGAAGATGGATAGGCCTGAACTGGCGATTGTGATTTGAAGCTTTGGAGCTCGTGGGAAAGGGAAGGCGGGAATGGGAAAAGGGTTCGCGGGCGTTATATGATTGATATGTGTACTTTAGTTAACAGGCATGGCGAGGTAGTTAATACAGGTAAATGATACACGGGAGTGACAACCAACGCTGCATCGTTCTGTGATAGTGTAGAGAGTCATTCTGTTTCTGGCATGCTGTGGTTCGTGATCAGTAAACGCCGTAAGCTTCCATGGCTTCCTTGGCCATGCTTCATTGAAGATCCAGTAAGCCATTGAACCCACGAGACTCGCCCCCAACGATGCGAAACTGGCATAATCAAAAACCGCAATCAAACTTGCAGTCACCTGCTCTAGGTACACATCTCCAACATATTCAATCTGCCAACTATCATCAACAAAACCACTCACTCTCTCCCGACCAAGGTCTCCCAAGGTACCCCGATGACGTTGTCCACTGCATCCATCACTCCCCCCCCTTGTCGCTCACCGCCAATGCCCATCCCCCCAGCTAACACCGCCGTTTGAAGATGCGACGCCCCCTCGCAACGCCAACGACGTATGCTCCCAGCACGAATATCGCGACGTGTAGCATCGTACGCTACGTGGCGGCGAGGAAAGTTAGCAAGCAAGCCCGCTCAATTAAATTGCGCACGGGAATTGCGCGCGGGAATAACAGGGAGATAGATACAGTACCCTCATCCATCCCCGCTCAGCTGGACGGCTGGGAGAACCGATTAGCGCCACAGTAATAACTCAGCGACCCCCACCAGGGATCCTGCTGGATCCTGCTGCAGAACTCCCCCTTACCCCCCTTTACCCCCCTTACGGGTCCTCATTTGTTTCAGAACCACCTCCCCGCCCCCCGCCCCAAGGCCGCTACCCCCCAGTTCCCGGCGTCGGAATGGCTGGGCGCTGATCGGGGCCATGACGATCGATCGCATGACGATCGTGGCGGATTGGGCGTGGTGCGAACCATAATTTGAGGTGTGTCTCATGTGGAGGTGACTATGTATCTGTAACTGTAACTACAGTAACTGCTTGTTCTCTTCAGGACGGTACGTACGATGATGGTACACACGCGCTGCGGGATGGAAGGGGATGTAGTACCGTGGCGCCGAGTTACAGGCGGAATGCGATGCTGGACCCTGAAGATCCACCACCACCACCACCACCACCGCCACCACAGCCGCCGTACGGGAAATCGAGAATAGAAGCACAACCCACAGCGTACAAATACCCCCATCCCCTGACGTCTTCACACGCACCGCTGCAGCGTCCCTGGGCCAGTTGAGCTGCCCACTCCATGTGAGAAGCAGGCGGGGGGAAGTCACATAAGCGATGCGTGTTTCGGGCAGATAAAAACCCCTTATCTGTTGTCTTCTTTGCTCGGCGAGTTGAGAGGGTTTCCGAAGATAGGGCAGGGAGGAGATGTGGGTTGATGGGATGGAGTAGGTGGCAACCAGTTACTTGCACAGCCTCTCTCGAGTTGTTGAGCATAGTGTGATGGATGAGTAGAGGCAATTGCACAAGAAAATTTCACGGGTCAATTTGGGAAAAGTTGGTGAATATGATTGTTGTGTTGGCCGAAGCCGCCGCCATCCCTTTCATTGTGGTATTTTTTATTGAAACGACCGTTTTTGTTATGTCCTAATTCGTCCCCGGACCCAGACAACTACATGATGGGTATATATCGACATTGAGAGCAATGAGAATGCGCAACACTGATACAGTGATACAGTAAAAATCGAAGAAAAAAGTCCGCCCTGAACGCCACGCAGTTTCTCCCATTCCACACGTGGTTTAATGTAGAACCCCCCAGGTGTTCCAGTTCCATAACCCCCCCCCAGCCCCCCTTCCCACTTCCCTCTTCTCCATCCTAAAATAGTACAGTATTATTGTAGTGATCGTGATTTGAGAAGCCAGGAAAAAAACATTTGGCGATTCTCCGCATGACCAACCGTCAATTTGAATATCCACAGGATTAGTCGAATAATGTAGTAACATATCCACAGATTCGACGTTTGTCCCCCTCATAACATGGCTCTCGTGATTTTTGCTCTCGCAACTCTTCTCTCTCTCTTTCTCTCGTCTAGGTCGCAGTCTTCGGGACATGGGTATCGATGCAAGGTGCAGTATTTTGTCGTTAATTTGTTTTGAAATCTTTTTATTCTGAGTGATGGTCGTCGGATCCCGCTTCAGAAGGCGCTCCTCCCTTGTGCACCTTTCGATGCCTGCGCAGGTTCGAGACGACTGAAAAGTGACGACCGCATCCTTCAACCTCACACGCAAAAGCTATTAAACAGTCAGTAATCTCGTCTTGTCTCCATTGGGAGATTCAACGTACGCTTCTCGCCAGTGTGGCTGTACATGTGCGTCTGGAGCGAACTGGGGCGTGTAAAGCGTTTATCACACACTTTGCACTTGTGCTTCTTCTGCGTGCTGGATGAGACCTTGGAGCTGAATTGGCCCATCATGGACGAAGGAGCGGGGGGAGCTCCTCCGCCCATAAACCCAGGGGGCCTTGGGAGCGTCCTCGACGAGGCGGCCTCGATATCTGATCCGGTATTAGAATAGTCGCTGAGAGACGAATCGACAGAACCACCAAAATAAGCTGGATAAGTTCCAGAAGAAGATATGGACGAGTTTGTGGAGTGCGTGGCAGGGAATCCGTAGGCGTCGCCCGATCCGCGCCCGTTGCGTGCATTGGGTCCATAGATGTTGCGCGGGGTGGTGTTCTGGCTCATAGCGATCATCCCACGGCTCGCGTTGATCGCATCACCAAAGTCTCGGGTCGTCTCGGAACTCACACTTCTGCTATTGAAGTCAATAAGGGAGCTTTGACGCCGACGTTCATTCTCGGTTGCGGTTGTGAGAAGGGAACTTGAGGCAACTGACGGCTGTGATAGTCTCCGCGAATTGTCCGCCTGTGCTTGCTGCTGGAGCGCATAGGTCGACCGTACTGGCGCCGCAGTATAGCCCATGGAATCGTATGGCGTAGAGGTTGCGTAGGTTGGGTGGGAGGAGCCTCCGCTCGAGTAGGAAACACTGCTGCCGTAGGCGGGATTGGGCGGCTGGACACGGTTCTGGCTCATCACGTCTTGCGGCAAGCTGTGCATCTGCTGGTGCCCGTAAACAGTCCCCATGGGTGCGCTACCTGCGGAAGCTGAAGTGTGAGGGGCGGAGGCGTATGGTGGCATGGAGGAGGCGTGCGAGCCAAGTCTTGCCGGCGGTTCCTTGGGTATCGAGTCCAAGCTGATGGGGTTCAGGTCGTGTGATGAAGAATACAGGCTATGGTGAGGAGGCGCCGAGGATGCACTCCACGGGTTTGTGAAATGCGGCGAGTGATTATAAGGCATGTGATCGAAGTTCAGAGCGCCAAATTGACGCTGTTGATGGTCTATGGCCATAGTCATAATCGACAATTATTGTGTTAAGGTCAGTTATGAGAAGGGACGGGGAAGTTGATATGTAGGGTCGCGGTCGTGGTATTATGTGTGCGTATTATGTGTGCGGTGTGGTGTGGTGTGGTGTGCGGTGTGGTGTGCGGTGTGGTGTGCGATGGTGTTTTTGTTCCTGGAAGGGTTGGGGAAGGCGGCTTCCATATGTAACTTGGTGGATATAAGGTTCAGACGATCATACAGAGAGGAAAGACGGGATCAGCGTTCCTTATGTAGGTATCGTGAAGCTGGCTGGGTTGACAGTTTGGAGTGGCGCTGGTAGCTGGTTGGGTAGGGGTGGGACAGGGCCTAAAGTATGGAGAAAGAACGAAACTGGTAATAGTCCGAACGGTGTGTGGAGTGTGTGGAGAGGTGGGAAGGAAGGTTGGGTGCGGAGTAGCAGCTCTAGTTTTAGTGTATAGCGGTATAGTAGCGGTAGTAGCGGTAGTACCGGTAGTAGTTCAGGTAGTAGCCGGTAGAAGGAGCAAGGGATAGGGATAGGGATAGGGATAGGGATATGGACGGGGTAGATGGTTAGCTCGAGTATTAGTTGGAGTATGTGCTCGAGTATTAGTTGGAGTATGTGCTCGAGTACAGCTCGAGTATTAGCTCGAGTATAGATGGGAGTGTGGAGTAGAGTAGAGTCAGTTCTTTCGACGGGTAAGGATCTTAGTGGGTTGCAGGAGAAAAGACCCGCCTTTTAAGTATATAATACTCCAAGTTATAAGTACTCTTTTTCTTCGAGGCTTCTTTTCTTTAATACATGCAATACTTCCATACAATCCCGTACATGATATCCATTTAATACCATACAATCCCGTACATGATATCCATTTAATACTTCCATACAATCCCGTACATGATATCCATTTAATACATACAATCCCGTACATGATATCCATTTAATACTTAAAATCCCGTACATGATATCCATTTAATACTTAAAATCCCGTACATGATATCCATTTAATACTTAAAATCCCGTACATGATATCTATTTAATACATACAATCCTTCCCATACAATCCCGTGCATAATATCCCACAAAGCTGGTCAAGGACACTATCACAAACGAAAAGAAGAATAAAATAAATAAAATAAAATAAAAAAACAGTTAGAGAGATACAACCACTACTACCCAAACCCAAACTGTCCATTCACACCATTCACACACACACACACACAGTGCCGGCCTTGTACGCAATGTTTTTTCTGTCATGTATCTTTCTTTACACGCACAGACAAGCCAGGATCAGGATGTGGTTGGTGGTTGCTTGTATGGCCATGCTGCATGGTTGCTGTACGGAGTATCTTGGCCGTTGACACCTATCAAGGTGGGCAACGATATGGATCCCAAACCAAGATGTGGCACCGAGTACGGAGTACAAATTGTAGTATTGTATGTACTGTGTACAGGGCAAGTTTGAGCAGATAAATTGACGGGAGACGAGATTTTCCGTTTTATTTTATATACGGTATATAACCTGCACGCAGTCGAGAGATGGGATAGATGGGACTGCAGCGGGATGATGCTTTCCCAACGGCCAAGGGTAGGTACAGCCAAGCACGGCAGAGTTATGGTACGATGGTTTGGAGCAGCTGCCGAAGGGGAGTGGGGAATTCCTGGAAGGTCTACAGTAAAGCTTAGAGACGAGGCGTAAAAGAGGCGCAAAGGGGAGTGGAGGGGAGTGGAGGGGAGTGGAGGGGAGGGGAGGGGAGGGGAGGGAGAGAGTGGAGGGGAGGGGGAGTGGAGAGAGGGAGGGGAGAGATGAGATGAGAGAGGAAAGACGTCCCCGAAGGAATTGTGGGATGGGTTAAAGAAAGGTTGGTGACCTTTGAGGTGGGGGGAAAGAGGGGGGGTAGTCAGTTCAGGTGGGTACAGGGGGTTCAGGGGGTTCAGGAGGTTCAGGGGGTTCAGGGGGTTCAGGGGGTTCAGGGGGTTCAGGGTCGACGATGGTGGTCAAGGACGGACGGAGATGGGACATTTAAGAGGGTCCTGCTAGGATTCCTAGTACACCACTACTGTTACTTACAGCTAGTCTACCGTCTCCATCATCATCACCAGGCACTATCCTTCAGGCGCCAGTGCCGTCTCATGTACCTTTACTCCACAACACGGTAGAGAACACCGCGAAACGGCGATGGGAGTACAAGCAGGAGAGCTAGACTTTCAATGTCCACGATGGCGTCACCGACGGTGGCCCGCAATCAATCAACTGGTGGCGGATTATAGTTGGGCCTGGGCGTGGTGGCGTCGTGA
Source organism: Pseudogymnoascus destructans (assembly GCF_001641265.1). Classification (NCBI taxonomy): domain Eukaryota; kingdom Fungi; phylum Ascomycota; class Leotiomycetes; order Thelebolales; family Thelebolaceae; genus Pseudogymnoascus; species Pseudogymnoascus destructans. The sequence continues at coordinate 974,534 of NW_020167534.1, read as the reverse complement.
GATCCTCCTGCTCGCCAGAGGAGGTGAAGGAGCAACTGCCCGATTCTGACTGCTGGCCCACACAGGCCGGGATGCTAGTGCTCGGCAGAGGCATGTGGGCTAAGGGTAGTTGGGAGTTCAACCTCTCCTCTCAACCTCTCCTCTCAACCTCTCCTCTCAACCTCTCCTCTCAACCTCTCCTCTCAACCTCTCCTCTCAACCTCTCTACATTGCATCATTATATTGTCGTCCCCGTCATTTCCCTCTGCAGGCCCCCAGCAAGCCAAAACGAACAGCGGAGCACCTCTCAAAGTGGCACCCTTGCTCAACAACGACGGACCAATTAAGCACAGAGCGGATCTCGATATCTGAAACATGGCCGAAAGTAAAGTAGGTCGTCGTTGCTAATAACAATGCTAATAACAATGCTAATCAATGCTAATAACATGCTAATAACATGCTAATAACATGCTAATAACATGCTAATAACAAACTAATAACATGCTAATAACATGCCAAAAACCCACCTACCACACCACAGCCAACCATACCAGCGCCGCCCTGGCCCCACAGCCATTCGTGCGCGAATCGGCGATTGCCAAGGGTGGGAACTTCACATTTTTACAACTCTTAGGCGATCGATCGGTTGCAGGGAGGTCGATGCACAGCCACCATCTTCGAGCTCAGCAATGATTTCGTTTCTCTTGGTCCGCAATCTCCAGGCCTCGGGGATGATGCCTGCAGTGGGAATTGAAACGAAACGAGAACCAGACAGTTGCTTGTTCCCCGGATCCGATCTGGCGTCACACACAAACTGCCCCGAAATGCCCGGTGACAAAGACACCATCGTATTTTTCTTTTTTCTCATCTCATATCCTCACCTCCCGGCGGTTAGCAGGGCAAACCACGAAGCCGAGCAAAGGACCCAGTATTATCCGCAAGATTGAAGAAACAACAGCAAACTAGGCGGGCTAAGGAGAGGACAGAATGCTTAGTGGATGTTTCATATCCTTCTACCCCCATCTCCTAATCGACGGCATATGGAGTTTTCTCATTTCAGGGATTCGTTCAAGGTCAATTCCAAGGTTCATCGAGGTAGGTCATCAGGGTATCCCCACCCACCAGATCCAGGGCAATCTCCAGTTTTGGTACAATTACTTGACAAACACCATTTGACAAACACCATGTAGAAAGTACGGAGTACGGAGTACGGAGTACGAGAGGTAGTTTACTATCGGGATGTGGTCCCTTGGGTGGTGGGTGGTGGTGGGTTGGGGTGGTGGGTGGTGGGTGGTGGGTGGTGGGTTGGGGGGTGGTTTGGGGTGGTGGGGGTTTGGGGTGGTGGGGGTTTGGGGTGGTGGGGGGATAGATTGGGATCGGCAGCGTAGCGTGTTTCAGGCATAATGAGGACAGAGGCAGTCAAGCAACGGTTCGGCCGTGCTGACATGACATGTCCCTCTCCGGCCTGCCTGCGCATACATACGGGGGCAGCTGCATCGCATCGGCCCCATCTTATTATGTTGAGCACAGTCAGTCAGCTGGTATGGAACAGAGGCAGAGGAGGCGATAGGGCGGTAGCAACGGGGGGGATAGTGATGGACGCACATGGGCGGAGTCTGTTCACAGCTCACAGCGTGAGTGGAGTAACTAACTGTAGTCACAGCGTGCGTGGAGTAACTAACTGTAGTCACAGCGTGCGTGGAGTAACTAACTGTAGTCACAGCGTGCGTGGAGTAACTAACTGTAGTCACAGCGTGCGTGGAGTAACTAACTGTAGTCACAGCGTGCGTGCAGCAACTACAGCACAGTAACACACCACCACCATCACCACGCCACCACCCTCCCTCCATCACCATCACCACACCACCACCCTCCCTCCCTCTCCGCGCAATTGCCGGCCCATCGCGTGGTAGGGCGATCCCATGGCCGATCGCTGTGTGCCCACGCCCACGCCTACGCCTACGCCCACGCCTGTCCCGCCCTCACCTGTGCCGCCCTCACCTGTGCCGCCCTCACCTATGCCGCCCTCACCTATGCCGCCCTCACCTATGCCGCCCTCACCTATGCCGCCCTCACCTATGCCGCCCTCACCTATGCCGCCCTCACCTCTGTGATGTGGTTAGTGCATGTGCTCGACGACGACGTAGTGTAACGTCCTTGCCCCTCTACCAAACTCCCGTTGCCAGTCAGACAGTCAGACAGACCGGACAGTCGTCAAGGGGAAAGGGGAAAGAAAGGCCTCTTCTCCCTTCCCTTCCCCCCCCGCGACCGATCCCCCACATCCGCCGCCAAGGCCTGTCACATAGGGAGGGCACCCCTGTTGACAATTTCCAAGACTGAGTTTTTGGAGAGTGGATGCTCCACTGGTGTATGCTGCAGCATGGATGGATAGATGGATGGTATGGAATCGTATGATTGTAGATATACACTCACTCACTCACTCACTCCATCACTCACTCTACCTGTGGCGGGTAGGTATACGCACTCCCAATCCATCTCACGCCGCCCATCCCCCCATCCATCACATACCTCCTCCTCCTCATACATCCCCCCCATCCATCACATACCTCCCACTAACTCCAGCGTCCGTGTTCCCTCGCCCTCACACCCAAAGATCATCCCCCCCCTCCCCCTCGAGAGCTTAATCCCCCCCATCCCCCATCGAGACAAGATCCCGAGCCACCACTCCCACCACATCCACACACGGCACGCGTCCGACGAACGGCCGAATCGCAGGCGCCTCCACCGCTGCAACCACGTCTCATGGCTTTCTGCCACTGTGGAGGTGGTTGAGGGTGGCTTGGGAGATGTGGGGGGGGGGTTATCCACTCTTGAATTTCTTTAAGATTGAGGATACCAGAGAATGGGGCGGATGGCGTTTTGGCTGCATCTAGTGACGGACGTGACGGAGGTACACACACATCCAGTCCCCCCCCGCGCCCCTCCACACCGCCACCAACTCCAAACACTTCCTTACCATCTTACCTTCCCAATCCTCTGTATCCTCCAACCCCTCTATCCTCCCCATCACCATCACCATCACCATCACCATCCCAGCACCCTCTCTCCACCCTGCCCTCCCCCCCCCCCAAAACCCCCCTACTAGTCCCCAGCACAGCCTCCTTTCCCCCCCCTCCCGTCCCCGCTGCAATCTCCCCTGCACCACGCCCCGCTAGTCGCCCCCGGTTGTGTGGGAGGTGAGGTGCGTAGTTGTCGTCGGTCGGCAGCTGGAGTGTACTGTAAGTGGTGAGGGTGGTGAGGGTGGTGAGGCGGGTGAGGTGGTGGTGGTGGTGAGGGCGATGGAGCTGCTGTGCACATAGGGTACGCTACATCTCATCTCAGACATTCTCCGCATCCCCATATCGATATCTCGGATTTCGTGTGAGACATGCGTTACCACACAACACAACACCACACACAATACGCCCCCTATTCACGACTATTCACGACGTCTTAGATTCCGGGGATTTCGGGGAGCTGGGGTGGTGGGGTGGTGGGTGGGTGGTGTGTCTGAGTTGCGTCAACTCTCACTTACTCAGTCAGTCAGTCAGTTAGTTAGTCGGTTAGGTCACTTTTTCCCGCTCGCTCTAAAGGAGTGAGTGGCCGGGCATGGATGTATGGATTGGTCAACGGGGACTGTCAAGGTCGAGAGATATATGTGCTGGCTTGTCTCATTCAGAGGGATTTTTTTTGTTCAGGGCTCTGTTATTTTCCCGTCCCCATCCCGCTGTCTCTGACGAGATTTGACCCCCCCTGTGTGCGAAAAAATCCATTTACACCATCACCCATTAGAATCCCACTCCGTCCCGTCCCCCCTGCCTGCACTCCCCATCCTTCATCCTCAGACACCGGCCCCTCCCCCGTCCTATGATACACGTATCTTCTTCCCCCGGAAAAAAAATGTGATCGAGACTGTAGTAGTGTAGCTTGCGAGAAGACGAGAGAGAAAAAAATCGAACATAGGAAATAGAAAAATCAAATCATTAAGAGGTATCCGGTGCTGCGCGAACCACTAGATATACTGCAAGACCGCAATAGTACACATAGTATGTATGGTAACAGCCGCTGAAGGGTAGTCGGATTGTCGCTGTCAAACTCTGGCGCAGGTTGCGTGGGTATCTCCTAAATGAACTCTGGAGAGAGGCGCGATATCGAAACATTCGCTCGCAAAGTGGCCCTCCTATCCTGAACTCCGTAAAACATAAAATCACAAATAACGCCTCGCTTTCATAAACAAATCCGCATCTTCTTCTTCCTCCGTATTTTCTCATATCGCCGGCGCGACCGACCCACGATTCTTCCCGAGCGTCCCAAAGATCTGCTCCGGAGGAAGACGGCTCATCTGGCTCGTCTTGTCGAACATATTAGTCGGCGCAGGCACGTAGCCCTCACGCTTGCGGCGGACGCGCTCGGCGATGATGCCAGCGACGACCAGGAGGAAGATCAAGGCGAGAGCGATGGCGAGGCCGATTAGGACGATGAGGCCGAGGGCGAGGTGGCTCTTGCCATCTTCGAAGACGTTTTGCTGCTGTGAGAAGATCTTGGAGATGCTGCCGGGTCGTTTGTCGGATGTGCTGGTCAGAGCGTATGGCTGGAAGGTGGTCCCGTTGAAGAGGACGGCGGAGGCGTTGCCGAAGGAAGGCAGGTTGAGAGATCCGGTGAGTAATAAGACATAGTTGGATGGGAGGAGATCTGTAGATTTGTGGTCTTCTGACAACGGAAGGACTTGGATGCCGCGGATTTCAGACTTTGATCCCAGCGTGTACCCCACAGAGCTCCACTTCGAGCCATCATACTTCATCAAGAAAGCCGAGCCGTTCGTTGCAACCCCTGAGACCCAAAACTGCGAAGAATCCTTGGAGGCTGGTGTAAATGAAGTAATCGCTCCTGGGATTGCAGCACCTCCATCAAACCCAGTCCAGACCTGGGCCTTCGCGTCGTAGGTGGCCAGTGCAGTCTTGTTCCCTGATACTTCGAGCGATCCACCAACGATGAGCGTGTCGGCACTTTGCCATGCCAACGTATTCACTGTTCCAGACATAGTGCCTGGACGATTCCACTGAGTAGCGGCCGCGGTAAAGACGCAAAGTCCAGGGCAGTCGAGGGAACCCGCATGGTCGAAGCTTCCAGCTACGTAGACATCTCCTGTGCTCTCTCTGATAGTGATGGCAGAAACGATCACTTCATCACCAGCAAGCGCTGGAGGCTGGATAGGTGTGGTTGCCGTCTTCAGGTTGTAACTGACGAGACCGTTGATGCTAGCTCCATTTACCGTGCCTTTGAGCGCTCCGCCAACCCACAAAACGTCGTCGTTAGTTGCAAGAGCCATAACCGTAGAGTCATTCCTGAGTTGAGAAAGGCCAGTCACAGTATCGGATTTTCCCCCGTCAAGGATGAGCAGATTGTTTATCGTAGAACCATCCGTGGCCTTAGCTTCAAAGTGTCCTCCAAAGATTGTCGCGTTAATTCCGTTCGCTTCGTAGAAGTGGCCAGTGACGACGCCCGATAATGTGTTATTGCCTGAAGTTGCTCTCTTGGAAATGGAGCTCGATGACTTGGTTTTTGCTTGAATATCCACAGGAAAGCTACTGATCTTTCCATCGGTTAAAGCAGCAGCGCCATGGGCGCCAACCTGCGAAGAAGATAGCGAGCCTGAAAACAACGAGCCGCCGCCGTTTGGAAGGTCAACGGCTGTCGTCAACTTGCCATCGAACGACATCTGCGTCGCTTTGAGATTTTGAAGCCAGTTGCCTCGCGAAGGAACCCAGATTGCAAATCCAGAAACTGGAATGGACTTGTTGGCGCCGAAGGCATTGATTTCATCAAAGTTTCCTGTGAGAGAAATGACCATTTCGAGTGCTCCATTAGTGAAGTTGACAGTAAACGGAACAATGTCCGAAACCCGTCCGTTGACGCCGGCGCCTAGGGTGTTCCATGTGTCTTTTGACACATCATAGGCAGCCACATGATTCAGCCCCTTGGTGTTGGCTTTACTTGTGTTGTCGAATTCCCCACCAATATACACGATACTGCCGTTGACGAACATGGTATATATCATACCATTCAGGCCATCACCCGCTAGGCTGAACGAGCTGGTCTTGTTGACGCCGAAAATGTTGTTCATTCCCTTGGCGCTGTAGTTTCCTGCTGCAATGGTGATGTCCCCAGAAGTGGCAAGAGCTTTGATGTCCGCGCCAGGGCTCAGTGCGCTACCAGCCTTATCAATAGCCGACTTTGCAAAATCACTTCCATCTATGGACTTCTTCGCGGGGTCAAATTCAAATAAGCTATTCAGGCCACCAGCCGAGTCGAGAAGAGTAAACCCGACTCTATTTGCCACAGCTGTCACCTGTCCAGTCTGTCCGGAACTCGGGGCAAGTTTGATGGAAGGTCGGAATGAGTCGCTACCTGCGTCCATATAGCCAATGTATATCATATCATACTTGTCGAAGTTGTTGGTCTGAAAGACATCAGTCTGGAAAGCGGGTTCGCTCGAACCAGCGCTCATAGTACCAGTGACGCGAACTTGCCCACGGGAGGCGCAACTGTCGTCCTGAATGCAACCTGGCGTATAAATGTTGACGGAGTAGTTTCCGGATTCCTTGATGCGAGGGAAGAACTCTATAGATTCAGAGTCCGAGGAAGCTTTGGATCCATCAATCTTTAGAGTAAGATAGTTCGACACGCTTTGGCGAGAAGGAGTAACTTCCCAAGGCCCAGCCACAGTTGCCTTTGAGGCTGTGGACGAGGAGACGGCGCAATCGGGTTCATTGAAATCGTTAATGGCATAGGAGTAAATGTCGTCTTCGAAAAGCTTGATGCCTGTAAGTCCAGCGCCACTTCCATACCAGTCGGTTATATCAATCTGGAACATGTTCATGCCGATAACATTGACGAAAAAGAAATCCTGGAAGGGAACACTGGGATCATCCGACAACGGGCATTCCGAAGTACAAGACGAGTTGGCGCCAGTCGCAGGGTCAACGTAGGTGAAGTTCATGATGCCGTTGATCGGCATAGCAGTATACCGCCATGTCTTCGTTCCCCTTCCATCCTTATGCGTATTCCATAGTCGCAGTTTGGTAGGCTGGAATCCAAATCCAAAATCAGCCCTCCAGAATCCGCCTGCGTTGTCTGCGAGCAGCCATGTGTTGCCAGGGCCATCCGCGCCACCTTCCTTGCAAATAATGTTCTTAGGGTCGGCAAAGTCAGCGCTTGTCGCCGCAGGTCCAGATGTTATCTTGGCTTTAGCTATATTGATGATCTGCTGGTCTGGGTCGCTAATGACAGAGGCGTTTCCAAGTCCAGTGAAAGACCCCCCAAATATGATTTTGCCGGCTGAGGACTTTGTGATAGAGGTAACAGGGCCATTGAATCCAAGGAAAGGGAGATCTGTCCAGCCGTGGGTGCTGTTCAGTGAGGCAGCGTTCGTCGAGTTAGACGCTTTGAACTTTCCTCCAATGTACACTGTGTTGCTGGATTGGTCGCAGTATAATGCCGAAACTTGACCTGAGAGTCCGGGAACTGGTGTGACCGTTGAAGTATTAGGGTTGAACAATGCAATTCCCTGAGATTCCACACCCCCCAAGCTGGTGAAGTTGCCTGCTACTACCACATTTGATACGCTACCGTCCTTCGAGACGAGTGGGCACATGGACTGGATGCTAGCATCTGAGGATGCAACTGATGCGAACCCTCCATCCGGGAAACGGGCTAGAACTGATTCGGCACCATTTGACGAAGACCCAACCTCACTCTGCCCTTCATATTGGTATAATGAAATGCCATCAAAATCGCCAGCTATACCGACGCGGCCAAACTGCGAGAGGTCGAGGTTCGGTGATGGTATGGGGTTGAATGTAAACGCTTGAGATAGTTGGGAGAACGAGGCCAAGGCGAGGCACAATTGCGACAAACGAAGCTGCTCCCCAGCTGCTCGACTCACTAACGATGGAAACTTCATCGCTAGAGCCAAGAGCGTGGGCTCTTATGGGAAATATATAGTGGTGCCCTCGATCAGGACTTGATGTCGAAATTAGGTACGGTGGGTCGGGATTATGTCGAGGTTGAAACTGGAGTAAACACGGGCATCAATCCATCTGTGTATCCTCCAGTGGGCCTCAAACAACTGTAACTTCTTCGGGGTATTTCGTAATTCGCCTGGTGTGCTTCTGTGAATGAGCGTGGTGTTGATGAGTGACGTGGAGAGGCTGGTTAGGAGATGAGGTGGAAAGGATCTGACCCAGGTCGCGACTTCGCTTATTCCGTGATTGGGTAGGCGGGTGTTTTGCAACAACTACACGAGAAGGTTGGGAACTTCATGTCTGACGACAACCTCAGGCGGGCTGGGATCAGTACATAATTTATTATGGTCTAAGATTCACAGTATATTGCTACATTCATAGGACATTATCTTTGTTTGACTTCGACGATTGCTGCCGCTCACATTTCAAGCCTCACTTCGTCTCTATACTTTTATTCTTGAAGCTAAGGGGTCCAGCCGTTCAGGTACGAAAAGGTACCAAAATTCCAGAGCAACTTAAGGGTCCAGTCCCTTTCTCCCATTTCCCTGAAAATAAAAGCTTTCTGTTTCCTGTGAACAGAACAGGAGTAATAATTGAAAATTATAGCGACCTAATTTCGAATCAAACAGAAAGGGGTGATTGGGCCTTCAGGGATGTCTCAAGTTTCATTATTGCCTCCCTCATGTGTCGAAGTTTACAGAACGTATGGACAGTACAACTTCAAATTAACCATATTTTATGGAGGTCATGACTCGAATGGTTAAAAATGCGATGGCTAGAATACATATTATTGAGATTCTGCTCTTTATATTATTCCAAACAGCACTGGTCTGATAACCTCGGTGAACCACGCGTAGTTTCAACTCCACGAATTCTTAGGGGGTTTTTGAACACTATCCAATGGCCCTGATCTCTTCATAGAGGGTGAAAGGGATGTCCCGTGAAGGACTTAGTACCGTGCTATTGTTGACAGGCGGCATTCTTTCATCATAGGGCTGGTCGTAGTGCTGGCAGGAGGGTAGCCATCTGGAACATCATTCCGGGCTGAGATGCGTTGCCTGGTCTTCCAGCCCATACGGAGTCCTGGAGGGTGTCGTCCCCAATGACCGAACATCTCCTTTTTCTGCTTGTTACATCTGAGGCGCTGCAAGGTCAGCCTTCGGGGCAGGATATGTTAGACTTTCCCTGCAATCAAATTCATTTCCCGGACCCAAATATGCTTGACAAGATGCTCTTAACAACAGGTTTCTTTTGCTTGGCCTTTGGTTCTTCGGTTCCCCCTGTTCTGGTCTTATAATCTCTTGGGCTTTCATAATCCTTCTGTGACCCGGCCCACATGCCCTTCTTTTTGGACTTCGCCCAAGCCTCAATGCTCCTGTAATTATCCTCCTTATTTCCAAACTCTGCGCCGGATTTCGCCTCATATACCGTCGCGAGTCCTGCTTTCAACATCTCTCGTCCAACGTCGCGTCTAAAGAGGCCATTTCGGACATAGACCGTGGCTACCAGACGGTCGTACTGATCGCGTTTATAGATATGAACTCGTACCCTCCGGCCCAATATATATGACCTGAGCCAGGCAAGAGCTTCTCCGGAATATGGCTGTGCTGTTTTACCGAAATGAGCCGCCTCGGGCGCGTCGACGCCGGCAATGCGAACAGCAATCTACAATTTGTTAATATAATTAAACTAGACGCGGATAGTATACTTACGGTGTGTTTTCTCAAATCAGCTGCCTTCTCCGGGACTTTTCGCAGCCAGCCCCAACCTGCCAATCTACCTCCAGGTGTATGGAACAGGTGAAAGTTATCGCCATCTCCGACCCTCGTCACAGTCCCGAACAGACTCCTCTTCCTGAAGAATGCGGGTTGTACATGAGTCGCATCGGGGATCCGCCGTAGGTATAGTCGGTAGACGCGAACGCTCAACAGGATTGTTGCCGTCAACAAGACAGTTGGGACCACCGTTTCCGGGTTGGCATAGTTAGACCAATTGGTGGCATTGAGAGTATCAGCCCAGGCGATCTGTTGCTTCTTGTTGCTATCTTCGTTTCCGGCGTCCGAAGACCAGGGCGGCCATCGCATTGCGGTGGATTGTTAGCTTTAAGTGCAACAGAAGCTTGTGTGGATATATGCTCGCGACGGACAAAGGAGGTATTGGCGGGGTTCCAAGCTAGTAGTCCTTGGCGTCTTCTCCATGACCCTACAAGATATAAACTCAACACAACGCATGTAAGATATATTTCCGGTTTGATACTACTCGTTATCACAGACTTGCACTATATCTCATTTTATATGTTCGGGTTCGAATTAAGCTTAAATAACCTAGTGTTTGTCTCCCGAATTTCTATTGCCCAGCCAACCATCTACCTGGGTCTCAATCTACTGGAAGGGGCACTCGATTGAAAGATGGATATTGTTTGATTTCTAGCCTTTAAAAAAGAGGGTCCATACCCTATGACGCGCTCAGTTCCCCTGCACTTTGAATGTCCGGCCACTAGCAGTCTTGCGCTCCTTTTCCTCGTTCTCTGGACGTGCACGTCGTAATACCTGGAGGAAGTCGGCCGTCCGTCTACGCATTCTCGAGTGAATATATGCCTAGAGAAATCAGTACATAGAAACTAGTGAAACTTTTTCGTGTGGCCTTCATACCTTGGAAGCTTTGATGTGGTAGTGGAAGTAGTCACGGAAGGTTTGAATGTGCGAAATAACCTCGTCTCGTCGCTGTTTCGTAAGATGCCTGGGGAACAGAACTAGGATAGTCAGATTTAATAGCATAGGTACAACAGTGATATACATACCAAATGTAACGTAGCCAATCTCACCCGTGCCGGAGTCCTTTACTCCTGGAACACCTTGGAGCTCGAGAGGGGGGTCCGTCCTGTACAGTACTTGCGGCGCATTCTGTATCGCCCTTCGTCTGGCGTCAACAAACTCCTGTATGAATACCTTGCCAAACACTCTGTCCGTCTCTTCCCTGAATACAGTGCTAAAAATGACAGTGACTCTGTCGTGGCTGGCTTTGATATAAATAGCCTCCTCCTCGCGGTAGTGGATAGCTTTAACCTCACCACCCTCCCGTACGCCCTGCGGAGCTTCTTCGGATGTAAATTTAGATGATTCCTCGTGGAGAGCGTGATGTTCCTCGAAAGCTTGCTCGAATGGTGCAGCCACGGCGTTGCGCTTCAGTAGCGAAATGCTTCGAATCAATGCATCCCGTTCGCCTGTCAATTGAAATGTTAGCTTCAAATATTCGTCGTTATTTGAGCATATTTCAAACCCTGATCTTTCGGCAGGTTGTCCAAGTCCACCTGGACTGAAAAGTCGTATCCATTCTCTGGTGGAACGACGTAAGACCCATACTCTCGTTCCAGGACCTTTGTTGCACCGTGTTTGACAAGCTCGTCGTAGCACTTAATCTGGAGAGATACTAGAATTTTGGACTTTGATTCAGGTGTAGAGACATGGAAAGTAACTCCATCGAAGTCGGAGACTGTCTGGTCGATCGAAGCTGGAGGGGCACTGTCTGACAGTTAGCCTGTGCATTGGTTGAGAGGGCCGCAACTACCACCATACCCTGAGAAGCGCTCGGTGAGCACAGATTGTATATAGACATTCTGATAGTCTAGGAGGAGCATTTTGACTGAGGCCGCCCAAGGATCCGACTGGAGAAACTGCTAAGCTCGTAACCTTGGACGTACTGATACGTCAAGCTGTAGTGAGTTTGGTGGTGACGAATGTGGGCCCCGCAATCGATGGCTGGCTGATTGCGGGTGGTTGTTGCCTCAGGTTGTAACAAGGTACTGATAACGATAAAGAAATCGAAAAGCCGCAAAAATAAATCTGGAAGAAGACAATATCTTTTGCGCCGAGCAGAAAATATGGTCAAATCATACTTGTAAGAGAAACTTTCCCCGATATTGATTCTGAGGCATTGCTGACCCTTTTAGGAAATATGAGCATGCGAGGACCTTCGGGCTCATTACTTCAAGCCATGCGAACGCAGTCTGGACTCTCGGCGACAATTCGTCAAGCAGCGCCCGGAACACTGGGGCTGGTCGAGCTGTTGTCGCAGCAAACGAAGAAGTGCTTTGCTGGGATGTGAAAAAGGGAGAGCTTTTGAGCCGCTGGAAAGCCAGTGACTGCAAATCACAGGTGACTGTAATTGCACAAAGCAAGACGGATCGCGACATTTTTGCTGTTGGTTACGAAGATGGCAGCATCAGGGTATGGGATTCCAAAATTGCCACAGTTATTGTCAGTTTCAATGGGCATAAGTCAGCGATCACAAAGCTTGCTTTCGACAAGTCTGGCGTGAGGCTGGCAAGTGGATCGAGAGATACAGATGTTATCGTCTGGGACTTGATCGCTGAGGTTGGGCTGTTCAAACTGAGAGGCCACAAGGACCAAATTACTGGACTGGAATTTCTGCAGCCGAGTGCACCAATAACTGCGGAGGACGATGAGATGGTCGTTGACACCGAAGATGGCGTATCGGAGGGTTTCCTTCTTACGACCGGCAAAGATTCTCTCGTGAAAATCTGGGATATCAGCTTGCAACACTGTATCGAGACACATGTCGCTCAGTCGAATGGAGAATGTTGGGCACTTGGGATCTCTCCTGATGGCAGCGGCTGCATAACTGCTGGCAATGATGGAGAGGTGAAAGTATGGTCGATCGACACCAATGGGCTATATGCACTCACAAAAAGTGTTGATAGGCCTCTCGACCGCCACTATCTCAATTCACGAGGACTTTTGCATAGGCAAGGGAAAGACAAAGCACTGGAAGTCACCTTCCACCCAAAACAGGATTTCTTTGCTGTCCATGGCTCCGAAAAGGCTGTAGAGATATGGAGAATCAGGTCACCTGAAGAAGTTAAGAAGAGCCTTGCCAGGAAACGTAAGAGGAGGCGCGAAAAGCTTATGGCGGCGGGTAAAGCCAGCGAAGAAAACCACGATAAGGCCGACGACGTATCAAGTGCTGATATCTCCGAGGTCTTTGTGCAATATGTCATCGTTAGAACTGGCGGTCGAGTTAAATCTGCCGACTGGATATCCGGCAAGTCGTCAAAAAGTGTTGAACTGCTCGTGTCGACAACAAACAACCAGCTTGAGATTTACAAGGTACCAACAAAGGAGAAGAAGGCTCAGGCTGAAGGAATGCCTGATTATACGAGGGCATTCTCAGTCGACCAACCTGGCCACCGAGTTGATATCAGAGCTTTGGCGCTGAGCTCTGACGACAGGATGCTGGCTTCGGCTTCAAATGGAAGTTTGAAGATTTGGAACGTGAAGACCAGGACTTGTATTCGAACTTTTGAATGCGGCTACGCTTTATGTTGCTCGTTCTTACCGGGTGATAAGATTGTGGTGGTGGGAACAAAGGCCGGCGAGCTAGAGCTGTTCGATGTTGCATCTGCAGTACTAATTGACACAGTCAAGGCACATGAGGGAGCAATTTGGACACTTCAAGTGCATCCTGACGGAAGGTCCGTCGTGTCTGGTAGCGCAGACAAGTCTGCAAAATTCTGGAACTTCGAAATCGTACAAGAAGAAATCCCCGGAACAAAGCGCACGACACCTAAACTACAGTTAGCACACACTCGAACCCTCAAGGTTGCCGACGACGTACTCAGTCTCAAATTCTCGCCAGATTCTCGCCTCTTGGCTGTTGCGCTCCTTGATAACACGGTCAAGGTGTTTTTCAACGACTCTCTCAAGCTCTTCCTAAACCTATACGGCCACAAACTACCTGTTTTGAATATGGATATCTCCTTCGACAGCAAGCTTATTGTAACTTGCTCTGCCGACAAAAATGTTCGACTATGGGGTCTAGATTTTGGTGATTGCCACAAGGCCTTCTTTGCCCATCAAGACAGTATTTTGCAGGTAGCATTCGTTCCGCACAACCAGGATGGAAATGGGCATCACTTCTTTAGCAGCAGCAAAGACAAGATGATCAAGTATTGGGATGGTGATAAATTCGAGCAAATTCAGAGGTTAGATGGACATCACGGTGAGATTTGGGCACTGGCTGTGAGCAGGACCGGGTCGTTCCTTGTTAGTGCCAGTCACGACAAGAGCATCCGCGTCTGGGAGCAGACTGATGAGCAAATCTTCCTCGAGGAAGAGAAGGATAAAGAGCTAGAGGAATTGTATGAGAGCACCCTGACAACCTTTCTAGAGAAGGACGGGGATGATGACGACGAAGCCGGCGATACAGGCAAGCAAACTATCGAAACACTCATGGCTGGAGAAAAGATCGTCGAGGCTCTTGAACTGGGCGTCGCGGACCACGAATTGATGGAAGAATATAAGCTGGAAAAGGCAGCCAACCCAAACACAGCTCCGCCGCCAAGGAATCCCCTTTATTTGGCTCTTGCCAACATCAGCGCCGAGCAGCATGTCATGACTGTCTTACAACGCATCAAGGCTGCGGCTCTTCAAGATGCTCTACTCGTCCTTCCTTTCTCTATCCTGCCACTTCTCTTCACCTTTTTGAACATCTTCACGGAAAGATCGATGAACATTCCATTGACCTGCCGGATATTATTCTCCATGTTGAAGATTCACCACAAGCAACTTGTTGCGAGCAAGTCTATGAAGGTCGTCCTCGATGGAGTACGAAATAACCTGAGGAAATCATTACAAAGACAAAAGGACCAGATGGGCTACAACCTTGCTGCACTCCGCATCGTTGGGACCCAGATCCAAGAACATGGCGTCACAGACTACATAGATGAAGAGACTTGGGAAGAGGCAGAAAACAAGAGGGAAAAGAAACGTGGGTTTGTCCATGTATCGTAAAAGTTGGGGTTTTATATGGCATAGAAAGATGCGTATGTAGGATTTGAAGCCGAGGCTATGATAGGAGTATGGGGAAGATAAATACCAGTTTAAATCTTATTTTTTCGTGCAAACAATAAATCCTCCTGGTACACATAATGATCCATAAATCCGACGCGAAATGAATCATTGTATGCGATAGCTGATATAGTTAGAAGAGCTCGACAACAAAGCATATCGCAATATGGGAGTTACCAGGCTAGAGTCAATACGACGTAGTCAATAAGTTACGATATTTATATTTCGTTAGTGTAGATTAACATAACTGATAAGGTAGGGAAGGTTGGCCCCACCAGCCGACGGGCCTCGGCAATCGATCAGTCCGTTATGTACGTCGTTAGTGCGGTTATTCTACAGATAAAGCCGCGGCAGCGCCGCTCCTTCAGTTTGGTAGATTTTTCTGTATATTCTCGAAATGGCAGGACGCGTGAGACAACCAATTGATGTGGCAGCGCTGGAGCGCTACATCTCCAAGTCCGTGCCGGAGATCAAAACTCCCATAGACCTCAAGCAGGTTCGTCCAGCGACAGATTTCCCCGCCACAATTGCCCCCATACTAAGCAGGTATTGCAGTTCGGTTTCGGCCAGTCGAACCCCACGTACCAAATCACTGGAAGCGATGGCCAGAAATTCGTTATCCGAAAGAAGCCTCCGGGAAAGCTGGTGTCCAAAACGGCTCACCAAGTCGAGCGAGAATATAGAGTGCTTCACGCCCTGGAGAAGACCGATGTGCCTGTGCCGAAAACATACTGTCTGTGCGAGGATGATAGTGTGATTGGCACCCCGTTCTATATTATGGAGTTCTTGGATGGGCGCATCATTGAGGATGCGGCCCTGCCGGGCGTGAGCCCAGCAGAGAGGACCGAGATGTGAGTGGCCATTATGAAACAGTTATGTTGGTTTGCCGTACTAATTTGAGATCGCAGGTGGCACGATGCTGTACGAACACTGGCGAAACTTCACAGAGTCAACATCAAGAGCGTCGGACTCGAGCAATTTGGCAGGGCGAATGGTTTCTACAGCCGACAGATCAGAACCCTCAGTACTATAATGGAGTCACAGGCGAAAGTAAAGGATATAGAAACCGGAAAAGCCGTTGGCCCCATACCGCATGTAGACGAGATGCTTGAGTATTTCAAAAACCCAAGCACTCAAGTGTCGGATAGGGGACACATCATTCACGGGGATTATAAGATAGACAACATGGTCTTCCATAAAACCGAGCCCAGAGTCATCGGCGTCTTAGAGTGGGTTTCCCATGCTATTAAGTTATACTACGCTGACAACAGAAACCTAGTTGGGAGATGTCAACCATCGGTCACCCTCTCTCTGATGTCGTCAACTTGACAATGCCATTCATGGATGGCCCAACCAAGCACAAGGGGTTTGTTGCCGGCGCCACCCCGGGCCTACCAACGAAGGACCAAGTCATATCTTGGTACGCAGAGATCTCGGGTTACAACCCGGAGCCAGATCTTCTGTGGGGTGCCGCGTTCGGAATGTACAGAAGCTCTGTCATCATGCAAGGCATCGCTGCGCGATATGCTGTTAGGCAGGCGAGCAGTGCGAACGCGAAGGATTATGCGGCCTTGATGGTGCCATTCGGCGAGCAGGCGTATAGGATATTCCAGCAAGCAAATGGAGCTAAGCGTTCGAAGGCAAACCTGTAGATAGGCTACCATGAAAAGGCATGGGGGGGTTCCAATTTTTGCAATTCATCGGAATGAAGGATAGGATTTATTGAATAACTGAATTTCACTATCATATGAAAGGCTAAATGCAGTGCTAGCCACCTGTGTGACACAAAGAGTATTCCCAATCCCCATATATTCTATCAACTAGTACCAGTAGCCATACGGTGGTATGTGTATCCTAACGAATACGATCCAACTTCGCACGGTTCATTGCAATCTGGTCATCCACACGATCACCCTTCACGCCAACCCGCCTAATAAGGTCGTCCTGCTCATCAAGCTCCTTACCCGTCGCCTGCGCAAGCAAATTAAGCCTTTGAGCAGCACCGTGCAGCTCGCCAAGATTGCCTTCGATTTCATCCTCCATCATATCATCCTCACTGTCCGCCTCAAACTGATACTTCGCACGCTCCGCCAGGCTCGCCTTGGCCGGCGCCTTCGCTTTATATCCCCTGTCTCCTGGCTGCATCTCTTTGAATGCACCCTCCATCCGTTGACCTGAGCTAAAGGCTGCCTGGCGCGTGGCCTCACGTTGGTCCCTTTCAGCATGGTGCTTGTCCAAGATATTTTGGTCACGGGCAGCCTTGCGGGATTGCGAAGTAAATGGGTTGGCCACATGCATGGCGAACATACTCTTGTTGAGAGTCTTCAGCTCGCGGGTTCGCTCCTCGGCAATACGGTTGTGGTTTGCAGCGAGATCGAGGTTCTTCTCTGTGTTGTGGATACGTTCTCCTTGGGCACCGAGACGAGCGAGGGTTCCACGTCCGGTCTCTTCGGCCTGGGATGCCATGCGGAGTGCGTTTCGGGTCGATGAGACATCCTCTTGCTTCATGAAACGGATTTCTTGTTTGGTCGCCTCCACATCCTCCTCCTCTTCTTCTTCGGCAGTTAATTGCCTGTCACCGTATGCACCATAGCCACTGTTGGCTCCAGCGTCGTAGCCGCCGCCAGGCTGAGCATTCTCCGGTGGTACGCTCTGTTTCTTCGCATTTCTGTCTTTGGCATCTCCAAATAGCGCATTTCTGTTGTCTTCAGTTGTAGCTGTGTCGGCACTGTCCGATCGTCCTAATCCACCATAACCGCCTGCGCCACGCGATTGTACCAACGGAGCCCCGCCGTATGGGCTGCTTGTGTTATCGTAGAGGTTCGAGCCATAGCCATTGGCACTTCCGTATCGCTCAGCGCCATACGCTGGAGGTGCTGTTTCCGTAGAAGTTGTGGATGCTGCATAAGAGTTGCTCCTCCCGGGCGCTGGTCCGTTGGGCAGGCCTCCGTATTGTGACCGCTGGCTGCCGGCACCGCTGCTGGTCGAACCGCTTGATTGTTTCTCTTGTCCTGGCTTCGCACCGTAATTGGCATACTTGTTTGTATCGACAGCGTATGGATCTGGTGATTGTGTGGCCTGTGCATATGGGTTTACAGAGGGGGAGGGGCGCCCTGAGTTGTTGTTATCGGCCTCACGGCTTTCCTTCTTCTTGCCAAAGCCGAATTTCTTCATCGTTGCAACAGGGTATATCTCTTGAGTTTTCGGCCTTTCTTTTTGGCCTGGAATGATAGAATTCGTGAATCTTATGTTGATATCAGAGTACGACGGAGGCAAAGTTACGGGACTGTGGCTGATGTCTGACGTGTGTATGAGGACCGATTGTCGTTTCAGCCGATAGTATTGCCCCCTTTAGGATAAGCTCGGGGTCTGGAAGTAGTGCATTATTTGGTGGGGTTGCCGCCTAGTATGCCTTGCCGCCTGACTCACCGAAGCCAGTGCCACCTTGCGGATCAACTATAACACCAAGAGCTCCCAAAGGCGTCGAGGGAGCTATAACTTTTCGATTGCGTCTAGAAAATATCTTTATATTGATTTTCATAGCAATGACTTGCTGAACTCCCGCCCTATATCGTACCTAGCCATCAATAACACGAGGAACGAATAGCTTCCGACATCAATCTTTGTCTGAACGAACCGATAAGATTAAAATGGTTAAACGATTACACACACTGCCATATATACTTATTTCCAAACGAATAAAAACTTTGATAGCGCCGTGACGGGCTTCACCAGTCGTAACTTGACATCTACCATATTGAAAAGGCGGGGAATTTGTTATGGCATCTATATTCTCCTTTGATCCAGATCCGCCGACGATATCCTCTCCATGGCTCACTCCAGCGAACGGATCGCCCAAACCGGAGACTCCGGTTTCTCGTGGAGATTCACGAACACAAGATAGATCTTTGCTCCTCAGTTCGAAAGCATCGGTGGGAGCGGCGAATGGCACATCATTGCAGCCTGGGCATCTCTCGGACTACAATTTTACCAAACTCGACCCAGAACCGCAAACTGGACCCGCTGAGTACAAATTGCATCTTCTTTTACGTCCAAGGAGGAAATATACGTCTTTCAGCACAGGAACGCATACAACTGCTCCACCGCAGTCCAAAGTAGGAACTGGTGAACCAGCAACGGCTCCAACAAATCAGTCGAGACAACATCGGCTTACGCAGCTAACGACTCAATTACTATGGAGGCTACAGCAATCATCCCCTTACCATGCCTCATCCTCATCGACTAGCGAGCTTATCGTGCCACAGCTGCCAGAGGCGATGGCAACCCTCAACATCCAGACACGGCCAGGTAAATTATTAGCTGGATTGGAGTCGAGCCGCGGGGCACTTTATGAGATTGGTGTTTCAGATAGCGGTGTGCTTGTAGGTTTGGCTAAGGATGAAATGGATGAGAGTTTGACAAACCTCCGGGCTATGGCTGCCAGCTTGGGATGTGTTGTAGAAGTTACCAGAATGGTTGTAGTCGGCGAATGCGAATGGTCGTCTGCAGAACCGCCTATACATGAGCCGCTCGATCTCTCAAAGCCGTCAAGGGGCCACACAGAGGATAAACTCCGGAAAGAAAAACTTTGGGTAGCTGAGGCATTGGTAACACCAGATCTCAGTTTGGTCAGCAAGGATGCAGGTCGTGCGCTATATATCGGCTCGCCATCCAGTGCTGCAACGACTGGAGCTGGGCTACCAACAGACTCGAACATGAACATATCTCGCGGATCGTCTACGGAGCAATTGAGAATCACTTTGACTGGACCTACAATTTCAGGAAAATCTTCTCTCTTGGGGACTTTATCAACAGGTACTCTTGACAATGGTCGAGGTAAAAGCAGACTCAGCCTCCTGAAGCACCGCCACGAGCTAGCGTCTGGAATAACAAGTTCTGTGGCCCAAGAACTCGTTGGATACAAGACTTCTTCTTCTCCAGATATCGCAGCAGAAGTTATCAATTACGCAACTGGTAACGTAACCACATGGACTGATATACACGCCCAATCCGAGAATGGCCGACTTGTTTTTGTCTCCGATTCTGCCGGCCACCCTCGATATCGGCGAACCACCGTTCGCGGTCTGGTCGGTTGGGCTCCTCACTGGACCTTACTTTGCGTTGCTGGAGATGGTGGAACAAACACCCCTCAGGGGGTCGGAGGAACATCGTCTGCACAGGATATCATGGGCAGCACTTTAGGAGCTGGAATTGATTTATCAAAGGCACATCTTGATCTTTGCTTGCAACTAGAAAGGCCACTTGCAATCGTCATAACGAAGCTCGATATCGCCTCTCGGACTAGCTTAAGAGAAACATTGGGTAAGATCCTTTCGGCTATAAAGGCCGTTGGGAGAATCCCGATGATTCTTCCTCCAGATCAAACGAAGGGCATCATGGAGTCCGACCTTCAATCCATACCAGATAAAGATGCAGATACAGTGAAGAAAATTGTTGGCACACTAAACCCAGACAACCTTACAAAGGTGGTGCCTATAATCATGACGTCTGCCGCAAAAGGGACGGGAATACGAATGCTACACTCTCTTTTCTGCAGTTTGCCAGTTCCAAGCACCCCAACTTCGCATGACTACATAGGGGAGGTTCTGAACCCCGAGCAGCCCGCATGTTTGTTCCATATTGAAGATACGTTTGCTCTCCCAGCGGCATTTGCCATGCAAACATCTGTCAAAGATACACATTTAGAAGAGGGAACAGTGGTGGCCGGGCATCTCAGATTTGGCTCTATTTCAGTTGGAGACAATATCGTTGTTGGGCCATTTCCTGCAGACTCTGGGAGTGATGATGGGACTTTGTGGCCGCTATCGTCGTCAACTGGAGCAAGGCAACACGACTCAGAATTCGACCTTGGACGATCGGCATCTCATCCATCAGCTTCTGAGCTCGCTCAAGCAGCACGACGTGAAGCAGCTTCGGCATCCGCACCCCCTGGCGAATGGCACAATGCGCACATAGTCAGCATACGCAATCTTCGACTACCAGTACATAACCTGCAAGCTGGACAAGTTGGGACCATTGGCATCGTGTTCGATATACCAGAAGTGGAGAACCCGAGAGACCCCTTTGAGCGGCGACCAACCCAGGCACCCCGCCTTCGAAAAGGTATGGTTCTGGCTATCCCAAGCCACCATATGAAGGACACTGGGCTGTCTCTCCAGGCAGTAAGCAGGTTCACCGCTTCGTCCAAAGACGAAGATATCAATTCAATCACGATTGGCAGCCTTGTTGTCGTCTATATAGCGTCCATCAGGGCATCAGCCCGCGTAGTTAGGCTCATGCCGCATGCCCCAGCTTCCGAAAGGGGACAGAATATAGATGACGATGAATCAAACCTTTTCGGGGATGAGGATGACGATCCTGGGCCTCCTATATTTGGCTCAGATGGAGTCACCGACGTGACGCTTGAACTTATGACAACCAGGGAGTGGATCGAGTTGGGCTCCCAGGTTCTGATAATGCCTGGTGGCGGTCATGGCTTATACTATGGCTCGGAGAGGGGTGAGAAGGGTATTGCTGGACTAGAGGGGTTTGTTGGGAAGGTGGTAGAGGTTGTAGATTGGTGATATTTGCCATGTTGGTGTTGACGACATACTATGAATATATAACGTTTTGGTTTTGTTTACTTAATATTACATTTCTGTCTTGGGTTCTTCAGACTTTCTTGAATCTGTTATGGGTCCCGATGTGCACATGGGAGAATTCCACCCAACTAGCTCTGCGAGCCTCGGCCATTGAAACCACCGCTCTCCCACTTTGTAGCTCCTTCGGTTTGTCGATAGTTTGTGACATTATTCCCAACCCTCGTATGGTATCTCCTTTGTTCTACACCCAGGTTCCTCCGTTATGGCATAGATCATCCGATCCTCATAATTCCTGGTCCGACCACCTATGCCCGTACCAACCCATACACCAGCGTCCATGTCAACACAAACCCACTCAACCCATCAATCAACCCTCCTGTCCACAGCGTCCACCCACTAACAAAATACCTCGTCGTGTCCAGTTCCGCAGCAGCAGTCGGGCGCACACGGAATACGTACACCAGCGTGGAGGTGATGAAGGTGAGGAGGGCGTAGAAGAGGAAGCCAGGGTATGATTCGAGGCCGAGAATTCCGGCGGCAATGCCGAGCAAAGAGGCTGTGAGGTTGTGTAGGTTTGCAAGGGTCTGTACGCGCGTTAGATCACGAAGCTCGGGATCTGAAGCAGTTCTGCCTGGCGGGGGCGGATGAGGGTTACCTTAGTGTTATGCACGATGCAATCCGGCACCAGCGGATTGATCTGTAGTTCGCGCTCCGAGATCATCTTGAACAGTCGATTGGGACCTCTGAGGTCAGATGCCCGGCGGAGGAGACGTGTTCGGGATCGGAGGTGACTGTTGGGGCCGGAGTGCGAGGTATTCGTATGGTTTTGGTGTTGGTGGTATAGGAGTAAAGGTGACGTTAGGGTCGCGGCTGAGGCTACCGGAAGCGCGGATTGTGGTGCCGGCGCTAATTGGGTGGTGGCAGATCCGACGACGGCTGTGTCGTGATCGCCGGGTTGTGGGGTTGCGGGTGAGGATTGGCATCTCACTTTCTAGAATCTATATGCTAGTACTCTGGTACATACATAGAGTTATACTTTATCAAAAGCCTGATAATTGACTCGGTGATGCCGATATATGCAGGACTTATTATTTTATTGTAATCCGGGCTATTTTTCAATCAATTTTATTATATCATATAATTTACGAGTATTGTGCACCAGTGCCGTAGGCGCCGGTTTGTGACTCTGCCTGCCGTAAGTGGTCATGTATTTAAACCTGTAAACATATTACGGACGAAATCCAAACCTAGTAAACGCCCGTAACCACCCGTAGCAACTAAGTAGAATAGTAGTATAGATAGTATTTCTAATTAATATCACACAATACCTTTGGATATACAACGTTATGTGTAATGTTATCGTCACCTTCCGGAAGTAGAACGTGTAAGCTAGCTACGGATGACGTCCGCGACATTGCAACGTAGAATTGCCCGTGACTAAATGTAGGTGCCTATAAATCAACTCTAACAAACTTAAATAACTAGCCTTGAGACTTATTAATAGTCATTGCAAAACATAACTAGACTAGAAACTGTTTACAGGTAAGGATGTGTCATACTGACATTCGTTGCACTCAGTTTGCTATCAAACTCGAGAGCAAACTTAGAAATCTCCTCCTCAAACCTACAAGTCACTATACATATTTTGGATTGTCACACCAACAACAAGAGCAATACTACTCAATGATTGCTACAACCCTCTATGATTCATTACACGTCATTGCTCCTTAGTTACTGGGCCGATATGACCACATAGCATATCTCTACAACCCTCTATGATTCATTACATGACATCACTCCTTAGTTACTGGGCTAATACTACACATGACATATCTCTATCAACTAGAGGCCTAGGAACATGAACAATAGCTCCAAAAGCTTCTACAACTGTCTATGATTCATTACACGTCATCGCTCCTTAGTTACCCACAAGATTGGTTAAGTTATGACATAATCTGTCGATAGGGGTACTCTGACCTTGGACCTCCTTTTACTTCCTATAGGCTACGAACCTAAGAGATGGTTCTATGGGATTCTCTTACATCGACTACAGTTACCAAGCCTGGTAAGTCATGGAAAGTCTTGGAAAATGAGAGAACTACATTCCTTTAGCATAAATAGGATTGCCCTTTCCTTAAGAAAGGGCAAGCAGACAATACAGTAAATCGACTATCACATACTTCCACGTCTTTTCCAAGCTTCCAAGCATTGATCTTGTTACTCCTTGTTTCTGAAAAGTCAGTGAGGTGTTAACCCCTGACTTACCCCTGAGTTCCCAGACTCAACATTTGTTGCAACTTGTCTGAACCACTTCACTACATCACACACCTGATTGCTGCGTTGTGGAATAGTCTAAGCTATGACCCTTTGGCTCTTTTTCCTAAGACAGTGTGTTGTCTTAGTAAATTCATCCCTTCCTTGGGTGGCTAGATTCTCATATCTGGTGCACCCACCATTACACCTTGTCTGCTTCCAAGCTTCAACTATTTCTATAGCAGCACTTCGATACTACAATGGAGGACGACCAAGCTCCTACAACTACTGCTGAACAGCAGATGCAACAACTGTTTGCCTTTATACAAAATATAGCAAACAAACTTGAGAATTTGGAAAACACCTTTCAAGCCAACACTTCAGCAACACAATCCTCAACTCAGACACATCATACAGAGCTTCCCACAGCTCCTCTGGCTATGTCGGGTACCCCAGGTGCACTTCCTAAAGTGCAAACACCAGATTTATACCATGGAGACAGGAGGAAGTTGAAGGGATTTCTTATGCAACTGGACATCTACTTCACCCTCAGGCCTCATCAGTTCACCTCAGATATTCAGAAGATATATTTCGCTGCCAGCTACCTCCGTGGATCTGCATTCAACTTCTTTGAGCCATATCTTAGAAGACTTAGTGGCAACAACCAAAATACCACTACACCTTTGATTACCTCTTATGACCAGTTTCAAGAGGAACTTACCAGGACCTTTGGAGACATCAACGAAACTGCTACAGCAGAAAGAGAGCTACAGAAGCTATGTCAAAAGACCTCTGCTGCTCAGTATACAACAGAATTTAGGAGAATCACTTCTCACTTGACTTGGAATGAAGAAGCCTTAGTCTTCACTTACTACCAAGGGCTCAAGAGCTCTATTAAGGATGAACTCAGCAAAGAAGAACGCCCTACAACACTTCAAACACTTATAGAGAAAGCTGTCAGACTTGATGATAGGCTTTTTGAATGAAGAAAGGAGAAGAACCAAGACTGGCATCCAACAAGAAATTTCAACAATTACACCTCTACACCAACTGCTAAGGACTCAGCACCTGAACCTATGGACTTAGACACCTCTATAAAGAGATCTACAGCAAATCCAGCACCTCAGCCTACAAGAAGCCCTCAAAAACTGAAAAGGGGTAAACTTACTCCTCAAGAAAGAAAACACAGAATGGACAACAACCTTTGTTTATACTGTGGCAAAGGGGGACACAGAATTCAGGAGTGCTGATTCAAAACATATAGCAGCCTCAGACACAGTCATCTGTAATGGTGGGTGCACCAGATATGAGAATCTAGCCACCCAAGGAAGGGATGAATTTACTAAGACAACACACTGTCTTAGGAAACAGAGCCAAAGGGTTGTAGCTTAGACTATTCCACAACGCAGCAATCAGGTGTATGATGTAGTGAAGTGGTTCAGACAAGTTGCAACAAATGTTGAGTCTGGGAACTCAGGGGTAAGTCAGAGGTTAACACCTCACTGACTTTTCAGAAACAAGGAGTAACAAGATGAATGCTTGGAAGCTTGTAAAAGATGTGGAAGTATGTGATAGTCGATTTACTGTATTGTCTGCTTGCCCTTTCTTAAGGAAAGGGCAATCCTATTTATGCCAAAGGAGTGTAGTTCTCTCATTTTCCAAGACTTTCCATGACTAACCAGGCTTGGTAAATGTATTAGAAATCAAGTGCGACCCACAACTAGCTTGCTAATCATGTAGCGAATGTAAGAGAATCCCATAGAACCATCTCTTGGGTTCCTAGCCTATAGGAAGTGAAAAGGAGGTCCAAGGTCAGAGTACCTATAGACAAATTATGTCATAACTTAACCAATCTTGTGGGTAACTAAGGAGCAATGACGTGTAATGAATCATAGAGGGTTGTAGAAGCTTCTAGAGCTATCGTTCATGTTCCTAGGCCTCTAGTTGGTAGAGATATGCCATGTGGTAGTATTGGCCCACCCCCTTAAGGAGGAGATTTTCTTAATAACTTGTTCAATGAGTGTCCAAATGATATGCCGTGATGTATGTAGCATAAACAGATGTAGTAGAAGAGTTTGCAGCAATCGTTGAGTAGTATTGCTTCTGTTGTTGGTGTGATAAGCCAAGATATGTATGGTGACTTGTAGGTTTGAGGAGGAGATTTCTAAGTTTGCTCTTGAGTTTGATAGCAAACTGAGTGCAACAAATGTCAGTATGACAAACATGGCGACATTAGGTTGCCATTCTTTTCAATACGGTCTGCTATTTTTATGTGTCTACTAGAAGACATGGTAAGCAGCGCAACCTGCTCGACAATTAAGTGGGCATCACCCTACTTAAGTAAGCAATTCCTTAATCAGCAAGACCTAAGGGACTAGGCCTTTTGGAGGAGGACCTAGTGTTACGGCTACGGTAACGTGACGTCATGGTTACAGGACCAGGGCCTAGTAACGTGACATGTGAGTCACAGGGGGCAAGCGGGGTAGGCTGCCATGTGATGGGGCTAATGGATAGTTGCAGAAACTAGTGGATATTGGATAGTTGAGCTATCCACGAACTATCCTGAATATCTAGCTATCCGCCAACTATCCAGATTACCCATGAGGCACGACGCCACTATATAAGTAGATAGTATTTCCTTAGATAGGAGCTTCGTGCTCAACTCAATATAGTATTCTTTACAATACTGTAACGTGTTACTTGGAAAGCCTTTGTGTCTAATCCCCTGCCTCCTCTGTCAAGTCAACCTTACGCAAGAAACCTCTGTGTCTTCTATCGTTTAGAAGTCAGCGTTACACTGATTCTCTATACTGCTTTGTATAATATGAACATTGCCACATTAAGTGACCATTTTGTTGGTATGTTGCTAAAGGATTCCTATCATGTTGCCAAATCCATGAAGTTCGTTTATGACGCCCTGATTTTGATGTAACTGACAGTACTATAGTACTATTAGAATCTAGTTGCGAGGAGAGTGACAATTCAGTATCGTCTTGAAAAACATCGCTATTAATGAGTGACAAGGCGTTTGACTCTGCATTTGTTAAAGGCATTGACGTTGAATTGTTAATAGTACTATTAAAGCAGAGTTTTCAAATACCCCTAATGTGCATGTATAACGAAAGTGCCAAACAAGTGAAAGTGCCAAAATCATGCGGTGACCAACCCCCCCAACTAAATGTTAAATTCCTCCACAACAAAACATGCGCCATAAAAATGATGAAAGCAAATTAGTGCTAGCTATCCAAGCTATGCAAAGCAACCCAAATTTGTGCCTTCGAGTTGCAGCTAGGATCTATTCTGTAGACCACTGCAAGCTACGTCACCGTTTACAAGGCATACCTTCACAACGCAATATCCAAGCCAACATACAGAAATTAAGTAACCTAAAGGAATCAGTTCTTGTTCAGTATATACTTGAATTAGCTTCCTCCTCAGTTGTCTATTGTTGAAGATATGGCAAATCGACTACTTGCAACACGCCACGCGCCACGCGTCGGGTCACATTAGGCTTTAAACTTTGTTAAGTGCCATAAAGAGCTCCGGACACACTTCTAGTGAAAATATGACTACCAGAGGGCTAAGTGCGAAGATCCAGAGGTCATTCATGGCTGTTTAAGCTTGTATGGAACACAATTCTAAAGTACGGCATCAACAATGCAGATATCTACAACTTTGATGAGACTGGGTTTATGATAGGCGTCATCTCAACTGCAATGGTATAACGAGCTCAGACGGGCGGGCAAAGGCAAAAAAGGTGCAACCTGGCAATCGGGAATGGGTTACAGTAATCCAAGGCGTTAGTTCTCAAGGTTGGGCAGTGCCGCCATTTCTTATTGTGGCATGTAAAAACCACCTTGCATCTTGGTATGAGAATAGCGGATTTCTAGCAGATTGGGTAATTGCTGTTACTGCAAATGGCTGTACTACAAACGAGAGAGGTATGGATTGGATTTAGCATTTTGAGAAGCACACAAAGCCCCAGACTGTTGGTGGTTATCGCTTGTTAGTCCTTGATGGTCATGAGAGCCACCACTTAGACAAGTTTGAGGAGTACTGCAAAGAACACAACATTATTATGCTTTATATGCCTGCCCACTCTTTCCATATACTCCAACCACTTGATGTTGGTTGTTTTGGCCCATTAAAGAGAGCTTATGGTCGGCAAATTGAAGATATGATACGGGCTCATATTATTGACTTCTTTCCTGCCTTCCACGCTACATTTAATCGTTGTGACCAAACTTTTCGCTTCGCTCAAGGTTGGAGTAAGCTGGGCTTCTTCCATTTAGCCCTGAGAGTGTAATATCTACACTTGACCTTAGGTTTAAGACGCTAACACCTCCAACCTCTCGCCTAAGCACCTCTCAACCATGGGTTTCTCAGACACCAAATAACCCAACTGAAGCTGTATCACAGTCTACTTTCATTAAAAACCGAATTGCGCATCATCAAAATGGCTCTCCAACCTCAATCTATGCAGCTGTTGACCAGTTTACAAAGGGTGCATCGCAAATAATGCATCAAGTACCATTGTTAAAAGCAGAGAACCAAAACCTGCAACAGATGAAGTGCTAAGCAAGCGCCGAAGAGCAAAAAAAACACGACTACAGCAAGGAGGATCACTTAGTCAACAGGTAGCACAGGAGCTACAGGACGAGAGGGACGTTGTGCAGCAAGTAGAGCAAGAAATAAGGGCAAGTAGTGGTCGGAAGCCAAGGGAAGAAACCAATGCACGTGTAAGGATGCCTCCGCCCTCAGTGACGGAAGGGATCTGAGTCGGACAGGTTATGGTCATGTGGGGAGAGTTAGGGCAGGTTAGCCGAGTCGGACCCATTTCAGGTACTTAAGGGGATTGACCCAACAGGGTTCCTCATCATTTTTTTTGTATCCTTTGTAGTAGACCTATAGGATAGCATCCGTTTAGCCTCCGACTCGCACTCCCATATGCTATTACTGTGAGCTGGGTGCCCTGTGTCCTTACAGCACGTCGCTGTGGCAAGTGTGGTGAGACTGGACACAATGCGCGGACTTGTCAGATTGTAATAGACACGTCTGAGGAAGAGGACTCCGAGTAGTTTTAATTAATTTATATTGTTGTGGTGGATTTATCGCAATTCTTATGGGGTAGTCGCGATATTTTGGCACTTTCGTTATACATGCACGTTATATTATAGGTGACATACTTATTCTCATCATCATTTACTATCACGTGTGTAATAATTAGTCATATAGGTCTTGGCAATATATTGCTATATATTGCCATATGATATTGCCGTATTGTATTACAGTCATATGGCACAAGGCCATATTGTATTGCCAAGGCCCATAACGTGGTTGTACACTGAGTCGTGAATGTCACCGAGTCGTGAAACTTTTTTATACCCACCACTGTAAGGTATAATTAAACAACCACAACATGTATTAAAACTAAAACTATTCAGAATCTGATGAGCTAAGTACTTCTATGACCTCCTGACAAGTTCGTGCATTATGGCCAGCCCCCCCGCAAGTGCCACAATGTCGTACACCTGGTTGCCCCTCATTCCTACCAACCCCTCCAGAGCGCTTCTCGCGATTTATTTGCTCCATAACTGCCCTTTGGGACAAATCATCATGTGCATCCCCTACAGAAAGTGCACACCCTTGACGGACACGAGACTTTTTAGCCCTCCGGCGTTTGCTAAGAGCTTCATTTGCTGCTCGAAGGGTGCGGACTTCAGCTGACAATAAAGTCATTTCATGTGCCAAAATCTCTGTCCCTTTAGCTAATGCAGTAACAGTAGCAAAAATGGGGGTTGGCGAGCTTCCTTGGTGCCGTGCAATGCGATTTTTAACTAGAGTAGTCTGTGAGAGAGCATCTATTGGGTTGCGAGGCGTTTGAGAAACCCAAGGATCAGCGTCTATAGAGGGGGGTCCTGTAGGTGTAGGAGTCCGCAACTTGACATCTAGCTTTGAAATGATTACTTGCGGATCAAAGGGCACTAAACCAGCTCCGCGAAATCCAGCTTTGGCGTTTTGAGTTGTTATTGACTGGTTATAAGCTGCGTGGAAAGCTATAAAAAACTCAACCTTTGTAATATGGTTTATATGAGCCTTAATAAAGGTCTCAATTTGACGCCCATACATGCGTTTAAGAACACTAAAGCACCCAACATCAAGTGGCTGAGTTAGGTGAGATGAGTGAGGAGGTAGACAGAGAGTTATGATGTTGTTTGCTTTGCAATATTCCTGAAACGCAGCTGATTCGTGACTTTCATGCCCGTCTAAAACCAACATCCGATATGGTCCTTTTGTACGACTGCAAGTATGTTTATCGAAGTGATGAAGCCATTCTAGACCTGTCTCGTTGTTGGTCCATCCATTGCTTGTTGGTTTAATTACCCAATTGTGAGGAAGGCCGCCTTCAGTATACCAACTTGAAAGGTGACATTTCCCTTGAATGTAACGCTGACTTCTAAACGATAGAAGACACAGAGGTTCTCTTGCGTAAAGGTTTACTTATCAGAGGAGGCAGGGGATCAGACACAAAGGCTTCAAGTAACACGTTACTAGTATATAACAAATACTGTATTGAGTTGAGCACGAAGCTCCTATCTAAGGAAATACTATCTACTTATATAGTGGCGTCGTGCCTAGTGGACTCCTGGGAACTCACTCGAGTCCTCGGAGTCCTGGACTCTTAGGATTCTTCTCATCATCCTGCGAGTCCGTCACGTGATACTTTCGGAACTACTATTCCCCGCTGCCCCTCCAGGTACCAGGGCCGGTCTCATGCGACCTCCCTCCTTCCTGTCCTGTAGTTGGCCAGCCTTCTTGTTCCGTCGTAACATTGAACTACTAAAAACGGAGGGATACTCCCGCCTTCAGCATTCACACAAACAATTGCTGTAGCCCATTCCCGATTGCCAGGCTGAACTGCCTTGCCTCTGCCACGTCGATCGGCGCGCGTAACAACTAAAGCTGAGCTAATAACGCCCATCATGAAGCCCGTCTCGTCAAAGTTGTAGAAATCGCAGTCTTGGATGCCGTACTTTGCTCTCATGTTCTGCACAAGTTGAAACCACGCTCCAATAAGCTCAGGATCTTCGCACAAGGCTCTTTGAAAGTCATAAACGCGATTAAAACGCGTCTTTAACTCGGGGCGGTGTTGTATAAATCGATATGCCCACCGCGTCCCAACGTGCTTTCCCCCACGCGATTCAAGGATATAATTTGCCATATCCTCCACACTAGCAGGCCGAGGCGCAAATCCTCTTGCATCCATATCCAATATATTTCGAATAATCACTTCCTCTTCTAGCTCAGTCAATTTAAGACTATTGGATTTGGTTTCGCGTCGAGAAGGTCGGCCGGCCATTCTATCAGTAAGCGTAGAATAAGGCACTTTATATAGTATTGATGCAGACCTGCGATTAAGCGATTTACATGTTTGAAGAGCCTCAATAGCTAGAATAATTCGCGCTTCTTGGGTTTGGATTTCCATTGGTAGTTGTGGAGGAAACGCGTGTTGAAGTTCGTAGGTAGCTAAGTAGGGAAAAGTTCACGACTCGGCGACATTCACGACTCGGTGTACAACCACGTTATTGCAATATATATTGCAATATACTGCCAAGACCAATATACTATTGGCAACACTGACCTCCGTTAGCTAAAGTCTTTGTCAGTGGTAGACTAACGAAGCCGTATAAAAGGTTGGAATTATGAAGTTGGCTTGCGTCCACAAACCTCTATAGTCTATCTATAGCCCCTATACCCGTCTTCGGCGCAATGTGAATACACAGTCTTTCTTTTTGTAAAGATGGAAACGAACGCCGTTGAAAATGAAACCATGTAAACTCCTATAGAGAGGAGATTTGGGGACAATATCCCATTTACCCATCACTCAGCCTTCCTGAAACGCCCAAATAACACCCCATAAAAAAATCAAATCAAATGATGAAGAAACCTCCCTCAAATAACCTCATTCCTCTCCCACCCCGTCCCCTTGTATTCTCCATTCTTAATCCCCTTCCCCGGATGCGGCTTCCCGGCATCAAAATACGTGCTCACAAATGGATTCGGATCCTCCTCCTGCTTCAGATTTCCCAGCGTGTGGTTCACCTCCCTGTGCTTCGCCTCGTCGGCGCGCACATACAAGATGAGGTCCTTCACCGTCCGCTTCCCCTCCGGCATCTTCCAGTACTCGATCGCAATATCAGGCGCCTGCAAGCCCTCCCACTTCGGCAGTTTCCCTGCCTCCAAGTCGGCAAGCACAAGCGAGTACGTCAGTACTGCCTCTTCCTCGAGGTACCCAACAAACCTGTGCGCGGTGCGGGGACTGATAAGGTACGCCACGAACATGGAGTTGAAGAAAACACCCTGCGCACCAAGACACATCAACCTCATAAACCACCCCGGCTCCGCCATCTTCAAGAACGTCAAGAGGTGCATGCGCTCATTGTACGCCTCCTCTAGCAACGTCTCGATCCACCCGTTATCCCTCTGCATCCTCCTCAAACTGCTCAGATGTCTCAGCATCCCCGCCACCATCCCGGGGACACCCGCCACGGACTCAAGGAAGAGGAAGCGGATCAGCCATTTGCGCTCAGACATCTTGTAAGGCTTCGTGGATTCCAAGGCTGTGGGATCAGAGGCGGTGGCGGCGCTGGTTACGTTGTGCGAGTAGCCCGTGGCGATGTCGGTGCCTTTGCGCAGCATGCGCATGAGGAAGAGCGCGAAGCGGTCCGACATGTCTTCAGGGTTGCGGTGCTCGAAGCGGATATTGGTCGTCATTTGCTCCTCTGTGAATCTGGGGAGGAGGTTATGAGTCGTCACGTGAGCTGGGGGGTCGAGGGGGCTTACCCTGGGTGCTCCCATGCTGGGCGCGTAGTGCGGATGAGGTGGTGTTTTGGCTCTGGGAAGTATTTCTCCTCGAGCTGTGGCGGGGTAGTGGTGCTGAATTGCCTCTTTGAGAGGGGTTGTTGCTGCAGGCTTGGCCGGGCGGCGTGGTGCGGGGTTGTTCTGCCTGGTCTTGCTGCGAGACTCAGGTGGCGGGACTGCTGGGGGCTGCGCCCGTTGATGTTGTAGATTGGCGTGAGGCAGAGTCTTGATACTGCCATGGACATCTTGGGGAGCATAGCCCCGTGGGCTGCGAGCATGGGCGCTCGCGCCGCGATCATGTTTGTTGACATGACGTACGTGTGTGTGGAGTAGTAGTATCAACTAGCAGTATAGTAGTGAAGTGAACATGTAAAGGTGTAAAGACTTGAAGAATGGTGGCAATATAGAACCTACATGAGGCTCAAGAAGCTGAGACCAGGGTCTTATATATCAAAATACCGACAGCGGCAGGGCTGAGACCAAATTGACGCGATTGGGACAGGGGGCGCAAGGTACCCGAATAGGAGGCAATTGCATTGGCAGTGCACTACCTCTGAGTCAGATTCTCCGAATAAAATATTGCTATTTTCTACGGGAATAGTAGACGCCGAGTCATTAGAGGCTTTAGGAGGCTTGGGAGTCGCTGGATCCCGAGTTACTCCGGCTTACCTAATTGTGGTCGTTTGCGGCGGCCACGAACTTTGGTATATTTAAATATCTACGATCAAGACTCAACAATAGCAAAAAAACGATATATCTCCTCAACTAATTAAATAGTACTCTCCGCCTTATAACACGATACCAAACACCCCCATCCCTCCATAAAAAACCGCCCGTTTATGCCCCTATCTATCTCCCAAACCGCCGTTCTCATGGTGACGGGAATAACCGGAGCGACGGACCCAACTTGCTCCTGCCCCTCCGGCCGCCCACTTCGCCGCCGAGCCACCGGTCATGAGGCCAGCGATTTTCATTCAAGCTTTTATATCCCTTCCGATTTTCAAGATTTTCAAGCAGATATATGACTAATGGCAAGAAAACCATTCGGCGAAGCTCCACAGTAATACCGTAAATGCCCTCAAAGTGCCGCATCGCATGGTTATGTTGGATCCGCGGAATTATAGGATAGGGGCGATGCCGAATATAGATCCCTTCTCGGCGAGAGCTCTGGCCTGGCCCAGTTCACATTCGTCTATGCAAGCAACGTCGACAGTATAGCTGTTTTACGACATGTCTACAGTCGCGACAACGCGCATGCCACGCAGTTAAATCGCTTTCTGCACCATACCACATATGCAGTTCGTTTTGCAGCGCACCTTGGTATCTGTCCCACGCATCTTCCGACGCGGCATTCCCACGGCGCCATCCTTCGTGTCTCTGCAACTTGGCATATGAAGTAGCGGGGGGGAGAGAACGGTCATAATCAAACATTGGGAAAGAGCGGAAAAAGGCATCTAAGGGGGTCTCCGTATCCTGTTGGTGAATGTGAGAGTCTCGCAGATGCAGCTGTAGAGCTTCCTCGCTGCCGTAGTGACGATCGCAGGTTTCACAGTTAAAGGACCAGGAATGCGCTGGTGAATCCCGTAGGTGCTGTTGCAGCGCCTCTTCATCATTGAATGATCGATCGCAGTCATCACAGTCAAAGGATGGAGCGTGAACAGGAGAGTCGCTTAGGTGCTGCTGTAACGCCTGCTCGTTCCCGAAGGACCGATCGCAAGCCTCACAGTTGATGGACCAGGAATGCGCTGGTGAATCCCGCAGGTGCTGCTGTAACGCCTCTTTGCTATTGAAAGTTCGATCGCAGGTGAGCTGACAGGTGTGCGTCTAATAGTAGCCATCGAAACAGAGCCTGGCCCTACAAAGTCTAGTTCTATTGCAAAGCAGCCCTAGTAGCTTCATCGCCTGTAGGGGAATTTCGATAATAGAGCAACTATTCGTATACTGTAGTACTTTCTAACATATTGTTTCTAAACCTATACCAACGCTGGTAGCAAAACGTAACAGCTTGCTTCTAGTGTAGTAGGGGAGGCATGATAGCTATCATAGAGCCCTTTGAAATACACCTTTGTATCGCCCTCTAGACCTCCAAAATATAGCCCTAGACCTGAACATCTTTCATGCAACAGTAAGCGCAGTCTTCTAAGCATCTATTTCACCATTTTAGAAGGAGAATGTCTCGGTGTTATCCCGGATATACTCGTACTGCTCGCTCCGGAAGTTATCATGTATGATAACACGAGGAAAGAAACTGTCGCTCTGTATTTTTAATATTGGCCTTTTCTTACCAGCCCATTTGGGCCAGAAGTTGAGGCGACTGTCTACGTTAGGGTCTTTGTTATAAAGAAAGTTCAAGTAATAGTCCCCAAGTTGTTTTTCGGATACCAAAAACCTAGCCGTCCCGTGAGATGTGCCGAGGTAAGGAACGATAGTCTTAGACGAGTCGAGATATGACCACACAGGAACCTCAGGATTAGCCTCAGTCATGAGCTCAGCGGCCAAACGCCGAGTAAGGGCGAACGTGATATCACCGAGTATAGCCGCTAGACGCTTATATTGGTTGTATAATGTGTTTTTGAAGCCGGTGTTGAATGGACTTCCCAATCTTTGATCATCTGGATAATACTTTAGGAGAAGGTCAATGTCGGAGGAGCTAGCTTGCTCAAAATAGTCGACCAAGTAATCCTTTAGATGTAGCGTTGTCGAAATATTCCTTTGGTTGAAGGAGAAGACCGTGCCCTCATCCTCCTGACTGCCAATGATGATAGGAACGGCGTGATACAAGCCGTCCTTAGCAAGTCTATCTGGACTATCTGCAAGGACCACCCCATCAGGCCGAGGTAGATATGATAAGGCAGGTGAGCTATATGACATGATGCGAGTCACGGAATTGGAAGCGTCGAGGAAGGTATTGTATGGCAACTCACGGAGACACTCTAAAGTGTCCGGTTAGCCCTTGCACCCAGCCCGCTCAACCACATTGTCGTAGATATGCTGAGCCTTAGGGCCATCTACCCTGTCGGTCGACATGATGCTACCAGAATTCATGATCGCACCTTGAAAGAGGTGCTTGCCCTTGAACGTAGCATTTCCGTTAAATAGAAGCATCTGGTTAAAGACGGAGATAGATCCAGACGACTCGCCCCAGATGGTTACTTTCTCTGGGTCACCGCCAAAAGACTCGATGTTCTCGGCAACCCACTCAAGGCCCATGCGCTGGTCAAGAAGACCAAGGTTAGAGGCACCATCTGCGAGGATCTCCTTGCCCCCTAAGAAACCGAACCCAGCAACGCGATAGTTAACGGCGACATAGATAAACGGCTTCTGCGCTTGAGCACCGTAGGCAAGCAGTTTGTCCACAACCTCATTGTACTTCTTCGAGTCGCTATTCACATAGCCAAAGCCAAAAAGCCCGAAGAGTACCGGAAGTTTGTCCTCCGCTTTGGTACCCTTGGTTCGTCGTACGCTGATAGTCAAACAGTCCTCTTGGGTCTTGCCCTCCTCAACCTCTAAGAAAGGCGCGTTACGAAACTCCTCCGGGATTGAAGGGGCTCCATCAGGGAAGAGGGGCATCCGCGGACACGATGCGGCAGTGCCCGTGGCGTCGAATTCACCCAAGGACCGGGAGAGCCTTTGTGGGGGTCTAAGGCGCAGTGGCCCGACTGGAGGGTCAGCGTATGGAATCCCATTGAAGGTCTCAATGGAAGAAACGGATCCGATGACCGTGCCGAAGGAAAGAGTGACGGTCACCCTGTTGACGAAATCCTTCACAGTAGAAAGGGGGACTTGTAGCGGGGTTTGTAAGGCCAGAGCTGCTATTGGAAGATGGACAACCGTGAAGGCCACATTAAAGACTTTCATTTCGTGTCAGAGTATAAGTGCAAGGTGAAATTGTCGACTAAGGCAGGTAGCTAAGGTAGAGGGTACGTAGCTTATAGGTTCTCGGGATTTATATTCAAGAGGTCAAAGACAGTATTTATATTTCGAACCTCTCCTGGATTCTCAAGGCTGACATCAAGCTCGGGGCGCCGTTTTTGAGACATGGCACCATATGGCCAGCTGGTGTCTCGGTAATAACGGCTCGATACGCGGATATGCTATAGTCGAACCGTGTTCTTTATAGGTCAGTGTCTCTAAGGGAAGACCTAATAATAGTTTTAGCTACATAAAAAAGGGATACGCGATGTTACTAACGTCCCTCACATCGTGAAACATGACACAATGAGACACGGATTATTGTAGTATGATCGCTTCTGCCACCTAACTCTTCCGCACCAGAGGCGGCTGGTCACAATCGGGAGGGCGATCCGGAGGGGTATTGCCTATTTTGTTAGAATGGCAGGTTAAGCTAGACATGTCTCAGCTGGCTTGCGATTGATCGCAACCCACGGTGGGTAAAATGTCTGAGTCGTGAATCGCGGTAGTGGTCGGACTGGTTTGGACGACTGAGATCTTCGAATTATTTGTGAAGCTAAGACAAAAGGGCACATGCGCACGGAGGAACACAAATGTGATGTGCAATTCACTGAGAATCAGGGCCCATGCCAAATCTACGCACATCGGATTATGATGCGGTATTCATCCCTCCAAGAAGAAGGATAGCTCTCCACCAAGCAAGTGTAGCGCCTGCTGATCCAAGACAGCTGAGGACAAGCGCTAGCAAGTGAAGGGTTCACTCAGCTACACATTCAGATGAACGCCGTATCTCATTGGCCGTATCTCATTGGCCGTATCTCATTGGCTAAATAAGCGAGAGCCATACCGTGGAAATGGCCTCCGAGTAACAATTGAGGATAGGGTCGAACGGATCTAGCTGATCGAGCGGTAGCGCCATCCCGCCTTTCGCGCCACGGCAGCTCTTATTCTCACCTCACTCAGTCAAGGAACCCTGCAATAAAATAGAACTGCAAATAGAATTGCTATAAGATAAAATTGAAGTCAATTGCGGAGCTAAGCTATCTCGCTGAGGCTACGTAGAAACGAAGTGCTGTACGGAGGTCGTCCCCCCGATACTCTGATATATGCCTCGAATACTATAAACCTTTCTGTTTCTCACAAAACAGTGCATCTTGAAAACCATTAGCGGATCATAGTCGTAATATTAGAGTTATATAGTAGTACGTACCATGACGAGAATATGACAGTATGGATGGCGCCATGAGTATACAGATTGTTGGCAGTGATTCTCGCCGGATCTAAATAGCATTGCGTCGAGTGAGGATGATAGAATGCATGTCTGCATGCAGAATCAAGAGCACACGCTTCAATACACAAATGAAGTGTCCGGACATGAGCCAATCTTCTGTTCGGTGATTTCACGTCCCTAACATCTGGGTTTCTTGATTAGCACGCTAGGACTCATGGCAGCTAGTATAGTTGGACGTACGACGTGTATAATGAATATGATACTGCCTCCTGCCCAAGATGGCACTTCGATCTGCTCGCATATTAGAAAAGAAAGATAAGAGGGCCACATGAAAACATACTAGACTCTCCTCTCTGGAGGGTTGCTATCTGGGTCTGTAGACTTGCTGTCTGGGTCTGTTGACTTGCTATCTGGGTCCGTAGACTTGATGCAGTTGCTTCGCAGACGCGTTGTCCATTAGAGCTAACTTCTCTCTCCCCGACGCACCTTTCTCTCTCATTTTCGCAAGCTTCTATCTCAGCTGCGCAGTTTGTGGGTATAGGTATAGTGGCGAGCTCGTCCAGCTTTTTCAAGGACACATATGCATCATTGGGTTGGAGAGCGCTGGTCCCATCAGAGGTTATCCAGCACCTCCTCAATCGGGAGCTCCACGTACTTCCTTTGCATGAATCTTGTTGGGCGCACGCGGTGGCACACTCCTTAACGTTGGCGACGTTTGAGACGGCGGATCCGTCGAAGGGGTTCCAAAATGTGCCGCAATGTATCTCGACCACAGATCCGTCATCGAGGAAGCCTCTTTGGCCATTGAGAGACGGACAAACCTCACTCAATTCTGTTGGTAGAGGTTGCAGCTCGATCGCCGCTGCTGATAGAGCTGATAAAAGAGCAACGAACGAATGGAGGGCAAGAGACTTCATAGCGATTGTAAGGCTACGAGAGAGTAAGGGATAAAATATCGGAAACCAGGGACTGAAGCGTACCAATATTCAAAAGAAATTAAGGGGGGGAACATGAATTTTATAGGCAGCAATTGTGCTGGTGGTGTGACAAACATTTTTCTGGGGTGGAGGCATTGAAGGACAAAGATCGAGAGGATGATCCATGAAATGTGCAAAACCTATCTTTGCAGATGATCACCTTTACTCAACCGAAAGCTAGCTTTCTTTCGAGCTATACCTATTAGCGGACATGGACATCGGGACTTTACTCTTAGACTCCTATTGATCCCATGCCATTTCGTATTGGCCGCTATGTAACATTGGCATGTAGGGGATGCTGAAGCTATCACACTCTTTTAGTTAAATACGACAATGGCAGCTGGCATAATGACACGGTGTCGACCAGTAATCGGAAAAATTCAGAATCCAGATTCGTTTGAAGGAGAGACCGAAGTGCATCTCACCTCGAATACACAGGAAATGCCATGCAGATCTAGGAATCGCCCAGTAGGGAAGTTGCTTGCAACGGTCTCAGCGGTCCTGATTCGTATTTGTGAGGACAATCATTCTGAATTTGTAGTTAAACGCCGCAAAACACGCCATGAAAGACGCCGCGAACAACTCATCTGTCTCTATGCCGGGGAGCAAACTTTCCAATAAGTGAGATGGGCTACGGGAACTCATCACACTGCAACGTAACCACATTAGTCGATTTTTTCTAGTTAAGGAGAGGGTTGCTTGTTACACGCATCCGTTACAATGTCTCCCTGTCTCTCTTTGACCTCTGCACCTCAATCACAAACTACAAAAGTCCTATAGTTTGATGAGAAGGGTCGCATCGTGTCTTGCGAGTTTGGTCATAAGTTTTGTCGACGAAATTCTGGTGGACCACGTCATAGATCGATCTCAACCGTGTCTCCTGAGTTGACTGATTTGCCATGGACCACCCTAAAGGGTCTTGACTGATCGGCACATATATGCAGCCTCATATATGTGCCGATTGTTGAGTTACTCAAGAAGCCCCTACCACCAATCGTTAGAGTACATAACCCTGACTACCCCGTTTCTGTAATAAATACGAAAGTGACGGCTAAAATGAGACAATAAGATCGCGTCCACCAAAAAATTGAGATCTTGCCCGTTTTCCGTATAAAGAATACGCAAAATAATATTTGACGAGCTGAAGCAAGACAATGCGGATATAGCCCGCCAAAAATAAGTCTTAAGATCAGGGTTCACAAGTATGCGAAATAGTATGGAACAAGCTGAACTGAGACAATACGGGTATAGCCTACCAAAAAAGATGTCTGTCTTAGGATCAAGGGTTAAGAAGTAATGGTGCCCTGCCGCGCTTTATTCGACCTTCATGTCGTACTACCCGACTCACCTTGCAGGACACGAGAATGGGAGGGTCAAGCTAGGGGGCAGGTCAAGGCAGGAAGAAGCCCTATATAAACCTCGGTCATTTCATTGAATACTCATCATCTCTTCAAGTCGATACTACCCATTTAATTTCTCTTCACCATCGGGGCCATCATCGATGACCATGCCCAAGTTTAAGGGCGCTCTTATGTGGACTGTCCTGCTATCCGCTATCCAGAACGTTGCAAGTACACCGGAGCAACGGCTCTTGGGCGAGTTTCGCCGTTTCACTCTCAACGATATCGTTCCCTCACACGACCCAGTGTCGGGTCAGGTCAAATGTTGTCCCGAAGGTACGAGTTTTGATGGACACAGCTGTGCTCTCGGCATCCCGCAGTGTCACGAAGGCACTGTTCGGCGTGACGATTACTGTCTCTCGCTGCAAGATCCCATGTGCCACGGCGAAAGCCATTGGAATGGCAACACATGCGTTACCAATCATGAACCATTCTGTCCCGACCCGTATGTCTTGAACCGGGCAGTATGCGTTAGCGCTCAAGGGCCGCGCTGTCCGACGGACTTCCAACCCAGCGGCAGTGTTTGCGTGTCTGATCTAACGCCTTCGTGCTTGGATGATGGCTATTTCAATGGTCAGACTTGTATCCATTCTGAAAGCCCGCAGTGTCCCCCAGGTGCAGTTCTATCTCACTCGGTGTGTATCAGCGAGGAGGACCCCTACTGCGCCAAACTCACGACGTTTGATAAGACCGTTCACAAGTGCGTCTCCATTGCGGGCCTGACATGCCCCCCTGGTACTATCTGCAAAGGGCGGCGCTGCATCTCCGAGGAGGAACCGTCCTGCCCTGAGGAAACGGTCCTAAACAAAACGACCGGTCGTTGTATCTCTTCAAGTCCTGCTCTTTGTACTGATGGCAGCCGGCCGGTCAATAACTTCTGCACTACAAGTGAAGACGCCACATGCTCTGATGGGAGCCAACTGGCTGTTGACCGGCTCTCGGGTAACGCCTTCTGCTGCCCTCCCAACATGGGCTGGGATAGTCAAATGTGTTTCCTGGAGCCAGACAATGGGCAGTGTCCTGAAGGAACCATTTTGGAGAATGGTCGCTGCAAGAGACCGGGTACGAGGGAGCCTGAGTGTTCGCCTGGCCTGTCATTTGAGGACCATCGCTGTGTCCACCGGGTGCCTGTTCCATGCCCACCAGGCTTTGCTCCAGAGGGCAACGTCTGTGTGTGGCGCGAGGATCCGAAATGCGACGCCTTCCTGGACTTGATCGACGGCGAGTGTGTGGCCACAGAGCATGTGGAATGCCCAGTAGGAACAGTCATGGAGAGCGGAATGTGTATCAGCAGCGAAACCCCTGGCTGTCCACCTGGGTCAACATGGGATGGATTCAATTGTGTCGTCGATGAACACGTGGAATGTCCTGAGAACTCGACTTGGGATGGATCACAGTGTGTGACGGGTGTGAACCCCAAGTGTCCCCCTCACACCGCCTTTGACGGTCACCAGTGCATCTTTGACATGGAATTTCCCGTATGCCCTGAAGGCAGTCGACTAAGTGAAGGCAGGTGCGTCACTGACATCCCTGTTGAGTGTCCAAATGGAGCTACGTTCAACGGCGAAGATTGTGTCAGTGGGGACATCCCCACATGCCCAGACAACACCCAGCTTGTCAGCAACCACTGCATCTCGAATGACAATCCTCTCTGTCCTCCTGGCTACGTGTGGAGAGCGGGCAATTGTGTTACAACCGAGACTAATCCCTGCCCTCCTGGCTACACCGTGAGTGGTAGCGAGTGTGTTTCGGAAGTTGACCCAGAATGCCCAGAGGGCTCAACCCGGAAGGGGGATGCATGTGTTGGCGACAAGCCACGATGCCCAGAGGCCACTGTTTTTATCGACGACCGCTGTGTTTCGACGGAGAATCCTACCTGTCCTCCTGGTTTCAACTACCAAAACAGGCGCTGCGTTTATAACCAGGACCCCGAATGTCCAGATGGATGGACTTTCAGCCTGGTTGACCATCGCTGTATCAATGCACCTCGTTGTCCCCCTGGCCAGATTGCCGAAAACGGCCAGTGTATCCTGGCGACCAACTGTCTCAGCTACGAGTTCTGTCCTGTCCCGTCAGTTGGTCTCCATTCTCATGCTCATGTCGATGGACTCTAGTACATTCTGGTGATAAGAATATACGCAAGTAATTTCTGGTATATTCAGTAGCATTCAATTCAGCGGCAGCTGCTGCGAGAGAAGACTTGGTGGAGTTGGTCCATGGAATGAATTTCGGCCCTTGCCGTTTTATCTACTTTTAACTTAGCTGAAATTGCCCAAGCAATTGACTTAAACTTCATTCGTGCGAGACTAGTCTCAATTCCAAAACCACAGGGTTCTTCTTCCTCGGCCTTGATAGTAGAGCTCTTGTGTGATACAGTTTTGATCTCCTCCGAATCTTTATCCTCTTCATCAGATGCGTATGATTCGTCATCAGTGGGTGGTGGTGCTGATATCGGCATGTCACCAAGGATTTTGATGACATTTTTATGGCGATAGGAGATAGCCAGGTCTAGAGCAGTGTATCCTATAATACCTCTACTACTTCATGGTCGGCACCGTGATGAGTAGCGCCTGTATGATGTCTGCGTGTCCCTTCTTTGCCGCGTGGTGTAATGGTGTCCGACCCTCAGAATCTGGATAGAAGATATCCATTGGACGCCTAGACAGAATGTCTAGGACAAGGGCCAGATGGCCTTGATCAGCAGCGTTATAGAGTGCGGAAGGATCCAGCCCCGCCCCAAGCCTAAGCAGCATCTGCATAACTTCTGTTGACTCTCCTATAGACGCGCTCATAGTGAACGGAGTCCCCGTCATACAGGGTTTAGAGACGTCTACATGCTGACACAAGAGCTCGACAACTGCTAGATGACCGCGACCGGCTGCACAACTAAGGGCCTCGTGGAGGGCCCATTGTCGTTCTGCCTCGTCCCACGAGTACCTAGCTGCGCTCCCCCCCGATCCTGTTATCACTGCACTTGAGCAGGAGCGAGAGCAACTGAAAGCTGGGGCGTACAGGATTCAGGGAACGAGCATCGAGGCAGAAGTTCGACGACTTACTGGTGCGATCGGTAGTGCTAGGACTAAGCGTCGAAACATCATCTCTCAGGAATTCCGGGATGAGTATTTCCGCCGCCGCCCAACAGAAGACATTGAGAGGCATAACAATGGACAGCACGATGAAGAGTACATCGAGCCAGTGGTTGAGCATCAGATCCCACAGAGGACGCAGCTAGTCGATCTTATCTGCGCTCGCGCCACAGATATCACACCGCAGAATGCTGTCAAGCGTCGCATTCAGGTCGCCGAACTCATGCTGGCTCTCTGCAAATGCCGTGAGGCTCCCTCACGATACCGTCTTCGCGTCGGCATTCCTCCAAGTACTCGTGCGGCCCAAAAGTTTCCACAGGGTCTGTGTGTAATAAGTGGGGCGTGTAAGTACTTGGAGAAAATGCATGTACAGTACATACTCTACTCGTACTATTGATCTACCCAACGAAAGTTGTTCCCCCCATTGACTGCAATACACCGCTCCAACTTGTCCTTAAACGAAGCACATAATTGTGTAGATTTCCCATCCATTTTTTTCCCCCATTCTTCCTCAAGAAATACCCGTGCATGAGCTCTCTCAAACTTCCCTCCGTTTAATGGTGTATAGCCGTCAACCTGATCCTTGAGATAATCAAAGGCATTTTCAATAGGGTGCAAATTGGGAGAGTTTGGAGGCCAAAATTACACTCTATAGATTCCCTCCTTCTTCATATAATCTTACAAATCGGTGAGCCTTCAAATGAAGACTTACATTATCATCCACAAACCATACTCGTTTTGTAGGATGTAAAGCCTTTACTTTTCGAAAGTAGGGGAAGAGAAGAGGAATAAGAACCATCTCTCGATATAGAAACCAATCAATCCTGCCCTTTGAAACTTCTTGCCCTTCTGATTGCCGTCCTCTACTCCATGTCTCTATATCTCCAAACTCTTGTGAAGCAACTTGTGCCTTTTTCCATTTGCTTTTGCCATTCCGAATATCTGCATTTAGAGTTTCCATATATCCGTACTCAAGAGTTCCAACTGTTGTTGCTCTAACAAGTTCATTCTCTGCTTTTGATTTCCAATATGCATTTATCTCTCGTAGTTTCTGCACATGTATCTGCTTCTCTTCTATACTTTCAGGAATTCATGAACGAGAAGGGTGTAAGATAGAGGTTTCTGAACTCATTGTTCCCCAAAACATAACTTGAAATAAAGATTATTCTGTTGAAT
The DNA here is from genome assembly GCF_001641265.1 of Pseudogymnoascus destructans. Lineage (NCBI taxonomy): Eukaryota > Fungi > Ascomycota > Leotiomycetes > Thelebolales > Thelebolaceae > Pseudogymnoascus > Pseudogymnoascus destructans. The sequence goes on along the minus strand of NW_020167534.1, from coordinate 930,166 downwards.
TGCCATGCTCTCTGCTGTTTGACCCCGTGAACTGTTATCCGTCGTTTCTTATGTGGATTGATATATGATTCGTCTGAGAAAATTAAAATTGATCCAGCTTCAAGTTCGGATAGTGCCCATTTGCAGAATTTCCATCGTACTGAAGGAATGATATTATCCAAGTAGGGCTTGAGGCAGATGTTTTTCCATACAATAGGTTGTGGAATTTCAACACTTGGTGATTCTGCAACTCGTTCGACAATTGATCGTGCGTAGGGTAGATTTTCCTTATTAATAACTTGTTGAAAAGTGTCAAATGGGTTTGCAAGTAGCAAAGATCATATGCGTAGTGACTCTTCAGAATCCTTTTAAATTGTCTGTGGTCTTCCGCTTCGTGGCTTTGATTCGAGGTGTTGGAGAAGGTTGTGAATTTTAGTATTCCCTGCCCTTTTAACAGTTTGGTGCCATATATATGCAATACGGAGGTGTTGTTCATAAGTTTTGTGAGTGGGTCGGGCTAGGGCCCCCTGCGTAGGCTGGTTTGGCAATTCTGGCCAAAGTACCGATTCTCACGCGTCACGAACACTTGAGTGTGAGAGCAATCAATTCTGTAGAATAATGAGTAGAGTAGATACCTAAACCCCTATATAAAACTATACTATAAGCCTAGTACTCTGTGTGCATACCATTTGCAGCAATTACTGCTGCCATACGTGTAGGCATACTATTAAGGAGAGCATTAAGCTCAGCTTCTCCAACTTGCTCCCATGCTTCCTTAACAGCTACACGGAGCTGGTCGTAGGACATATGTTCTGGATGATTATCTTGTAGATAATTCTTCATAATATGCCACACCCGTTCAATTGGGTTGAGATCTGGTGAATACGGGGGCCATTCTATAGGGCAAATACCACGGGATCTCAACTCTTCATATGTTGCACCTGCTCTATGACCTGGAGCTCCATCTTGCATCAATGTAAGGCCTGGGTATAGGCGTAGCCAGCCGTGGATTAGAGGGACAGTATGAGCCATATAGGACTCAGCTCCTATTTTCCCATATTCCTTCTCCCAAAATAGTATAGGACCCTTTCCAAGACCACCTGAGAAGCAGCCCCAGAACATCCAACCTCTAGGGATTGTTAGTAAATCCTATAGTAAATAGGAGTCTCTTACCTTCTCCGTTGTACTCTATCTACAACACATGTATCATCCCACATTTCCCCTGCTTTTCGAGTAACCCATGTACGAGTATGGCGGCCTCCCGTTACCCACGTCTCGTCAGTCCAAAGTATCCTATTCCAATCATTCCGTACCCAATCCTTATGTTCAATAGCCCATGAAAGTCGCTTTTGTGATTTGTCTCTGAGATAATAGGCTTCCGCATAGCAATCCCTTAATAATTATTAGTCTATATAGTAGTAAAGTAGAGAGGGATACTTACGTCGATTATAGCCTCTCACAGACAGAGCGCGGGTTAGGACAAGCCGTGAGCATGGAATATTAAGAATGCGTATTATATTTGTATATGGCATATGCCTATTCGTGCGAGACGAGGCTATAAACTCAATAACCTCTTGAACTTGCTCATCGGATAGGATAAGTGGCCTACCCGAACGCTTCTTCGGGGTTGGAGGGCCCTGGCAAGCATACCAAGCCTGCCGTTCCGTGCAGCCAATATAGGCTGCAATTTTTTGGAACTCCCAATCTAGGGAGCGTAGTAGTGCGCAACGAAGCCACTCATCGCGAGTAAGATGAGGCATTGTAGTTATTGAAAGAGTATGAATTTCCTACATATAAAATACAATAGTAGGAATTTTGACGCGTTAAAAAGGTACAAACAAGCCTACGCGTACCCATGCTCCAACCCATGCCCAACCCCCGGTCATCTCATGACCCACTCACAAAACTTATGAACAACACCTCCGTAGAGTCAGCTGAGATTCCAAGCTTCTTTTCAATTTCTCCATATGATGCGTTCATGTATACACGCAAGGTAATAATTGCAGCACGTAGTGGTATTGAGATTTCAGCCATTGTTGAGCATTACTTCATTGCTTCATTCACTCTCATATTCTACACGTGTACATTTTCTACGCGTGTACTCGGGTACAAGTACATGGTGCTTGGTAGATTCCTACAATCTAATTGGCTGTTGTGCACAGACCCTGTGGAAACTTTTGGGCCACACAAGTATCGTCAAAGAAGAGTCCCCTGAGCCCGGGCCCCTCAGTTCCCTTTTCCCCCTTGAATGCAGCTAGTGTGCGTCATGGGGGACCGTCGGTTCGGAACTGTCGGTTCTGAAGATTTTCAGACCAGACCGGTGTGGTCCCCCAACGGTTCCTTGGCAACCCAACACGTGCAATATGGCACGTGCGCCAGTATATTAAAATCTACAATAGCTTCACAGACAGATTATTTAGTGTGGTAAAAGACTTCATTTGGTATCTAACTCCCCCAGTACTAGTTTCTCCCTTCCTCTCTCAAAGTAGCTACCCTGGGAACCGGTACCCTGTCATGTGGAGTCTCATCAACTGCACCAGTTTCATGTCCTTCTGCTGGATAGTGACACGCTTTGCGTGGATTGCAGCCAGCTGGGTCACTGTAATGATTGATTACTATAATGATTACTGTAAAATGGAGGTTTACTTACTCTCGAATTCCTTGACTAAAGTGGTCTCGGCTGCTTCTTGCAGTGCAGAAACTGCGCTTGCTTGGATTCGATACGGTGAATTGAGGTCAACCATTATCTCTTAATAAGTCGAACGAATGGCGCACGCGGAATGAGGGGCTCTGTTGTTTTCTGATACTGCTTGATCTGTCGGAGAGCAACGACTAATTGAGGTCAGTAAGAGCTTTATAGTAATAATTATAGTAATCAACCTACCTCCTGGCTTGAAACGACGCTTCGGCTTCAGAACAGTCTTCCCACCAGTCTTCCCACCAACTGGTGCCTTCCTCAGGGCTTTCCTGGCAGTAGTCGCGCGAGCTTGCTTCTGGCAAGCCATGCTGGATAGCTTGGGTACTTTCTGACTCAGTACTTGGCCTGGTGCAAGTGTTGGGATTGGGCCTCGGGGAGCCTTGGGCTGGGTTGCTAGAGGGGACAGAAGTTGTTGTTGACGTTGGCTAGAGCGTAGGAACTTTGGACCTATGTGTGGGGCCCTAATACCATCTTCAGTTTCAGAATCTGAACTTGAAGTCACAGGGTCTGCGTCGTCGTAGGGCTCATCGTCCATGGTACCCTGAAGAGGTGTTATATAAGTATTACTATAATATAAGAGGATAGAGCAGTTCACTTACCAGTCTGCTTGTTAGTAGCCTGTCATATAATAACAGAAGGGTTGAGGGAGGTTCAAAAACAAATTTGGGTGGGTGTTGAGCTCTAGGTGAATAGCTGGCTCGCTTAGCGAAATGTCTTGAGCTTCACTTTTTGTGTGGTAGTAGGCATAATAAGTGAATTCTCCCACAACAACAATAGTAAGGGACCCCATTGACGCGTTTTACCACACAATAACCTTATTCTTCAACCCTCTTCTTCAACCTTCTCCTTCAACCTTCTCCTTCAACCTTCTCCTTCAACCTTCTTCTTCAACACCACCATCCCTACCGCCACCTCCTTCCTTCTTCAATACAACAGTCAACCAGCTCTACTAAGGTAAGTCTACCCATCCTCTCTGTTTACTTTATAGTAATCATTATAGTAACCACAGCATGCCATAATGGTCAGGAAATGAAAGGCTGACGGGGAGAAGTCCAACAACCTGTTTACAAAGCGAGTTCAGACACGGCGTGATGGGATGACGGAAACCGATCTGAAGGTCGATAATGCAAAGAGAGCTGATGCCGCAGCGGTTTCATATGCTGTGCGAACTCTTCGGAAGACTGAAGCATTCAAGAATATCACCAAGGAAGCCCAAGAACAGCGAATTGAGGCCAAGAAGGCCAAAGTGAACCTCAAACGGTAAGAGTTCCTACACTCTTTATAGTAATAAGTATAGTAACCCAGATCTAGCACGCGCAATGGAACCCATGCGACCGTTATCCAACAACAACTTGGGATTGGGGAAGGAGGTGGAGCATATGCTCTCTGAGATGACAATAATGCAGCTTGGGAAACTGAGGGTGAGGATGATGAAGCCATTCAAGAGGCCATGTGGAGGGAGGATGAGAAGGCAAATGGAGTCAACGATATTGAGATGGAGAAAGTACAACAGAAGATTGAGGCACAGGCGGATGGAACAGCTCAGGTATGGACAAGAACTCTACCCTTGGGAACTCCACTAATATAATCCAGAGAGTGGATCAATTGGGATTTTCGATTTGGCGCCGCAAATGGAGAACTGCCTACCGGTCTACTCTGCAGCTTATGAAGCAGATTGGTTGTGACCCAGATTTTCTGAAGAAGCTGCCTCCAGCTATTGATCCATCTACCAGGTGAGTGATTATAGTAATACTTATAGTAATCAGCTAACATGTATAGCACCTACTACAACACACTCCCACCACACCTTTTTTTCACCAAGACGGAAATAGCTGTATGGAGGAATTTCACCACATGGAATCTGGATGGGGACACTGCCAATCTTCCAGGCCCTAGGGACTGGTATCCAGATGGATACAATGCTTCTCAACACGGTTTTGATTTGGATACTGATGCTCAAGGTGCTTATAGAGCGTGGCAGATGTTGGGTGAGAAAGTTGAGCCAGCTGATTTCAAGTGGATTTTGCCGTCTGACAAGAAGTTGACACTGTTACCTCCTACAAAGGAATCCGAGGAACTTCTTGCTAAATTTTACAATATGTAGATCTGGTGCTACTTCTAGAATAGTCTAGGTAGCTCAATCCATTACTTCTGACACTATAGTTCCCTAGCTTACTATAAATATTACTATAATTGGCTCTTATTCTTAAAGGCCCATATTACTGAAACCTACTATTAAAATATACTCCACAAGCAATATAAAATTTTCTAAAGAGGTAAATTCAAGTGAATAGAGAGGTACGTATAAAATAGATATATTCCTTGAGAAATATTCAGTTATTTTATTTTCTTTGAAATAATGTAATTGTGATATATTCAAATATCATGTCTTATAACCGATCTTTAAGTTCACCAATACATACACATATCTATAGTGACGTATTTTCTCTCAATGATCCTCAATCAAGCAACAGAACACCTGAGATTGAGTCCTCTCAACCACCTAACAACCAATGGGATAGTTTAATAACGATCCAAGGTCTTAATGTGCTAAAGTGGATGCCTTAAAAAGCAGAACTATTCAATGACTGGTGGCATCATCAGTCCTGGTATAAAGAGCAACCAAATCTATTCCTAAGTACTGATAAGCAAATTAATTGGGGGTCAACAACTCGGACTTCTAATGTGTGGAGAGACTACGACCAAGGTGCTCGGAAATCAACTGGAGAGCCAATTGTTGTTTGCCGAAAATGGTCCAGAATACTCAGTCACCCAAGTGTGAAGGGTGCAGGGACAAGCACAATGAGCAGTGTTGCCAGTAGTATATTGGTTCTTGGCAGTATATTGCAATATATATCGCAATACGGGTCTTGGCAATATAAACAATATGCTTGGCAATATGATATGGCCTTCCTTCATTCCTTGGCAATATGATATGCCCCACATTATATTGCCAATATAAACAATATAAACAATATCGCTTATTATAATACACGTGATGATAATGATGTTAAATATAGCTATGAAGCTAGTAGATAAGTGCCGTTGAAAACTCTGCACGCGTAGTACTATTACTATTATATAGTAGTACTATGGCTTCAACAAATGCAGATTCTAGTAATTTATCTTCTCTTAATACTAGCAGCTTCCAAGACAATGCCGATGTTTTCCAGTTACAGTCCTCACAACTAGATCTTGATAGTACTATAGTACCTTCAATTTCATCAACAACCCAACGAGTACGAACCTCATGGGTTTGGCAACACAATAAAAGCCCTTCATTAATAGAGGATGCTAACAAGTGCATTTGGCAATGCTTATATTGTACTAAACAATACAAAGGGTCAGGTGGTACAGCTGCTCCAGCAAAGCACTTGACAGATTTACACCAAGTGACAGATACTTCAAAGGAGTTACGAGTTAAGAACATGCAGATGAACATGAACGATAGCTCTAGAAGCTTCTGCAACCCTCTATGATTCATTATACATTATCGCTCCTTAGTTACCCACAAGATTGGTTAAGTTATGACATAATCTGTTGATAGGGGTACTCTGACCTTGGACCTCATTTTCACTTCTATAGGCTAGGAACCTAGGAGATGGTTCTATGGGATTCTCTTACGTTCACTACATGATTAGCAAGCTAGTTGTGGGTCGCACTTGATTTCTAATACAGTTGCCTGGTTAGTCATGGAAAGTCTTGGAAAATGAGAGAACTACACTCCTTTAGCATAAATAGGATTGCCCTTTCCTTAAGAAAGGGCAAGAGACAATACAGAAAATCGACTAGCACATACTTCTACGTCTTTTCTAAGCTTTCAAGCATTGATCTTGTTATTCTTTGTTTCTGAAAAGTCAGTGAGGTGCTAACCTCTGACTTACCCCTGAGTTCTCAGACTCAACATTTGTTACAACTTGTCTAAACCACTTCACTACATCACACACCTGATTGCTGCATTGTGTAATAGTCTAAGCTACAACCCTTTGGCTCTGTTTCCTAAGACAGTGTGTTGTTTTAGTAAAATCATCCCTTCCTTGGGTGGCTAGATTCTCACATCTGGTGCACCCACCATTACAGGGGTCTTAGGGGCAATGCTGCTCTTAGCCTCCTCGTCCTCTTGCTAGCAGGCACGAGAAGCAGCTCTTAAGAGCTGCTTCTTGTCTGTCTAGAGCGCAAGAGAGGCCTGCTACTAGGCTGCTGATGTAGTTGTCTCTGCATCAGCAGTGCCCTACGCCTCTTGCCAAGCTTGCTTGACCTCCTCTTGAGCATCAAGCATGGTGATCTAGGTGTCTAGAGCATCTGTCATAGATGACTAGGCGTCTTGCTCACTGCTATCAAGCTTGGCGATATACGCCCTATGCTCGCGGACAAGCTTAGCTACAGCCTAGCTAAGCATTTGGTGCTCTTTGCCTTGGTCTGCTGTTACGATTATAGCTCACAGCTTATTACGGTTATTACAGGTGCAGCCTTAGCCACCAAGGCTATAACCGCTAAGCGGATGTAAGGATGCCTCCTTACCTAGATACTCGAAGAACCTGCATCAGAGCTGTTACGGTCACTACAAGCATGAAATCCGACTCGGTGTGGTTTCGAACCAGTAGAGGAGCACATAGCGAGTTACACTATAGTGGGGGACTGAAAGGGTGTAGGGTTCAGGGTCGATGCAGACCTGTTGCAGTGGAAGGTTCAGGGCTAGGGTTGGGATAACCGAGTCGGGCCCATTTCGGGTACTTAAGGAAACAGACTCAACGGGGTTCCCCCTTCATCTTTTTTGTATCCTTCGTAGTAGACCTATAGGATAGCATCCATTTAGCCTCCGACTCGCACTCTCATATGCTATTACTGTGAGCTGGGTGCCCTGTGTCCTTACAGCGGACAACTGTATATTACGAGGAATAGCCTCACCTTCCTTTCTTCTTCTTCTTCTTCTCTCTTTAGATTTAATCTAGCTTACTTTTCCCGGCTGGCATCATGACCTCCATGACCATCGTAACATCCGCTTCCAAAACGCTCAGTTAGACTAGTGGCCATATGCAGCCTGCTGCTCGACGTAGAGCCACATGACAAAGAGCATGTCCTTAGTGGTCATATGGTTTTGACCGCCATGGGTGATGCTAGGGGCAGTGCTAGTAGCACCATTGTCGTCATTGTCGTCCTCCTAGGTAGGGGCTGGCTAGGCCCTTTAGGGGAGAGGGGAAATCTATAGATGGGATGGGCAAGTAGTGGGGGGGTTCCTCTAAGGGCTAGGGCAGGCTAAGCCAGTCAAGGCCAGGGCTAGGGCTCTGAATAGACTCTCTTTTTGGTTGTTTAGAGAGTTGGCTTGCTATCCGCAGAGCAAGCCAGGCCATTTGCTAGATGCTGTGAGGGTTAGCTTCTATAGTTATTATAGTAATATACAGTATTCACCTATTTCAAGCATAGGATGTTGTTCAAATTGTTGATTATGGCTAACTACATACGATACACTACTAATTTACTAGGCCAGAAATGGCTCTGTTACAGTGTGACAGTCCCCTTTCCTATTTGGGCACATGGGCCAGAGTGGGCACCTTGGCATTAGGTACGCCTTACCAAATATGTTACTGTTACACGCTAAAAGTGTGACAGTAACAGTTGCTAAATTGCTATACTATTTATAAGTCATAATCGTTGGTTCTCAAACCACCGCCTGGAGGCGGTTGGCGAAAGCGAACTGGGACGCGAAAGCGATTGTGGGACACTTCGGGAGCGGACTCACGACGCGACACGACCGACCATGAACATGACCGACAACGAGCACAACTACAACCACAACTATGCCGGTAGTTGAAGTAAATAAAAATGAAGCTCTTTTAAATGCCATTGAATTTTTAAATGAAAACCCAACAGAGAAGAGTGCTACAGTAGCACGGATGTACAGAGTAAACCCAAGTACGCTCCGGACTATACGACTACGACAATGACGCGCATCACCACAACGCACCGCTGTGCCACGCGGAGGCCAGAACAGAGTACTGTCTGATGTACAAGTTACAGCTATACAAAGATACATCCAACGCTCGTACGAAAATGGGTACGGTGCAACTAAGCCTATGGTGTTCAGTGCCATCTGCAAACTACATGCAGCAGAAACTCCAACACGTGCACCACCATCACAACGGTGGTTCCAGACATGGATTAAGACACAACAACACAACTTCCATACAATAAAAACCCGGCCAATTGAAGCAGCACGGGTTGCATCTCATGAAGTATCAGCTATTAAAGAATGGTTTTATGAACTTAAAGATGTGTGTAATCAACTAGATATTACTGCAGGTGATATCTACAACTTTGATGAAGTTGGATTCCGTGTAGGAATGAGCACCGGTGAACATGTGTTGGTACCATCTGCAGTAAAGGAGGTAAGTTGTTTCTACTTATCTTACTTTATATTATTCTAATATTTATAGCTTTATATACAAGCTCCAGAGAACAGACAAAGTCTTACAGTTATAGAGACAATTTCAGCTGCTGGCATTGCACTTCCACCGTTCCTTATTATACAAGGAAAATTACACATGGAAAGTTGGTACCATGACAATCTACACGGTGATGAGAAAGTTGCAGTATCCGATTCCGGATATACAAACTCTGAGCTTGCAATGGAATATCTACAGCATTTTATTCAACATACACCGTCTATAAGAACGAAATTGTTAATAATGGACTCTCATGTCTCACATGAAGTTCCAGAGTTTATAATACTTGCACATCAACACAATATACACTTACATGTGTTTCCGTCTCATCTTACGCATATTCTACAACCGCTAGATGTTACTGTGTTTGCACAATATAAACATTGGCACCGACGTGCAATTCAACAAGCAATCCGGAATTTTGATACAGATTATAATGTTATATCTTTCTTTAGAGACTTGTCTACTATCCGTAAGCAGACATTTACAAAGGGTAACTGTATCAAGTCTTTTAGAGATGCAGGTATTTGGCCACCTAACTATGAAAAGATTCAAGAGAAGGTTGCTATATATGCAAAACCAGAAGTTTTAGAAACACCACAACGCGCATTTCAAGCAAGTTATGATCTTTCAACATGGAGTCAAACATTTGATAAGATCCTTAGTTCACCGTCACGGCAAAAGTGGGCATCTTCTTATACTGAAATCCAAACTCAGTTAACAGAGGCTGAGCTGTTCCAGTCAGAGCTTGTACAAATTACTACTATTATGACTGAGCAACGACAGCGGAAGGTTAGAAGTCGGAAATCTATTCAAAAAGGCGGTGCTATTACAGTTGAACATGCACGGCAAAGGATTTATGAGAAGAAGGTAAAGGAGCAACTTTTAGAAGAAGCACGGGAGAAAAGAGAGAGAACACGCATGGTGAACGTTGAGCGTAAGATGCAGCTCCGTGCTGGCATCGATGCACGGAAGGCAGAACGTACACGGAAAAAGGACCTACATGAATTTCAAAAAAGTAACCCAGACACGGAGCCACCAATTGGCTTACGTACAGAAATCATTGACCCGGATGTTACACAGAAGAAACGTGAGGAGGAGGAGGAGGCGGACCGACTGTTAGCCATCGAGGAGAGTGGGTACGTGAACTTTGCAGGCTTGGACTACGACATGATTCACGATGCAAGTGACGGTGGCTGTGATGATCAATCACTGCCTGACAATATTGATCCAAATCTTTTTTAATTATTTAATTCTATAACGTACATGTATAGCGAAAGCGCCAAACAAGCGAAAGCGCCAAAATTATCTACCCTCACGACAAACATTGCGATAAATCTACCACAACATTAGAAATCAATTGAAACTACTCGGAGTCCTCTTCCTCAGAGGTGTCTATTACAATCTGACACGTGCGCGCATTGTGCCCAGTCTCACCACACTTGCCACAGCGACGGGCACGGGTTTCTTCCCTTGGCTTCCGACCACGGCTTGCCCTTATTTCCTGCTCTACCTGCTGCACAACATCCCTCTCATCCTGTAGCTCTTGCGCCCCTTGTTGACTAAGTGATCCTCCTTGCTGTAGTCGTGTTTTCCTAGCTCTCCGGCGCTTGCTTAGTACTTCATTTGCCTGTCGTAGGTTTTGGTTCTCTCCCTTTAGCAGTGCTAATTGATGCATTATTTGCGATGCACCCTTTGTAAACTGGTCAACAGCTGCATAGATTGAGGTTGGAGAGCTATTTTGATGGCGTGAAATCCGAGTTTTAATAAATGTAGACTGTGACATAGCTTCAATTGGGTTGTTTGGTGTCTGAGAAACCCAAGGTTGAGCAGTACCTGGGCGGGAGCTTGGAGGCGTTGGTGTCCTTAACTTAAGATCAAGTGTAGATATCACTCTCTCAGGGTCAAATGGAAGAAGCCCTGCCCCTGGGAACCCGCCTCGAATGTTACTTTCCGTCATTGTAGTGTTAAATGCAGCGTGGAAGGCAGGAAAGAAGTCATCCTTTGTAATATGAGAAATATGAGCCTGCATCATATCTTCAATTTGCCGACCATAGGCCTGCTTTAACGGGCCGAAACAGCCAACATCAAGTGGCTGGAGTAGATGAGAAGAGTGAGCAGGCATACAAAGCGTAATAATGTTGTGTTCCTTGCAGTACTCCTCAAACTCATCTGAGTGGTGGCTCTCATGACCATCAAGGACTAACAAGCGATAACCACCAACACTCCGGGCCTTTGTATGCTTCTCAAAGTGCTGAATCCAATCCATGCCTCTCTCGTTTGTAGTCCAGCCATTTTCAGTAACAGAAATCACCCAATCGCTTGAAAATCCACTATTCTCATACCAAGATGTAAGGTGGTTTTTGCCTGCAACAATGATAAATGGTGGTACTGCCCAACCTTGAGAACTAACGCCTTGGATTACTGTAACCCATTCCCGATTACCAGGCTGTACCTTCTTTGCTTTTGCCCGCCCGTCTGAGCTTGTTACAACCATAGCAGTTGAGATAACGCCCATCATAAACCCAGTCTCATCAAAGTTGTAGATATCTGCTTCATCGATACCATATTTCGCAATTGTGTTACGCACAAGCTCAAACCAGCCATTAATAACTTCTGGATCTTCGCACTTAGCCCTCTGGTAGTCGTATTTGCGCTGAAAGCGTGTCTGGAGCTCTACACGCCGCTTAACAAAGTTTGAAGCCCAACGCGACCCAACGCGTGACGCGTCGCGTGTTGCAAGTAGTCGACTTGCCATATCTTCAACAACAGACAGCCGAGGAGGAAACCCTTTGGCAGCTAGGTCGAGTATATACTGAACAAGGACGGACTCCTCTAGGTTAGTTAATTTCCGTGAGTTGGCTTGGATATCGCGTCGTGAAGGTACACCTTCTAGACGACGACCTAGCTTGCGGTGGTCCACAGAATAGATCCTAGCAGCAACTCGAAGGCGTAACTTTGGGTCGCTTTGCATAGCCTGGATAGCTAGCACTAATTGGCTTTCATCGTTTTTATGGGGCATGTTTTGTTGTTGAGGAATTTAACATTTAGTTGGGGGGTTTGGTCACCGCATCATTTTGGCGCTTTCGCTTGTTTGGCGCTTTCGCTTGTTTGGCGCTTTCGCTATACATGTACGTTAACTTATATATATTTACAGCATTGTTACGTTGTCAGTCGTGTTCATGGTCGGTCGTGTCGCGTCGCGAGTCCGCTCCCGAAGTGTCCCACAATCGCTTTCGCGTCCCAGTTCGCTTTCGCCAACCGCCTCCAGGCGGTGGTTTGAGAACCAACGATTATGGTTCACACTGTTTACGTTGCATATATTGCCAAGCGTTATGATCATAGTACAATATACTACCAAGCCATATGGTGACAATATAATATAGGCACTCGCCATATGGTGACAATACAATATGCCTTTTCTTCGCAATATATTGCCAAGAATTACTATTGACAACACTGCTCCACCCTCGCAGCGCTCATCAGCACTGTCTCTGCCCTAGCATCAGCTACCCCAACACCAGCTATACCAGTCGCTGCAGAGGACTTGCCAGTAATCACCACACTCTGCAAGAACGCGCCTATAGAAGATTGCATAGACCTAAAAGTTGAAGTGGGCACTTGTCGCAAAAGCTTCCCGGCCTGGAAATAGCTAGGGATTCGACTACTGTTGCTTTTCTGTTCTCTCTTGGGAATGAATACACACACACACACACGCACGCATACGCATATATATGCTTACTAACTAACATTAACGCAGAGGATTTATCCGGGCCCTGGAACAATTCCATCTCCACAATTAGCACCGTCACTCCAAAAGTCAGAACACGTGAATTCCACAAGTAACCCCCACCCCATCTTTTAAAACTAGGGGCCGCGGATAGGATATTCACGGGGGTAAAGCTTTAGCTATAACAATTGTGCATTTCTAAAAGTGTAATCTAAATCTCGCTCTTGAGATATAATTGAATTTGTACTTGTAAAGCGCTCAAAATGGAAGGGAACCTCAAACAACACCCCATCTAAGGTCTTCACCCGTGATACAGCCACATAAGAAAGGCCTAGACAATGCTCTCTTTGATTTAAATTTAAAACAGCCTTGGAAAGAGTCAAACCTTGACTTTTATGAACTGTAATTGCATATGCCAAGCGCAAAGGAAACTGGGTACGCGAACACATAACACCCTTAAACTCAAACTGGCGAGTAGTAGGAAAAACAGGTATAACTCCTAGGCCACAATGTGGAAATTGTGGCCCAGAGTACTCATCAAACTTAATGAGTAATATTGAGGGTAGAGTAGAAGGATCTAGCCCTTGATCCCATGTAATATCAAAAATCGAACCCATTGAACCATTCACAAGCCCCATTTCAGTCCATAGATTAGTTGTAAGCATCACCCTAGCTCCAATACATACCTGGATATCTGCGCATAGGTTATCTGCCTCATCGTCAGTAGCCTTTGCAGCATTCCGGCCCTTGTGGCAGGCCATAATCTTCTTCACAGGCCTGTTTGCGGCAGCCAACTTGGTCGAGTTTGTCTCCCTCACCTCCTCAGTTGTATAGTAGAGGCGTAGAGCAGGGCCAAAGGCTGCAACCTCATCAGGGGCGAGCTGGTTTGCAACACGCGTGCATAAGAGTTCCCAGCTCTCCCTTGACAACTGGGATACCCGAAGCCCACCTAAAGCAAGGCGGAACCTGACCGAGATGTCGTCGTCCCCCTGCTGGCGCATGACCTGAATTAATCGAATTGTCTGGCGAAATGCGCGATACAACTGGTGGCCCTTGATCGCATCGACATGCGAGTGTTTCAAGGAGTAGAGAGGTTTCCCTCCTACAGGCGGAAGCTGGAAGAAATCTCCACATAGCAAGACGTTCACACCCCCAAATGGCTGGTGTGAACTGGTAGGAAGAATTGCTCTTAATCGGTCGTCGATGAGGGAGAGAGTTCTCACATCGATCATTGACTTCTCATCAATGATGAGAAATCTACAATCCCGAAAGAGAGATTGTAAGGATTGTAGCGTTGCGATAGATAGATCCAACTTCTTTGCCTTCACTGGGAGGCGTAAAAGACTATGCAATGTCTTCCCCAGAATGTTGAAGGCAGCGATACCTGTGGGAGCAGCGCGGAAGACAGGAGTCTGCTTCCCAGCCTCGGCCGCCAGCTCTTGAATGCAGGCGCATATCTTCAAGAGTGTGAAGGTCTTGCCGGACCCTGCAACCCCATCGACATTTAAGAGAAGCTGGGAGGGATTGTGCAAAGCTAACTCCTGCGCGTATTGCGAAACAACCGCATCGTACAGCTTCCTCTGCTCCCGATTCAAGGGAAGCGGTGACGAGTCCATCGTGACTAGCTGCGCAGTAGGGTTTTCGGCCTTCAGCTGGGCCCAAATATCAGGAGATATATCATATCGGCCGACGTGTGGGGACCAATCGTAGGCACGGTCCATGTCGCGGGTGCCTAGGCTGTTGAGGAAGTCCATACATGTGAAATCCTCATGAGGCCTCCGGCGAGCAAAGGCCTCGAAGTCGGCTAGTGGGTGCTCATCAGGCTGCTCTTGGGGATCGTCATCGCTATCGTCATCCGAATCGTCAGATTGGGCTGCTGGGTCCGTATAGAAGTCCTGCGGATGGGCATGCAACTGGAGACAGGCGCGAAATGCGTCGACGTACGACTGGTAGACGTGGCCATCGACGGACAACAGGTCTGTCCAGTCGACGAACGGGTGATGGAGCATGAGCTTGACCCGGCAGTAGTCAGAATAGGTCTGCAAACTCGGGTCATCCAAGTACCGTGGGAAATAGTTTATAACCCGTGGACTGGCCCGAGGGCGAACCCGCCACGTCATCCAATCCCAGAATCTCAAACAGTCGAAGAGCGACAGGGGCGGAAGCGCCGGGTTTCCATTTCTCGTATCTGCAAGTCGATCGCGATATCTCCGTAGAGCAGAACGCTGAGCCGTCATCTCACCAGACTCGAGGACAATGAGGTCCCGCTGGACGTCTTCCGGGCGACAATCGAGGCTCACTAGCATCCGCGAGGACTTCTGGACTGGGAGCTGGAGCAGGATATGGGACACCTCCTGCGCAGACCAATCGCGCTCCCTGATCAGCTTGTTCAGCATCCTCGATACGAACGACAAGAGAGGTGCTCGGTCGTTGATGTAAGGAAGGACCTGCGCCTGCAATTCCACGTAAGAGGCTGACGCCTTCTCAGGCTTGGAGACGTACTTTCCAATGTACGAAAGCACAGCACGCAAGGTGGTCGGGGGTTGGATGTCAGTGTTGGCCATCCATCCCATGGCGATGATGGGCGCGCACTGGTTGAGGGACGCCTGGTTCCGGGCTGGGGAGAACAGCCACCCCTTCTGGTTGATATCCCTCGTCACCGCGGGGTGCGGAAAGAGGGGGCGTGGGAAGAAGAAGCGGCAAGTCGGGGCCTGATCTCTCGTCGCCCGCAAGCAGTATGGCGCTCAACAGGCCGAGTGCATCTGGAGGCGGTTGAGAAGAGCGGCGAACTGATCGGCGGTGTTGGCGAGGTCGGCCGGGGCGAGTGAGGCAGGATTGCGGGCATTAGGCAAGCGCAACGGGTCCGGATTCCAGGCCGTGATCCTGACGCCCCAATACCGGGCGAATGCCGCCCGCGACTCGTCTGCATCCTGGTCGAGGGGAGGGGCGGTCGGGATCCAGAAGAGGCAGTGGAGGTGGCCAGAACCACGGGCCTGCCACTCAAAGCGGTACCAGTAGTCGGTGAACCCGAGGAAGGGGCGCAAGACGTGATCTGTAAAGGCCTGGAATCGAATCACCAAGTAGGACGCGATGAGATGGGGGTGGGTCTGGACGCCGTCCCAGACGAAGCGACGGCGGGTCGGATCATCCGCAAGAGCCACGTCGGAGAAGCCAGGGAAGTGTCGGTGTAAGTCGTGCCATTGCATGTCGGCTGCGCTGAAGGTGAGGAAAACCGGCGACATCCCAGGCGAGAGAAAGCGGGCTTGCGCCTGTAAGCTACTGCTCTTGTTCCTCTAGAACGGGCGCGTACCGGTCAAATCAGAACCCTGACGCGGCGTCGTCCGCCAGCAGGGCCTCCGCGAGCTCGTCATGAGCGAGGTCCTTTAGACCAGACGCCTTGGAGACATAGAAACGGGCCGAGCTGTTCGCCCTCCGACGCATGAGGAGGTTGAAGACGAAGAAGCGCCAGCGGGGATGGCGGCCGAACCTCCCGTCGTGGAAACAGAGTAGGTGTCGCGCGTAGTCGTCGAGACGCACCGTCCGTAGCCGGGAGGCATTGAAGTCAGCCCGGCCCGTCGGATAGAGAGTGGGGAAGGCCATGGCAAAGATCCTGTCTCGGCCGGACGCCTCATCGATGGGCGTCTGTCGGATCGAGGGGGCGGGGAGGCCGAGAGGTTCAGGGTCGCAGCCGGCGATCTCCTGGAGGATGCGATCCACCTCCGTCGTCGCGACATCGAGATTCGGGACCATGGACTGAGAGTTCGGAGGGGGGAGGTCGGGCGAGACGGGTTGTCCTGGCACGGGGGGCTCATCCGCGCCCGCATCGTCGACGACGGCTGGGAAGGAGGAGGATATATCGCCATCAACAGGCAGGGCGCTGATCCAGTCGGGGGAGATGGTGATGTATCGGTAGTCCGGGTGGTGCGCCTTCAGAAACCGCAGCCAGGTGATGATACGCCCCTTGCGGAGTCGGAAATCCGTCCGGAACTGGCGCTGATACCTTAGATCAGACCGCACGACCTGATCCGAGGGCTGTAGGACAACGATATCTAATTCGGAAGGCAGGTTAGGCAGCATATCAACAGTCTTCACAGTGTTCTGCATGAAACTTACACAGTGTCCCGAGTAGTGGTACTGGTGGCCACGGTAGCGACAGACCATCATCTGCACATGAGACCGGGCGATCGTCATCTCCTCCACCTGTGTCAGCTCTGGCAGATAGGCCGGAAGCTCTCCCGGGTCCATCTCGTTCTCAGCAGACATGAGAAAGGGTGTCCTGTTGCTCTTATTGTTACGACGGAACAAGAAGGCTGGCCAACTACAGGACAGGAAGGAGGGAGGTCGCATGAGACCGGCCCTGGTACCTGGAGGGGCAGCGGGGAATAGTAGTTCCGAAAGTATCACGTGACGGACTCGCAGGATGATGAGAAGAGTCCTAAGAGTCCAGGACTCCGAGGACTCGAGTGAGTTCCCAAGAGTCCACTAGGCACGTGATGGACTCGCAGGATGATGAGAAGAGTCCTAAGAGTCCAGGACTCCGAGGACTCGAGTGAGTTCCCAAGAGTCCACTAGGCACGACGCCACTATATAAGTAGATAGTATTTCCTTAGATAGGAGCTTCGTGCTCAACTCAATACAGTATTTGTTATATACTAGTAACGTGTTACTTGAAGCCTTTGTGTCTGATCCCCTGCCTCCTCTGATAAGTAAACCTTTACGCAAGAGAACCTCTGTGTCTTCTATCGTTTAGAAGTCAGCGTTACACTTTGAGCACCACTTCTACGAGGTACCGGCTCATACACAAAGCAACATGTCTGTCGTCAGTTCGAAGGGGAAAACCCCCACCACGCCAACTTCGTCTAGGTCTAAGCCTGAGAATGAAGAGATGCCCGATGCACCCACCGTCAACGAACTCAAGGAAACTCTACGCGTCAAGTTGCCCGACACTTACTCCGGCAACCGAAAGGAACTTGAGGTGTTTTTGTTACAGGTCGAACTGTACCAGCACTTCAATGATGAGAAGTTTCCCACCCAGGAGAGCTATGCCCTGTGGACTGCGTCCTACCTTAGGGGGGAAGCCCTGCGATGGATCGAACCATTCCTCAAGGACTATTTCAAATATGAAAGTACCAATGGAAGCATGACAACTACGCAGACTATGTTTGGCAGCTGGAAAGGATTCTGTAAGGAAATACGACGCATGTTCGGAGACATCGATGAGATTAAGACCGCAGAAGACCATCTGTTTGCACTTAAGCAGACTGGCAGCGCCCTCACATACTCCACAGAATTCCAGAGATACGGCAATCAGACAGGATGGGACGCCAGCGCACTCATCAGCCACTACCGACGTGGGCTGAAGAGCCATATACGTATGGAACTTGCCCGTTTGGAACAACAACCAACGGACATGGTAGCGCTAATTGAACATACGGTCCGAATCGACAATCGACTATACGAATTCCAGAAGGAACGTCGGACCTATGACAAGCCAAAGAAAAGTTACCCCTACCGGGGAAACGAGGGCAGACGACGGGATCAACACCCGCGAGACAACCGTTGGTCGGACCCAATGGAACTCGATGCCACGTTCAAACCTGGACGACCCCGTGACCCTAAGAAAGACAGACAATTCAAGGAACGACTCTGTTTTAACTGCGACAAGCCAGGCCACATGGCCCGAGACTGCAGACAGCCAAAGAAAGGGAACGGCGGACGCAAAGTTGGCAAACAACTCAATGCCACCTGGACAGGACAGTTGAACGCAACGTTTGTGAGCAAACAGGACTGGGGAATAAACGGCGAAAGCACCCCAGAAGACGAGAGCTCAGATGAAGGGTCGGAGGCGGAATCGTTCACCGTCTCGGAACAAGAGACCTTCGATGAACTCGCACCTACGGAACCAATGAGTCCACGGTGCAAGAACGTAGTAAGACGCATGGCAAAACACGCCCACGCAAAGATTAGGGCCGAACGAGACAAGCCCAATGGCCAGAGGAAAATCCCCATGCTTAAAGACCTCTACGGGAACCTGTTACAGGAACTTCCGTTAAAGTGCAAGGTGGACGACTGCAAGGATGACCTCTGGAGATACTACGACCAACTAACGAATACCCGCAGGCTGCTTGGCACGTCCCAAGACGTAGCTAAGTTGGAAGCCCAAGAAGCGGAAGAACTGGAGAAGGATGTCGAGCATATGGCTAAACTGAAGTATATGAAAAGCGTCGAACTTTACTACCAGGACCGCAGGAGAGCCCTGAAGAAGTACGACGAGAAAGCCAGAGATATGCTCCGACGGGAAAATGCGAGACCCACTCCACGCATCGAAAGGAGAGCCATGGAGCAACTAGACACGTTCTCCACGCCTCCGAGGGAAGATAGTGCATGGGTGAGAGGACAGCAGGAACTATCAACGACAGACGCAACAGAGACTGATCATCCCTGGCACGCGTATGTCTACTGGGAGTATTGCAGCGAAGATGACTGCAAGCTCCACTGGAAAAAGAAACACCAGAATCAGTTGTTTCCCCGATCCTCGCCCAGGATACACTTCAGAGACGCAGAGCAAGTTCACGCCCTCAGGCGAAGCCAGTCTGAAGGAGACTTGCCTATCAAAAGCGAACAGGTATACAAGAAATACCCACATCTGCTAGACAAAGCAGAAGAGCGAGGGAAACGATCTCCCCAAGGACCACCATTGGAAGCGGATGAATACTATCCTTCCTCGGACGAGTCAAAAAACTAGGAGTCCTCGACGGTAGGCCACCGGCGAGCGACACGAAGAGGCCTAGTACAGACCAGCTATGCGCCACGACGGGCAGCATGCAACTATATGTGGTCGCTAAGATACAACAGCGACACCTCCGAGCAATGATTGACTCAGGAGCGACGGGCAACTTTATGACAAAGAAAGTAGCAGACACGCAAGGTTTCAAGACGCAATTGAAAACCGAACCATACCCATTAATGGTCGTAGATGGAGAGCCCATCTCGACTAATGAAGGAATGGTGACCCACGAAACGGTCCCATTGGAAATGGTCATGCTACACGGGCACAAGGAAACGATTCAGTTTGACATCGTGCACATGGACAACCATGCGTGCATCCTTGGTGTGCCATGGCTCAAGAAACACAACCCCCAGATCGACTGGTGGAACGAGAAAGTTGTGATGAGCCAGTGCGCGTGTGAACAACGGACGGACACGCGACAACGGGAGAAACCCTCCCAGGGCCGGAAGGAGTTATGTGCAACCTCCGAGCTCGATGACCTAGCCCAGGCATCCTCACCGACGAGTATACCGGTGGAGTACAAGGAATACGAGCAATTATTCCAGGAAGGCCCTAAGAACGAGGCGCTTCCTAAGCACCAACCATGGGATCACGAGATACCTTTGGAGAAAGACAAGAGTCCACCATTCGGACCAATATATCAGCTATCGGAAAAGGAGCTGAAGGTACTTAAGGAGTACATAGATGATAACCTAGCGAAAGGATTCATCAGACCATCCACATCACCAGCAGGAAGTCCGGTGCTTTTCGTACCAAAGAAAGACGGCTCCCTACGGTTATGTGTGGACTATCGAGCGTTGAACAACATCACAATCAAGGACAGGTATGCCCTGCCGTTAATCAACGAACTACACGATAGATTTCAAGGAGCAAAGATCTTCAGTAAGCTAGATCTGCGAGGAGCATACAACCTGATCCGAATCAAGGCTGGGGAAGAGTGGAAAACAGCATTCCGCACCCGCTATGGCCTATTCGAGTATCAAGTCATGCCCTTTGGGCTAACAAACGCACCCGCATCTATGCAACGACTGATGAATGATGCTTTGCACGAATACTTAGACATCTTTACCATTGTCTACTTAGACGATGTCCTGGTGTATTCAGCAACCAAGGAGGAGCATGTCAAGCATGTCAAACTCGTCCTGAAGAAACTAAAGGAGTACAGCTTACTCCTCAAACCAGAGAAGTGCGAGTTCCATAAAAACCAAGTCGAATTCTTGGGTTACATTATTGGAACGCATGGCATCAAGATGGACCAAGCAAAAGTAACGGCAGTGTTGGAATGGCCAACACCGACCACGGTCAAGGAAGTGCAAGCCTTCCTAGGCTTCGCCAACTTCTACCGAAGATTCATCTCGGGATATTCCAAGGTAGCTCAACCACTCACGGAGCTTACCAGAAAGGATCTCGAATTCAAATGGACGGACAAGGCAGAGGCTGCTTTCCAGGAACTTAAGACGAAGTTCACGGAAGCACCTATCCTTGCTACATTTGACCCTGCAAAGAAGATCATCCTCGAAACGGACTCTTCTGACTTCGCAATTGGAGCATGTCTGAATCAACCAGACGAGAACGGTAAGTTCAAACCAATCGCGTACTACTCTAGGAAACTGTCACCCGCGGAACTCAATTACGACATCCACGACAAGGAGCTACTGGCTATTGTCGTTGCCTTTGAGCAGTGGCGAGTATATCTTGAGGGATCCACCTACCCGGTGCAGGTATGGACGGATCACAAGAACCTCATATATTTCACCACGACCAAGGTTTTAAACCGCAGACAAGTCCGCTGGGCAGAAACCCTCGCAGCCTACAACTTCACGATAACCTATCGCAAGGGCTCCGAGAATGCAAGAGCAGACGCTCTCAGCAGACGGACCGACTACACCGGCCCAAAGGAAAAAAGACCTAGAGCAATTCTGAAGAAAACAGATGCAGGAATACAGTACAACGAGTTACTAGCGACGATCTCAGTCATCGAAGATACAGAACTCGAGGAAAGACTCAAGAAAGCTTACGCAACAGACGAATGCGCCAAGCGAGTCTTGTCCAAAGTCGAAGGCGACTTCACCATCGACGAACAAGGATTGATTCGATACAAAGGCTTAGTGTATGTCCCAAGTCAAATGAGACGCCCGCTGGTGCAAGAACAACACTCGTTACCAGCACACGGTCATCAGGGAGTAACGCGAACCTTCGAACGAATCACCCGACACTACTACTTCCCAGGTATGAGGAAGCAGGTAGAGACAGTGGTAAGAGAGTGCGACATTTGCAGCAAGTCAAAATCCAATAGGCATCTGCCATACGGACAACTCAAGTCGACACCAGTACCAAAAGGAGCGTGGAAATCAATAGCTTTGGACTTCATCGTCAAGCTTCCACCCTCCAAGGACCCGTTAACAGGAATAGAATACGACTCTATCCTCGTCATCACGGAAAGACTCACGAAATATGGGAAGTTTATACCATACCTAGAAGCTAGCGACGCCGAGGCGCTCGCATATACCTTCATTCGAGTCATATTAGCCGATCATGGGATGCCAGAAGAAATCATCTCAGATAGAGACAAGCTCTTTACTTCGAAATTCTGGAAATCATTGATGGCGCTACTGGGAACAAATCATAAGCTATCAACAGCTTTTCATCCCCAGACAGACGGCCAAACAGAAAGATTAAATCAGACCCTTGAACAGTACCTGCGAAGCTATGTCAATCATCAACAGGATAACTGGGTTCAGATCTTACCCATCGCACAGTTTGCATATAACAGCGCGATGACAGAAGCAACCAAAGTCTCACCGTTCTTTGCCAATTACGGCTACCAGCCAGAAGCATATAGGCAACCAAGACCGGATGAATCACGAGCTGAACAAGCCCTGATCGTGGTGGAACAACTGAAATCGTTCCATGAACAACTTGCGACGGACATCCAATTCTTAAATGAACGATCCGCCGCATACGCAAACAAGAAGCGCAGTATGGAACCTGCCTTCAAGGAGGGGGATAAAGTATACCTACTCCGGAAACATATCAAAACGAAACGACCAAGCACAAAGTTGGACTTCAAGAAATTGGGACCATTCAAAATATTGAACAAAGTCAGCTCAGTTAATTACAGACTGCAGCTACCCAGGAAGTCTAGACTACACCCGGTATTTCATGTCTCACTACTGGAACCAGCAAGAGGAAATACCCCAGTTGCGACCGACACCGAACTCCAACCCGAGAATGAGATAATCGAATATGAGGTCGAAGCGATCCTAGACAGAAGGTTAGTAGGACGTCGAGAAGAGTTTTTGATAAAATGGGAAAATTACGAACCTACGGATAATTCGTGGGAACCAACAAGGAACATCAGCAAAGAACTGCTGGAGGAATATCGACGCCGCCATCCGCCAGCCATTGATCCCAAGATGCAGGGGAGTAGGCCAGTGGATCGGAGGAAGCGGGGGTCCCGGTCACAGACGAGGAGGCAGCGCTAACTGCCTGTTCCTCGGCCTCAACAGCATCACGCTTCTCAGCAGCCACACGTTCGGCCTCCTCTGCCGCATCAAGCTCGTCGAGGGTTTTCAAACCTCGCCGGAGCATATCTTTACCACGGGTTCGGATGAGGCGTTTCTGCTTCCGCAGACGAAGTAACTTCGAAAGGGTTTCTTCCTCTTCGCGATCCAGGCGATCCTCCTCCCGTTCGAGCTTCACCCAGTCGGGATGCTCAGGACCCATACAGTCACACTTTTCTTTCAAGTTGCGACGAACGCACTCGGCGCACCGCCGTGAATCATTTGGAGACGACACGCAAGTAATGTTTCGCCTCACGCAGTTCGAGCAAGAATCCATTTCGGGTAGTTCGTATCCGTGGTTCTTTATTCGACGGACAAGATCGTTGCGTTCCTGGAGTTTGCGGGCAGTGTCAGTAGGCATGTTGCATGTTGAAGGACTCGCTGAGGAGCAGCAGAGTCCCGGAGACATGGACGTACTTATAGGATTCGAGACGAATGCCCAGGGGAAGGGAGCGAGTGTTACGACGGAACAAGAAGGCTGGCCAACTACAGGACAGGAAGGAGGGAGGTCGCATGAGACCGGCCCTGGTACCTGGAGGGGCAGCGGGGAATAGTAGTTCCGAAAGTATCACGTGACGGACTCGCAGGATGATGAGAAGAGTCCTAAGAGTCCAGGACTCCGAGGACTCGAGTGAGTTCCCAAGAGTCCACTAGGCACGTGATGGACTCGCAGGATGATGAGAAGAGTCCTAAGAGTCCAGGACTCCGAGGACTCGAGTGAGTTCCCAAGAGTCCACTAGGCACGACGCCACTATATAAGTAGATAGTATTTCCTTAGATAGGAGCTTCGTGCTCAACTCAATACAGTATTTGTTATATACTAGTAACGTGTTACTTGAAGCCTTTGTGTCTGATCCCCTGCCTCCTCTGATAAGTAAACCTTTACGCAAGAGAACCTCTGTGTCTTCTATCGTTTAGAAGTCAGCGTTACACTTATCCCGTAGGAAGCAGGCGTGGCAGATCCCGCCCTTCAGGTCCATAGAGAACCACCGCTCCTTACAACGGCCGCAGGTCTGCATCCCAACCCTGCCCATTGCTGTATGAAAATCCTGTATGAGTCCCCATTGTTCGGCCGAGAGAAAGCCCTGGGGTTGAGGTTGTGTGGGCACAGGTGGCTCTGGACGTGTTTCGGCTGGAGGAGGCAGCACGGATGGTCCGGGACGTGATTCGAGGGGAGCCAAAGCTTCTACACGCGTATCATTAGCGGGCATCGAAGGCTCTGGGAGCACAGGAGCGTTCTGAGGACGTAGCTGGCGCGAGGCCTTCCGTTTCTTCTTATACCTCTCTTGTGCAGCTCGGCACCCAATGCAGCTTGCGAATACCCTACCAGCCAGGCCGGCAGATGGATCTCTCAGGAACGAAGAGATAGGGCGCTTCTGGGCGCACCCAGAACAGTATTTAGCTTCCATTGCGGCCGTGGTAGTCAAGAATTGTCGTGCTATGGGTCAGAAGCTGGTGAAGGCAGGCACAACGCACAGACAGCAGATCATGTGACAGAACTTTTTAGATCACGTGATACAAACTGCACCCCAAGCTCACACGCAGGGGGGTCGGAGTCCAAAAAAAGCTAAAGCTTTAATAAGCTTTTCCCCAGACCACTGCTCTACCAGAGCTAACTAACGAATCCAGGGACCACAGCTGCTGCGAGGGTGCTTTCATCGAGGCCGGTTTCCACGAACGACATAGACGATATCTGGGAGTACGACGGGCTCAACAACGACCAGATTAGCTCTTTCATCTGCGACGGAGACGCTCGAGAGTCCACACTATCCATCATACCGCTGGCCTCGTCCCGGCGGAAACCAGTGCACCACTCGCGACAGAGCCGAGGAGGGGGGGGGCTATGGGGTAGCTGCATGGCTACAGAGGTGGCGAGGGGACATGTAGGTGTGAAGTCCTCTGATATAGGACTTGTGTTTTGCTCTTAGTGCTCTGATGTTACGTTACTTCATCACTCCGAATCCACGATAACATATGACATCAAGATCAAGATCAAAATCCCTCGATTCATCTATAGGTCCATCCATGTATGTATGCTATGCATGCGTCTAACTCCCCTAGTCCAGTGAACAGTAGTCCAACCCCGCATCATCTCATCTCATCAGCCATCTTATCAAATCTCATCACCCTTCGAGCGTTAGACATCTACATCTACACCCTCCCCCTCTTTTCCAAACAATCCCATCAGGCCCTTGTTGGAAAACAGATGCTCAAGTCCCGCACAACCCAAAACAAAACAAAATTCCAAAAACAAGCATGGAAGACTTTAATCCAACCCAACCCATCCCAAAGAACCCCCCCAACCCGACCATAAATCCATAAAAAGCCATAACCCGTATCCATAAAGCAGGGGATTGAAAACGCCAAAATCACAATAACGACCCAACCTAACCAACCTAACCAACCTCATAAAAAAATCATCAACCCTCTCTCTCACCCTTCACCTCTCACCCCCACATCACTCCCACCCAAACACCACCCAAAGACGGAAACGCATACCATCTCTAACAAGCCGCGCCACCAATACGCGCGCACAGAACAGCCTACCTAACATCCAACTGAAAAGGCTTAAACCTCCCCCCCACACACGCACACCTCGGACACCTCCTCCTCGCCCCCTGCCCCGCCATAAGTACATCAACACACATCTGACACAACCCACACACACACTCCGTACACGCATAGCTCTCTCTCAACAGACTCACCCCCTGGCACGCTGCGCAGTAGATTTGTACGTTCGCCCCGCCACTGGAGTGGGGGGGGATGTTGTTGCGTAGACCGTCGGGGAGGCGGTTAGGACCGTTACTCGGGTCGCTGTTTGGACCCCTGTCAGGGCCACGGTGGTCGTGGGGGATGCGGTGGTCGGGACGCTCGGGAGTAGGGATAGTCTCAACGCTCGGGAGGGCGGGGGGAGAGAAATTATACGCCGGTGGCGTGAGGGCCTGCTGCAGTGGCGACGCGGTGTACGCCTGCATCTGCGCTGGAGGAAGCGAGGAGCGCGGAGCGCTGAGGGGGGATGCGGGGAGCTGCGTTGTGTTAGCATTTTTCATCTCATCTCATCTCTCTTCAACAATCCGCAGGTGGACAACTGTGGGGGCAGGGAAGGACAGAAAAAAAAACATACAGGCGTCCTATCCTCCCCAACATCACTAGTCGCACTCGTCGCCGCATCCAACAAATCCTCCCACCTCTTCCCATACCCAAACCCCGACGGCTCCGCACTCATCGCCTTCCTCTCATAGCTCCCCCTCCTCATATGTCCCAAACCCATCCCATCACGGCTCTTACGCCTCTTATGCGGCGGTTCCCTCGCGTGTCTTGACAACGACTGTTTCCGCGGTCGCGCGTGCCCCTGTGGTGGCCGGATGGGTGGGAGTGTTGAGGAGCGGTTGGGGGGGGAGTGGGAGAGGAGGGCGGAGAGGCGGTCGTGTGGGCGCGGGAGGGGGGTGTAGGGGCTGGAGGTGGGGTGGTCGAGGCGCCGGAGAGGGGGGAGCTCGATGGAGGAGAGCATGCTGCGGGGGTGGAGTTCGGTGTCGGAGTGCCATTCCTGCTGGGGTGTAAGTAGCTGTTTTATGCTAGAATGGCTTGGGGGGTGGGGGGGGTACCATATCGGAATCCCATTCCGGCTCGACTTTATGTGTGTGCAGCTGTGCGAGCGCAGCTGCGGCATTGGCAATAGGCGGCGCGGAGGTGTTATACTCGTCTATATTTCTTGGTGTCCCCGGGCCACTAGACGAAGCGTAGTGTTTGCGCTCATGAGGGTGTGCTATAGCTATGTTAGCTCTGTGACGTGGGATTGAGGGATTGAGGGATTGAGCGACGCACCTGTCGACGACGACGACTGCTGTTGCTGCTGCGCGGGCTGCGGTCGCTCCGACGGCGGGGTATTGACCATAAGCTGGAAGCTCTCCTCGGTCGCCGGCAGCTTCGAGATGTAGTGTTCCGGGTGCGCGCGACGGATGTGCTCTTGCATCGAGCGATATCGTTTTTCCTACACAATACACAACAGACTGTCAGCGATATGTTCTCGATCATCGTGAGGGATACAGCTATGGGAGAGCTATAATGGGGGACGAAGGACTCACCCCGAGACACCTCTTGCGACAACCCGAGCCATCGTGGTTGCGCAGCGGACAGACGACCTCATTCGTTGCGTCGGCGAGGGAAAAGGACGAGGTAAGTGCGGAGCGCTGGGGCGGCATGGTGGCGGCGGCGACGGCGAGGGTCCCCACCATGCGTTGAGCTGGAGGTGTGCGGAGGTGGGCTGCGAGAGTTGTGTAGTTCTCGGGATTGTGCGAGTTGTGCGCGGTCGGTGGTGGTGGCGGCGGCGATAGGGCGAGGGTGGGTTGGCGATAAGAGGTGTGAAGCGAGGAGGGAGCGGGAGCGATGAGGGCGGGGTGAGGAGCCGAGGTTTGGGGATTGAAGGATTGAAGGATTGAAGGGTTGAAGGATTGAAGGATTGATTGAAGGGTTGAAGGGTTGAAGGGTTGAAGGGTTGAAGGGTTGAAGGGTTGAAGGGTTGAAGGGTTGAAGGGTTGAAGGGTTGAAGGGTTGAAGGGTTGAAGGGTTGAAGGGTTGAAGGGTTGAAGGGTTGAAGGGTTGAAGGGTTGAAGGGTTGAAGGAGATTGGAGGTGAGGTTTGAAGAGGTGAGGAAGCTGAGGGGATGGATGATGGGTGGATGGATGGGATGGGATGGGGAGGAGAGCAAGCAAAGCAGAGGTCGAGCAAGGAGGTAAGAAAGTAAGCTCTTGGTAGTGGGAGGTGGGGAGAGGAGGAAGGGGGGGGGGAGGAGGAGGAGGAGGAGGAGGAGGGGAGGAGGAGGAGGAGGAGGAGGAGGGGGAGGAAGAGGAGGAAGAGGAGGAAGAGGAGGAAGAGGAGGAAGAGGAGGAAGAGGAGGAAGAGGAGGAAGAGGAGGAAGAGGAGGAAGAGGATGGGGGCGGTGGTGGGGGTAAGAGGTAGGAAGGTGTGGGTGTATGAGTGTATGTGTAAGTATTTGTGTGTTGCGTCGTGGGATGATGTAGAGGACGAGGTACTCTAACTGGACGAAGTACCTGGAGGGGGGAGGTAGGGGGGAGGTAGGGGGGAGGTAGGGGGGAGGTAGGGGGAGGTAGGGGGAGGTAGGGGGAAGTAGGAGGGGAGGGGGAAGAGGGGGAGGTAGAGGGGGAGGTAGAGGGAGGGAGACTTGGAGGGAGACTTGGAGGGAGACTTGGAGGGAGACTTGGAGGGAGACTTGGAGGGAGACTTGGAGGGAGACTTGGAG
This sequence comes from Pseudogymnoascus destructans, assembly GCF_001641265.1. NCBI lineage: Eukaryota > Fungi > Ascomycota > Leotiomycetes > Thelebolales > Thelebolaceae > Pseudogymnoascus > Pseudogymnoascus destructans. The sequence continues at coordinate 901,703 of NW_020167534.1, read as the reverse complement.
GGAGACTTGGACTCTTGGAGGTACTAACTATTAGAGGTGTTAGAGGTGATAGAGGTACTGTACTATTTAGAGGTAGTTGACTCGAGCATATGGGCGTGCATATGGGCGTGGGAGGCGTGGGAGTTGTGTAATTGGGCAGGAAGGGTAGATTGGGTAGGAGTAGTAGGATATGCAGTAGTGAGAGCAGAGTAATATGATGAGTGAGGGGTGTACTCGTAAGTGTAAGTATAGTTTAGTATAGTTTAGTATAGCTTAGTATAGTTTAGTATAGTTTAGTATAGCTTAGTATAGTTTAGTATAGTTTAGTATAGCTTAGTATAGTTTAGTATAGTTTAGTTAGTATGATGGAGTGAGGGTACTCTATGAGGAGGGTCTATAGGGAGGGTCTATAGGGAGGGTCTATAGGGAGGGTCTATAGGGAGGGTCTATAGGGAGGGTCTATAGGGAGGGTCTATAGGGAGGGTCTATAGGGAGGGTCTATAGGGAGGGTCTATAGGGAGGGTCTATAGGGAGGGTCTATAGGGAGGGTCTATGGGATTACTCTTATAAGGGTCTAGGTACTCTAGAGGGTCTATAAGGTTACTCTATGAGGTTACTCCTCACCACTGGCTCAGAACGGAGAAACTCGATGATGATATGCCCCTGCTGCTGTAGCCAATCAGTGATCAGTGTCCTATGAATAAAGAAAGGCAAGCGAGACACTAATCGTCGTGACCAAACTTTTCGCTTCGCTTCACTCAAGGTTGGCTCGTCACAATTGCGACTGTAAGTACCTCTCAATAGTAATTTCTATGTAAAGGTACATAATCAAGCCATTCTATGAAATTATCACTTCTTCGCCCCCCAGCTTTCCGAAGAGCCTTTGTGCCTTGAAGGCTGGCGTGGTACCAACAATCCATGTGTATTTTGCCTAGAATGATAAGTACAGGCGGTATGACTTTTCCGTTTGCAGACACAGCCTTAAGTATAGTAATAGACGTACGATTTCAGTGCTTGGGGTGTAGAGCTCCTTTGCGGCTCGTGGCACAATTACACGCTCTCCACCTAGAATCCCAACCCAAAAGCCAGTTTCATCCATCTTCTAGATTGACTCTGGTTTTATACCACTCTAGTATAAACCAGCCATACTCTTGAAACCACTTTAGAACTGTAGGCTCATCTTGAGCCTTTGTACGCTACTGCGCAATTGGCTTCGTAGTAATAAAGTGATATTCCTTGAGCTCATTCCGTATAAATTTTATAAGCCAGCTCTGTGACAGGTGTGGCGGTGGGCTTTGGAGCTTACAGACAACAGCAAATATCATATTCCTAGTTGCTCCAAGCACTAGGTAATACTGTCCAAGGATCCATTTCTTTATGGCCTCTGTCTATGCAGTAGAGAGTAGCTTATTCGGTGTGGGAGCTAGTTGGCTGATACTTGACTGTATCGTTGATTTAGGCACTTTGAAAATCCGACTGGCAGTAGTTGCTGTTTCAGAGGTGTTCTCTAGGAGCCACTCACGGGCATTTGATAGAGGAGTCCCTTCCATTAAACGAATTGCATATAATTACTATCTAAATACTATGTACAACTATGGTGGAGGTGAGCGAAGCGAAAAGTTTGGTCACGACGATTAGGACTTGGGAAGAGTGGGAGAGTGGCAGACGGAGGTACACAGAAGTACCCCGAACCCCGAGCCAGATACATAGCGCATGATGACGCTGTTGCTGTTGCTGTTGTATGGCTGGGGATCAAAACCACCCACTCCTCTCTCTAACAATCAATTGATGGTGGACGAAGCTAGTCGTCGCCGGGTGGTTATCAGATCAAAGGGTCGTGGAGCGTGTGGGTGTGGGTGTAGATGATGGATATATGATGGATATATAGCTAGCTATATGGTAAACAGTAGCGCTTCACTTGATCGAATGGAATGCTGCAGCATGATGTTGCTCCTTCTCTCCCCGTTCTATTGGTAGTCTGCTCCTCCCTTCCCCTAATGACAGGCAGTCTCCCTCGTCGCCGTCGTCGCACCTCCAAACGCCAGGTGGCCCACAAAGGCTCCAATGCCCACTGCAATCATCACCTGTCCATTGTATGTCATGAACAACAGCCTATTTAATCAGTATCCATTCATCCATCCACTCATCTACGGAAACATCGAAAACGTAGAGTAGATCCCGCGACAGAAAACTTACATAATCATAAACGCATAAAACGTCTCCAATCCGTACAGAGCGCTCCTCACTACTTTTGCGCGTACATCCCTCAAACTTTGTTGCTGTCCTGGGAGCAGCGTCGTCGTCTCAGCAAGTTCCTCGTCTCAGACGTTCAGCGCGGTCTCTCTCTCTGCTCAAAGCAAGCAAGGATCTCGGCCAACAAGGTGAAAGGGGAAAGGTTGGGGGCGGCGTAACTACGCCGGGTTTGAGGGAGGGATGGGGGAGATAGAACATATGAGATGCGACATACGAGGTAGTTCATCCCTCCGCTTCAACAGCGCAGCATCATACCGCGCCGTCGTGGCGCGGAGCGCCTCGAAGCCTGCTACGAGAGCGACGATGGCGAGGAGGGAGATGGTGAGTGTTATGGGGCCGGTGATGTGCCAGGAGCGAAAGATAATGCAGAGATCTTGAGTGGACCAGGTGAAGAGCATCTGGGGGAGAGGTTAGCTTGGTTGTGTGTAGGAGGATTGGGAAGGGGCTGAGGGAGGGACTCACGTTCATGTTGCAGCGCGCAGCGGAGGCGTCGTGGTCGCCATGGCCCATTGAGTGTGACATTTTAGGTGATTTGAAGTCTTGGAGCCTTGGTTCTTGTTGCTTGGTTCTTGTTTCTGGTGTCTCGTCGTTGGTATGTCGTCGCAGTCGTAGCTATACGGAGCGAGGTCGACGTCGAGACTCGAGTCTCAATAACAGTACAAAGTAAACAAAATATCTCCTCCGTTCTGAATTGCGGCCGGTTGCCTATTTGTACCTTTTCCCTCTCGCTGTCTCGGATGCAATAGACAATGTAAGCTAATGTGCTCAAATGCCCGCTGCGACGAACCTCCTGTCGCGACGCGATAATGGTACACCCCTGCACTGGAAAGGCTAGCGCTGGGGCCGGCTAGCGCGCTGTGGCCACCCGGACGTGGGGTGATCGGATCGGCGCAGGGCATATCGCCGGAGGGGACGGAGTTATGAATCACCATAATTTTTAATTTCTAATTTCGACCTCGACTTCTTCGAATTGAGAGTCTCCAGAGAGTCTGGTAGCTGTGATATATATACTACTACCAGAGGAATATCCAAAAGACTGGCAGTTTGAGAACCACAACAGAAGCAATGATCCCAGGCCCGTTGAACCTGCCCAAGTGGTAAGTGAGCTGTGCACACGCGAGCCATCTGAGCACAATGTGCTACCCTAGTGGCATTCGAAGTGTACAACGCAGAACGGATACCGCGGAATAGCACAGAAGAAGAGAGCACATCTAACATCCCCCAGGCTCGAGGAGAACTCGCACCTCCTCCAACCACCCGTGAACAACTACTGCGTCTACGATGAGGACGTGACTGTCATGGTACCCTCCTCCATCCCCCCACCTTCCTCCGCACCTCCATTCCCTCTCCATAGCTCCAGCTGACCCACCTCCCCACCAGATCGTCGGCGGCCCCAACGCCCGCACAGACTACCACATCAACAGCACCCCCGAATGGTTCTACCAGTACCGCGGAACCCTCCTCCTCAAAATCATCGACAACGGCATCCCGCGCACCCTCCCCATCACCGAGGGCTCCATGTTCCTCCTCCCCCCCAACGTCCCACACAACCCCGTCCGCTTCGCCAACACAGTCGGGATCGTAATCGAGCAGCACCGCCCGGATGGGAGCGTGGATAAAATGCGCTGGTACTGCCCGAGCGTCACGTGTAGGAAGGTGGTGCATGAGGTCGAGTTCCATTGCGTGGATCTGGGGACCCAGATTAAGGAGCAGGTACAGGCGTATGCGGGGGAGAAGGGGGGAAGGGGGTGTGAGGCTTGTGGGACGTTTGCGCCGGCGAGGCCGGCGGAGGGGGAGATTGAGGATCCGAATTTGCCGGGGAAGGGGAAATAAGGTGGGGGGTATATATACTACTTGGGAATCGGGTCGGTGGGTTTCTCGTTCTGTCAATGATGCTTTTGCCATGCGGAGCAGGGATTACAGGGGCGAGACAGAGGACGGCGCGTCCGTTCTAGAGTCGACTGTTGGTTAGACATTGTGAGAGGTTGCCGAGGGGGTATGGTTTGGTGGCGTGTCTGCCGGACAAGATACAACCATCCTCTACAGATCTTTTCGGTTTTGGTTGCCAATTAGAGAAATTGAGGCTCATAACAAGGGACAACGACCAAGAGTAATAGTGGCTTCCTTGCCCCTGTTCACGCATCCACACTAACTTCTAAGAAGCAGACACTACATATATACCGTACTATATGAAGAATAATTATACGCAACTGTGGACTTGAGAGAACTAGGCACCTTGTCTGTGTTAAGTGATATACTAGGCTAGAACAACTGGTACGTGCGGCGAGGCTATACACGCAACAGCTGGTTGTCCTCTGAGAAGGATGCGTCGATCGATTTACCCCGCCCTCAATCCTGCCACATTACACCTCGTCGTTTATGGGTGCGACCTTACACCTCGTCGTCCGTGAGTGCGATCGATCGCAGCAATGGAAGGCCTAGGAGGAGCGGCTGCGGCTGAACAGCTTGTTAAAGATGCCTTCAAGCTAGTCCAGCTCATTAGGTCTATTCGCGACAAATATCAGGGCGCTCCAAAGGAGATTGAGGGTTGGCGCCAGGAGATTGAAGATTTCTTGGGGCTTATCAAGAATATCGAAGCATTGCCTAGCCTCGACAGCTATGAAATCGATGCCACCATTGAAGGCTGCAGAACCATCTGTCGTGACCTTATAGGTATATTCAGCGGCCTCGATTTCGCCGCTAGCGACTCGCGGTTGCATAAGACTTGGCTGGCCATCAAAGGCATAGAGCAGGAACCAGTAGTGATAAAGCATTTTGAGGAGCTACAATGACTTAAGGGGACGTTAATTAAGATCAATGTTTCTCAATTGTATGTATTACAACCATGCCGAGTCTAGTTCTACGACTAATACCAACGTAGTACGCAAGGGTATCAAACGGCGCAAGACGTCCAATTCATCAAAGCAGCGATTCAGCCTGGAACTGACGAAGAGCGATGTCTGAAAAGTCTTCATCACGGGTGTTAGAGTCGATGGCACGTGTGAGTGGATCGCAGGTGCCTCCTCCGAGTCTTCTTTGGCTATCAGGAGGGCCAGGAAAAGGAAAGACATATAATTATTTCTATCTTTCTTACTAAGCGCCTATCAGAGTCTGCACATGTTATATACTTCTTTTGTGATAATAAAGACGCATCTCGGAACACGGCTGTTGCAATCATCCGCGGCCTACTATATCAACTTATCAACCAATATCCCCGACTTCTACACCATGTATTCACTCCATGGAAAATACAGCAGGATGCTTTATTCAATAGCAACTCGTTCGAAAGCCTTTGGGGGATATTACAGGCAATGCTAGAGGACCTGGAACTTGGGACGGATTTGATCTGCGTCCTTGACGGACTAGATGAATGCGCCGATGATTCTCTTGCGAATCTACTTCAGAAGATTAGATCGCCCTTCACAGAGAGCGTAGAAAAGCATAGACTAAGTCTCATCATTCTTAGTCGGAGATACCCCGACTGTCTCGAGAGAATGCTGGGCTCATTCGCGCGGATCCACCTAGACTCAGATCAGGTCAGCAATCAGCCTGACATAAATTCTTACATCACCTCTCGGGTTGCGCAACTGGCCGAGCGAAAAGGTATTTCTACGAGCCTTGTTAAGCACATCGAAGAGACATTTCGGGAGAAATCGCAAAATACATCCCTCTGGGTCAGCTTCATGGCTGATGACCTTGAGAAGCAAACAGTACCCGGGATCGAAAAGGCTTATGAGCGAATATTGCTGAGTATAAAGCCAGACAACATTTCCATCATCGCAAATGCTGAAATGGATTTCGCTAGCTATGTTTCCACTAACAGTGCCTCAGCTAGCTGAAGCCATGCGGATTCATGCATCCGGTTATCTATCAAAAGAAGAGCTCTGCGAGAGCTATATTGCATCTTGTGGCCACTTACTTCAGCTTTCTCACCTTGGCGATGCTGATGAGAAGTCCCAAGATGCCTTATACTCAATCGGTCCCAAGGCAACCTTTGTCCACCAAAGCGTTAAAGACTTCCTTTTTGGACTAGCTAGGCACCATGCAATCTTGGCTTTCCAGGTGAATAAAGCACAGGGTGATCTTGACATCGCCTGTCAATTGCTGTCTTCTATGCAGAACGAATGGCTTAAATGTGTTGAAATCAACGTCCTTGGCACGGATTCAAAGAGATCAATGGATACTCTCTAGCCCGATACGAACAATCGAGTTGGGACCTACACCTGAAACAACTGCAAGACAAGGCCTTTGGCAATTAATCGATAGGAATGCGTTGTTCTTCTCGGATTTGTCAGCTATTAGAGACAAGTGGCGGCATGCGAGTGATAAGGAAGTCTCAAACGCAGAAGCTATAAATTTGCTTCAATTTGCTTGCGAATTTGGACTTGTAGCTTTGGCGAAAAAGTTACTAAAACGAAGGATTCTCGAAGCAGCAGCTAAGTCTCGAAAGTACTTCCATGTACACGGAAGTGGAGAAGCGCTAGAACTTGCCATTTCAGAGTGGAAGATTGAGGATGGCGGCGTTGTGGTATAGCTCGGCAACGTGCTACGCGTTCGCAGCCCGTTCGTTGCCTGGTGCTTGGTGCTGACCCATCTTTGCATTCGACCAACGGAGATGCTCCTTTTCATCTATACCCATGGTTCGAACACCCGAGAGTCTCGCCATTCAGGCCCATCAATTTGCTCCTACATGACGGCCGACTTAGCATTAACGGCCAAGGCAAACGTGGAAACACGTTGCTTCTTAATTTCGTACATGACGCTTTCGATCGCTATGGGGCGTTTACAAGGAATGACATATTCAATGGACTGACTTCGCTTCTTGATGTTGGCGCGGATAGAACGTTGGTTAATTCGGATGGGATGACCTCTATTCAACTAGCAAAGAAGCTATGTGATGATTCTACTGACGAGGAAGGAGGACCTATTATAGAAACCCACGAGGATATTGTCGATGTACTAAGAACTTTGCCACGGTTTCAAATCAACCTCAGAGGCTAGATCCGCTAGATTGGCCCATTGAGAGCCCTAGTGGGGATGATGTTTAATTGGAGGCACTTCTTGAAAAAGCAGTTCATCATACTTAGCTCAAGGGATAAATAGATTAAGGGAGTAGACTTTATGATGCGTTTTTATTGGATATACAGCGCCTGTGCTTGTGTGGTGCATAGCTAGAGCTCAGGGTTGCAGAACAGCCCCCTTATTGTAAGGCGGCCCATCATGTGAGGCCGCCCTGAACTCAGGGGCTGCCTGGCAGTGGAGCCACTAGGGCTCGGTAAACTAGGGCATGTAGGAACGTAGGATATAAGGAGCTGGAAGCCTCAGAAGGAGGCCTCCAGCCGATAGTCGCTGTACATACGTAGACCTACTGTCTTGCAATACGATCTCACTTCCTGCCTTCTGACCTGGTTCCCTGGACTCCCGTGAGACCCTGGGCTTACGCGTTACACTTATGCACCTCATCGCCACCACTATTGTTTTTCATGAGGCGTAAACGACAGGCCCTAACATCAGTATGTAATCCTTTATCCTAAAATCTCAGAATGTTCCCTTCTCCACTTAAAAAATAGAGAGTTAAAAAGCTCAGCAAAAAAAATAAAACAAGAGTATGGGTATCACTAGTGGTCATTTACAGCACAGCGGACGGGATGCCCAATTCCCGAGTCTATGGTCGTATGTGACACTTATTCTATTACGCTACCCTTGGTATTATTTGAACCCCAAATAGACAGACTTTTGTCCTTGAAGCTACGCAAATCTGCAAAAAAGCAACCATATGTATCACTAAACCCCCACCTCTACGACCTCTTACTTCTCTCATCCCCACTCATCCCCGACCCTCGTCTTCTACCACCCCTCTAGAGCCTCCTTCACGGACTGCCACCCACAGAAAAGCTCCACACTTCTCGTTTGCTGGTCAGTCGACGCGAGCCCCTTCTTCCCCAGGTCCTCAACCAATCGTATTCTCTCGCTGAGCTTCTTCATCCCACGTACGAACTTTCCGACCGATTCCCGCTCAGCCGGCCCGGGCTTATCAACGCTCTGGTCTGCGGTGCGGATGGAGGAAACGTGGTGCGCAAATGCGGCTGCGTAATCGTCAAGGCTGAGAGAGCCTTGGCGTATATGGCCATTGTGGAAACGGGGGATGTCGGGGACTGGAACAGAGGCAGTTGGCGTTGCGGCGATCATTGTGATTGAGGAGTCCATATCTGGTGCTGGTGTCTCGGGTTCGGCTACCTGTTGGTGTGCTTTCGGCTGTGGAGCTTCTTTGTCGACTTGTGCAATCGGGACATCGGTGATGGTGGAGAGTGCAGCTTCGTTGCCGAGTGTAAGCGTCGACTTTTGTGCGGTGAGTGTAGGCCGCGATCTTTTGCGGGCTCGAGTGATGTCGCCTACGGGCTCTTTTATATTCAGTATTGTTACCAGCACCACTGAATAGAGGAAGACTCACCCATATCCTGCGTCGCCTTCTTGAGAGCTTCGACACGCTCAGACATCTCGTCACACTTCCTCTTCATGGCTTGCAACTCATCTCTGAGTTTTTGGTTCTCAACCTTTTGCTTCTCGTCGCATTCCTTGAGGAGACGGCTGCGGTCCTGAGTCTGGGTTGCCAACGATGCCCTGATCTCCTCTTTTAACATGTCCATCTCGGCTGTGAACTGTTCGGCAATAGCCTTCATTCTACTATCGACTTGTTGCAGCAGCTGTGCAGGTAGGGTTTCCTCAACCTTCTCCCTCAGGGTTTGTATCTCGCCTCCCCTCTTCTCGTAGGCCTCGGTGAGAGCTGTCAGCTCCGCTTTCAATTCTTTATTGTAGCGTTCGAAAAAGTAATTGTATATTATGGACAAGGGTAGGTTGGGATCCGGCTGGTCCAATATCCTGGGCATTGTAACCTGGGGACTTTTGCAGATCTGTTCGATGGGACTTGAACGAGATTAAGTACAGAGATTTGGTTCTGGGACAACAGGCGGCAGGGGGGGTTGAATGATAGATGTGGTGAGGAAGACGGATAAACGCGTCGTTAAGATGGAAGGAGCGGACTGGACGTTTGGAAGGTACGTTAAAGGGAAGGAACGGGCTGAACGTTTGGGAAGGAACGACAGCCTCAAGATAAACGACTATAAACTCAACATAAATTCAATATAAACCAAAGTTGACAGAACCTACGAAAGCCATACATAATAAATAAAGACATTCACATCAACATGTTTCACTCGAATTGGTCTTATTTTTATTGAATTTTTTCAATTGGTGTGAAGGAGGAAACCCTTCCGTCACACGTAGCATAAAGGCGTCTCTCCCCAAAAAAGAAAAAGTCATGACTCTCATCACGTTTCATTCTTCAGAAAAATCCTCGCTCATTATCATCCATAGCAGCACACTCGAGCCTTCTATATTTTTTGCCTGCCTGCTCCAGTTGTGCAAAGTTTCATAAAAACAACCAAACAGCAGAGACGTCGAGAACGATGATGGTTGGCGATCGCGAGAAAAGGAGGGCCAAGCATACGCGATTCGAATGGCCCTCTTCTTCTACCGTGCGCACTCATATTTAGAAAACAAAAAGAAATAGCGATTCCACCTTTTGTCGAGATAGGCCCTTTTTCGCCATGTCACAAAAGTAATCGCCCCCCAGAACAAGTCCCACTTAGATACTTTTCCCCACGGGCCGGGCGAACCAGCATCACCGCTCACTCTCACGGCCCTCCGCTAGGAGAGACTCCAACCTTCCAAATACAGGATACTTCAAATCTCGAGACTCGATATCAAAAGCAAACACTGAACTGGGCGTCGAATACGTGAATATACCGAATATTATGTGTAATATAGTTGGAGAAAGGCGCTTAGATGAGGTCGGCAACGTTCATTGGCATCTCCTCGATTTGGGTGCTGTAGAACTGCTCGATCTCTCTCATCATGCGGACATCATCAGCGGTGACGAAGTTGATGGCAACACCCTTACGTCCGAAACGTCCACCACGACCGATTCTGTGAATGTAGTTCTCACGGTTGGCGGGCAGATCGTAGTTGATGACCAGGGAAACTTGCTGGACATCGATACCACGGGCCAAAAGGTCGGTGGCGATCAGGACACGGGAGGATCCGGAACGGAACTCCTTCATAATCAGGTCACGCTGACCCTGGTCCATGTCTCCGTGCATGGCAGAGACGGTGAAATCACGGGCAGTGAGCTTGTCGGTAAGCCAGTCGACCTTGCGGCGGGTGTTGCAGAAGATGACAGCCTGGGTGATGGTGACGGTCTCATAGAGATCCGACAGGGTGTCGAGCTTCCAGTCCTCCTTCTCAACAGCGATGTAGAACTGCTTGATACCCTCAAGGGTAAGCTCGGCCTTCTTGACCAAGATACGGACGGGGTCGCGCATGAACTTGGTGGTGACCTCAAGGACGTCCTGGGGCATGGTGGCGGACAGGAGAACGACCTGGGTTGATTGAGGAAGGAGCTGGAAGATGTCGTAGATCTGCTCGGTGAAACCGCGCGACAACATCTCATCGGCCTCATCAAGAACGAACATCTTCATAGAGTCGGTCTTGAGGAAACGGCGCTGGATCATGTCGTGGACACGACCGGGGGTACCGACAACGATTTGAGGACCCTCCTGGAGAGCCTTCATGTCATCACGGACGGAGGTACCACCGATACAGGCGTGGCACTCGATGTTCATGAAGTCACCGATGGCGACAACGACCTTCTGGATCTGCTGGGCCAACTCACGGGTTGGTGCAAGGATGAGGGCCTGGCACTGCTTGATGTTGGGGTCCAGCTTCTGGAGGACGGAGATGGAGAAGGTGGCGGTCTTTCCGGTACCGGACTGGGCCTGGGCAATCACATCGTGTCCTGTTATGTTGTTAGTCGCGTCGTGGCGAAAAATATTTTTGTGTTGTGAGATCCTTACCCTTGATGACTGGCATGATGGCGCGCTGCTGGATAGCAGATGGGCGCTCGAAACCGTAGGCGTAGACACCACGGAGGAGCTCGGCCTTGAGGTCCATGGTATCGAAAGAGTCGACGGTCTCATCGTAGTTGGACTCGATCTGTCCTGTTGGTGATGTTGTCAGCCACAGTTCAACAACAGTTCGCGACTCAGTATCGTCCAAAAGGGGTGTATCTTACCCTCTGGGATCTCCTCGAGACCCTTATCGGCGGAAGCCATGTTTGCAGAAAAGGCTTGAGGAATTCTAGATTCAAGCTGAGCTTGAAATCTAGAAAAGGCGAAGGTGTTGGTGGAAAAGGTGGGGGGCTTGAAAAGTCGGAGAGCGAGACCCTGCGACTTGTTGGTGAGGTTGTTGGGGTAAAAAAGCTAGATGCCAAAACTCTCAAATTGAGAGTTCAAGGATCTAGGGTAGGGTTGTTATTTCTGGAGTTGTGTTGTTGTTTTGAAAGTGGTGAGGTTGTGATGTGAACAAGCTGAAGTTACTTTAATATGAAGTTTTTTTGCCTCACCAGAAAAAGTGCGCCACTAGCACTAGGGACGGAGGCGATCGGGTTAAGCGAGCTAAGAAGTTCACTCCCCTGCTTATCGCCAGACTACAACAAACTATATTTGCATTTGTGACTACGGGGGGGAAATATCAGAGTCATACTGTAATATGTAAGGCCAGTTTGTATTTTACATTTATCGTTGAGCGTTTGTTTCTCTGGCTCTTTTTACCCATTCGCCACTGGAGATATAAAAATCCCATTAAAACTTTTTATTTTGCGCCAGCGAAGCACGTACCAACTGAATTCAGCCGCTAGTCCTGGACCCCCATCCCAAGGCCCCATCATTCCCATGACGAAAAGAAAAAGCTGATATTCGGGGATCAACCAACGACAACTCTCATTTTCACGTTGACTCGATATATCAGACGTATACTAACGTCAGATTACTGTCAATAACATTGCAATGAGATTAATTATGTGACTCCCCCTTGCGTTCGATATAAAGAACAAGCTTCACAGCCGTCAGCCTGACTGAGCTGGAGCTGCATGTTATGACTGATAGTATGACTCTTGGTTGCCAGCCACCTTCAAAGCTTGTCATCGCGCTTGGCGGGGCAGCAGAGACGATCCAAACCCGCGCATCACCGTGCATCATCACTGCAGCTGCAGCTCACACACGCATTTCCCCAGACTCGAAAAGATCTCTCTATCGCCAGCCCAACCCCTTCCACCCAGTAACGCCCTGTCCCCATCGCCAATACGCCAGATATTCTCACTCACTGCTCTCCTCTACTTCCTTGCACCCGCCCTCGCCTTCTTCCCCTCCCTCTCCTCCATCTCACTATCGTCCCCCTCTCCCTTCCCACGCTTCTTCTTCACCCCAGCCCGCGCCGTAGCGCTCGTGGGCGTCGCATTCCCACTCCCCTCCCTCCCGAACCCAGCCGAAATGGGTGTTGGCGCCCCTGAAGGCGTGGTCTGTGTTGACAGTCCGCCGGGAGAATCCTATTAACATCAGCATTGTACTTTCCACGGCGTCTTCGGTGAAGCGGCAAGCAAGGAGATGGGGATGTGCGTCCATACCATGAAATCTGCCAGCCTAACACTGCTCCGCGAAAACACTCTATCGTTCTCGCTGACGCCCTGCTTCCTCCTCCCCACCGCATTGCTCGTTATACTCTTGATGTAGTTGTCGAACCCCGTCAACACATTCCCATGTGGCGTGTCCTCGAGGTACTCCCCCTCTTTCTTATAAATCGTCTCATCCAGCGCCATCTAATCCGTTAGCCAATACTCCCATACTCCCGCATCAACTACCCCCAATCCCGCTCCCAAAAGTACGCAACGCATCAACCACAAACAAGAAACGTGAGGTGGGGTGGGGACCAACAATATTCCTCTCCAACACCCTCCTCTTCATAATCGCCTGCTTCAGCTCCCCAGTCAACTTATCATGATACGGCATCCCCCTCGTCGGATCCGCATCCGTCGCAATCGCCGTCTGCGCCTTCTCTGCCCCTACAGCCGCCTGCTCCATATTGGTAAACTCGCCGGTCGTAAGATGCGCCCCTAACACCGCAGAGCAGCCCAATTGACCCGCTCCAGTTCGATTGTAGAGAGATCGTTACTCAGGCCGCTGGATCGTATGCCCAGGAATTTAGATAGTGTGGATGCGTGGTCGTGGTTGGTATGCGCGTTCGTCTTTGTCCCACCTGTACCCGTCGTCGGTGTTGGGAGCCTCGTTCGTGGAAATGGGTGGCGCGCACGGACCACTTTCGCAGTCTTGGGTTGGTGCCGCCCCTTGCACACGTGTGGGACGATCACGTGGATGGCGTCTATAATAAAGATCTTAAATCTTAATATAAAAACGTTCATTTCACGGCACTTTTAAAGATCACTTTTTTATGCATCAAGTCTATAAAGGCATTGCATCTGTATTCCTTCCTTGCTATTCAGAAAGGTGAAATCAAAGTAACGTACACAACCGCTCCGTTAAAACCCATCTATGGAACGGCCTCCTCTTCAGTAACCCAGGAAGGAATGCTGTTCTTCAAGTGAGAAACCGCTGTCTTGGAGTTTGTACTTCTCGAGAAAAACCAAACAACTATAAGATGACGAACAACTGAACCCAGCTGCTGGAATCTGTCCGAAAAGAGATCGCATATAAAAAAGCCAGCAAACTGTTCCGCGGTGCTAGTCGACACAGTGTCTAAGAAAGCACAAATAAGGAAAGACCAGTAAGCTCCACCATGAAAAACGACAGACAAACACATTACCCCACGAAAACACAACCACCTATAGCCTGAAATTGAAGACCTTCCATCTACAACAAGAACCCATCAACTACATCAACTTCGTAATGTTTGATCTACCACCCCTCGGAACAGCATCGCTGTCATCAGACAGTTTGCGCTTCTTTGGACTCGGAGCCCTGTCTGGTGTTCCTCCTCCGGATTCGATTTTACCGTCATCGTTGGAAGATAAGTTGTCCTCAGGGCTGACGCTTCTGGTTGACACTCCGTCGCCACCATTCTGGCTACGCTTCGCTGGCGAACCTTCCTCGGATGAAAGAGAACTCTGGCTACGCTTCCTTGTCAAGCTCTCTTGGGTTGAAAGAGAGGATTCGGAATCACGTTGGCCATCCAGAGTACGCGACTTGCACAGAGTGGCTGGGGGTGGCAGCTCCTGCTCAGTGTTGACTGGATCGGGCGTCAGACTTACACCTCCTTCTTCGTCATCGTCGCTCGACTCCCAGTCCTCATCATCGCCGGCATTCAAAGCAGTGCCAGGACTAGCACCCACGGCAGCACCAGTATCCATGGTAGCAATGGTATTAGCAGCAGCATTGCTACCAGCAATGGTATTGGCACGAGCATCGCCACCAGCATCAGCTCTGGTATCAGCACCAGTTTGAATATCAGCATCATATTCGACGGCAACATGAACCTCGGAACCTGGTCGGGCACCGGTATTAGCTCTGGCACCTGCTTTGGCACCTGCTTTGGCACCTTGTTTGCCACCAGCACCAGCTTTGCCACCAGCATTTCTACCACCACCAGCATTAGGACGAACTAGCCCACCACCACCAGAGTCCGAAACTCGATTTCTTCCCACAGAATGACCAACATTAGGACGAACTAGCCCACCACCACCAGAATCCGAAACTTGATTTCTTCCCAGAGAAGGGATCTTAACCAGCCACATATTCTCTTCGGCTTGGCGACGCAGGCGGGCCTGTTCACCCGCAGTATTTTTGCCTTTCGATTCAGTCTTCAGGCGTTGGAAGCTAGGCTCCGACATGAGTCTCTGCAAAATCTCCTTTAGCTTGTCATTGCCGGTAGGAAGCACTTCTTTCCCCTTGGCTAGTTTCGCCATTTGTGCTCTCCTAACGGGAGAATTGGTCGGCGTCGTACTGCCGCTGCTGTAGCTCAGAGATGGGGGGGTGCGAGGACGGGCCGTCGTGTTTGTCGTACTGCCGCTGCTGTGGATCAGAGCTGGGGTGAGAGGGCGAGGCGCCGTGTTGCTGTTTGTCGGCCTACGTCTGACTGATGTGGTGCGCCTAGTCCTCGGCAAACCTGGTCCGATCTTCTTCCCAAAGTTGTACTCCTGGACGCGCTCAAACTCCAGATCTTTACGCCTCAACATCACATACGTCTGTGCGTCTCGAAGGATGTGCAGCTTACGTCTCAACCGGTCATTCTCCTCCGTCAAGGCCCTAAGATTCTGGTGGCCGTCGTCGCTACTGTCCATAGGGGGGGTTTTCAGCTGCCCGACGACCAACAGAGCCTCTTGGGTGTACAACTCGTAAATATTCTTCAGATGTTCGTCCATGGTATGGGATGGGATCATCTGGCGCCATTCCTCAAACAGGCCAGCGTTGAATTGATGCGGCTCAAGGCACGCTCTCCCAACCTCGTGTGAATAGTTCTGGAACAGGTCCTTTTCCATATCTTCTCCAAGGTCGAGGTTATAAAACGTATGGCTCTTTGGGCCCATGGGCTCGTCGTTATCTTGCTTCCCATATTCCTTCATGGTGAAGAAGCCTTTGTCAACTCCAATGAAGCGTTGAACGACAAGCTCATGCATATCTACATTCAGTGGCTGTTTCTTGAGGTACAGACTGGACAGTTTCTTCTCCTTCGGGACTTTGATGGCCACAATGAGCACCCTGTCTCCTTCGGCGGCTGCGAGTTCAATTTGGCAAAATTCATAGCCAGTGGTATTCTCGGTGTTAATTACCATACCGAAGGAAATTTCCGAGCCTTTCTGGCGTATGTTCTTGGTATTTGCAAATAGATACTCCATGCGGTCATCATGCGCTGAAGGCGATGGATCTACATCACAATCGGTGAATGTCGAACAGGATCTATCACCTGTTGCCATGCGCACCCCAGCTTCGCCAGTCATGGAACTATTATTGGCGTCCGGAGATGTATCCTGCGGGCCTGAACCCTTCAAGTTGTCGAGGGTGACCCTCCCGCTCTTCCTAGTTGGGTAGAAGACAAGCTCACGGATATTGCGGAAATGATTGTTGAATCTGATGAAGCTTTGACGCGCGGAAACACTGATCTCGCCGTCCCTCTCGAAAGGCATAATTCTCACCATCCGATCTGTCGTCGGGTTGATTTCGTTAGGTGGCCGGCGGCCACCAATGCTCTGGATGTAGACTATCACATAGTCGCCGTCGAGGATTTGCTGCATCTGTCTCAGTTAGCATTGGGGGGATATTCAGTGCATGTGGTAAGTTGGGATACTTGCAAGCTCATCACCCAGGTTGAATACGAACACTTCCCCAGCGTCGGCAAAGTATGTGGAGAGTCTCATTCTGTCACACTCTCAACTGATCACACCTTAGTGAACAGGTTATATATGGTTGAAGCAGACTAGCTTGGACAGCAATATCAAGCAAGATCTATTTGTGTGGTTGGCTTGCACAGATACCGATCAAAGAAAGTTGGTATATATCCGCAAAGCTATTCCAAGCTCCGGTTGTTGAAGAAGTGGGGAGCAAATGTTTCTGAGCTCTAGTTGTTAAAGAAAAGGGAAGCAAATGTTTCCGACCTCTGGTTGTTGAACGAAAGTGAGAGCAAATTTTTCCGATCTCTCAGTACTCTCGAGTGAGAACGCTCTTTTGGGAGAAGCAAAGAGCAAACTGTGAAAGGAAGTCAGCAGAAGCCAAAAGAAAGGGGTTATCAGCCTCGTTATACCTTTGAATGGGATGCCGTGCAAGATATTCGATCTCTGAAGACCTGAAGTGAGGAGAGCTCTTGTTGCTGAAGAGCAGGCTCTGAAAAGGGGCTCCTGGTCAGCCAAGCCTCCACAAAGGAAGAAAGAGATAAAAGGTGGGAGTATAAAGGTTTCTCTTGTCTTCATTCTTCCTTTCAGGCTCTCTTCTCAGCTTTGAGGAGGTGCAAGGACAAAGTGGCATTGAAGTCCACGCCTAACCAAGACCAAACCGGAGATATGCAGACTCACCAAGCCTATAAAACCTCTCTGTCGCGTCCCTAATCAAAGAATAAGAAGAAAATGCTTCTATTCACACACCCCCAGCTCCCACGGAGCAAGTATATAAGGTTAGTTGTGCAAATATGCAAAGTATGTATGTGTTGACCGCATCCAGTTTACAGAAACACGAAAGGTTGCCGAACAAGCGGTCGCCGACGACAAAGTTCACAACTACAAAGAACAGGCGAAGCGAAGCGGTTCGGCGAAATATCGGCCCATATTCTAGTATCGATCCTTAGAGGGGTAGATAAGTTTCTCAGAGATGGTGGTGGGTGGTATGGGATACGGTGAGAAAGAGGGAAGGAAGGCTTGGTCGCTCCTTCCTTCTGTTGGAGATGGAGAGGTGAATCAAAGGGGATAGGGCAGTACCTGGATGTGCCTGGACCATCGTCCCTTCTTGTTTTGGATGGCATGATTTATTTCAGGGCTGGGAAGAGGGCGTGGATGGGATGATTATGACGGTGAGGGATAGGGGAATCGTATGATAGTGGTAGACTAACATCGACAGGCTGGTTTTGGGAGTCACGGGTACAGGAGTCAACAACAGCAAGGTAGGTGGTTATAGACAATCAGAGATGGCAAGAAGAAAGCTCGAGCTGTACATGGTTAGAAAATCAATTATAATCATGATTTTTTAGTCGTAATCATAATCATGATTATTTATAAAGCGTAAAATCATAACGTGGTTTATCATGACCCCGGACATATCATGACCCCGGACACTTTTCGTGACGCTACTGCCTCCAAATACAATTAAACAGCCATAACACAATTAAATTGAATCCGACTAGTCGGATTTTAATGAACTAGGCATATCTACATCTACTTGACAAGTTCTCGCATTATGACCAGGCTTACCGCAAGTGCCACAATGTCGTGCTCTTGGTTGCCCTCCCTTTTGACCCCCGCCCTTCGCACGCAAATCACGTTGCACCTGCTCATCCACATCCTTTTGAGTTAAAACATCGTGTGCATCCTTTACAGTAAATGCGCCCCCTTGACGGATACGGCTCTTTTTAGGCCGACGGCGTTTGCTAAGGGCTTCATCTGCTGCACGAAGTGTGTGCACTTCAGCAGACAAAAGGGTCACTTCGTGAGCTAACAGTTCTGTACCCTTCGCTAGCGCAGCAACTGTTTGAAAAATTGGTGTTGGAGAGCTACCTTGATGACATGCAATACGACTCCTAACAAGAGTTGTTTGCAAAAGAGCATCAGTGGGGGTTGCGAGGGGTCTGCGAAACCCAAGGATCTGCATCACGAGAGAGTGGTCGAGATGTTGGGGTTTGCAACCTGACATCTAGCTTTGAGATAACTGCTTGAGGATTAAAGGGCACTAATCCAGCTCCACGGAATCCAGCCTTTGCATTTTGGGTTGTAAAGGTCTCTAAATATGCTTCTTTAAAGGCTATGAAGAACTCGACCTTGGTGATATGGTTGATGTGAGCCTTAACATATGTCTCGATCTGCCAACCATATGCGCGCAAGACACTAAAACACCCCACGTCAAGTGGTTGAGTTAAGTGCGAAGAGTGAGCAGGTAATCCAAGAGTTATAATGTTGTGGGCTTTGCAATACTCTTGGAATTCAGCAGATTCATGACTTTCGTGCCCATCAAGTACTAACATGCGATATGTCCCTTTTGTTCGACTAGCAGTATGCTTGTTGAAGTGTTGAATCCAGTCGATACCAGTCTCATTATCCGTCCATCCATTATTAGTAGGTTTGATCACCCAGCTGTCTGGAAGGTTGCTTTCTGTGTACCAACTTGCGAGGTGGAATTTCCCTTGAACAACCAAAAACAGAGGGAGATTCCAACCCTCACTATTAATGCACGCAATAGCTGTAGCCCATTCTCCTTCCTAGTTGGACAGCTTTGCCTCTGCCACGCCGGTCCGCACGCGTAACAATTATTGCTGGGCAAATTATGCCCATCATAAAGCCCGTTTCATCAAAGTTGTAGAAATCACAGTCTTGGATGCCATATTTTCTCCACTAGTCGAAACCACGCGCCAATTAGCTCAGGATCTTTGCACAATGCCCTTTGAAAATTATAAACGCGATTAAAATGCATCTTAAGTTCTGGTCGTTTGACAAATCGATGAGCCCAGAACTGTCCGACATGTCTTCCTCCCCGTGATATTAGAATGAGATTTGCCATATCTTTCACACCAGCTATCCGAGGCGCAAATCCCCTCGCATCTAAATCAAGTATATATCGAACAATGACTTCCTCTTCTGTTTTAGTCAAATTGTGATTTGCTGGCCGGCGCTCGTGGATAATAGAATGACCATTCATTCTGTCACTAAGCGTAGAACGTGGCACATTGTAAAGTTTTGCAGCAGTGCGAAGAGTAATTTTTTTGATGATTGAATAGCTTCCATAGCTAAAATGATTTGTGCTTCTTGAGTTTGTACTGACATCATCAAATGTGAAGATAATGCGTGTTGGAGTGGAGAACGAGTGTTCCGAAGAGGCGGCAATTGAACTGTCTCGGGGGTGTTTCGTGTGCGAGGCGTTCATTGCTCCGTAGCTTCGACTGTGGGTATGGGGGCGTCCACCGGCGGTGTGGACAGGATTCTGGTCTGGGCTGCCATAAGGGTAACTAGTAGATTCTTGACCTCCTGTATCTGTGCTTCGAGGTGGGCCATTCAACTCGGGATGTCTTCGGATGGCACAGCGGTCGTAGCTGCAGCGGTGGTTTGTCTGGTAGTCATTCTGGGCAGTTGACCGTCATTGTCTTGGGGTATGTTTGATGTCGGCTTTTTCGACATATTGCCTCAGGTGTGTATCGGTACCGATATGAAAGAGCTTGACTTCCGGTAGCTCGTAGCTATCAACGCTCTTGTCCACAATTTCCTCTGTGCTAGGAGGGGGTTCTTAAGGATCTCGTATCCTATTTGGCGTCCACGCATCAGCGACTTTACCAGCTTGATCTCTGGAATCACGGCTATTTGAAGTCGTCAGGTCTCTCCTCTGAAACGTCACCGAGTTGCAGTCGATGGTGTAACGGTAGTTCTCCTGAGTCGTTCCGGTGTGGGATATTATTTAAGTACGGCCGTCCCCGGCAGGCGTGATCTTTTTTGTATAATGTTAAGGACACAGGGCACCCAGCTCACAGTAATAGCATATGAGAGTGCGAGTCGGAGGCTAAACGGATGCTATCCTATAGGTCTACTACGAAGATACAAAAAAGATGAAGGGGGAACCCCGTTGAGTCTGTTTCCTTAAGTACCCAAAACGGGCCCGACTCGGTTATCCCAACCCTAGCCCTGAACCTTCCACCGCAACAGGTCTGCATCAACCCTGAACCCTACACCCTTACCGTCCCCCACTATAGGGTAACTCGCTATGTGCTCCTCTACTGGTTCGAAACCACACCGAGTCGGATTTCATGCTTGTAGTGACCGTAACAGCTCTGAGGCAGGTTCTTCGCGTATCTAGGTAAGGAGGCATCCTTACAGGAGGCTGGCATAGGGACTGTGATTGCTGTAGATTTATACTCTCCTTTCTAGAAGAGCTGTACCTTTGCCTTTGCATTAGCAATCCATTCTATTGGCTAGTTGTCCTCTATGTATTGCCACTTATTCTATGGACATAGTACTAAAGCTGTAATATAAACATGAGATCTGTCTGTTAAATTGTAGTATTTGTCCAACTTCGCCCATCTAAAATTGCAACATAGGCTAATGCTAATTCGAACATGCATTCTTGCTGTGCAGATTTGCAGCTCTCAAGTTTAGCTCGCAGCTTCGCCTTCTCATGAAGGCATCCTCTACATATAAGATCTTACCCTACTCAAATTGTTCAAGTATAAAGTCCTTGTTGGTAATACTCTATTAATTGTAGCACCATGGGGCTCTGTAGAAAGTGTAGCATCATGAAAGCATAATAAGAAACTCTTAATCTTTTGTAAGTTCTGCCAGTCTTCTGTAGACAAGATATCAGTAGTATTCTCTTGATACTATGCTGTAACGCTAACTTCTAAATGATAGAAGACACAGAGGTTTCTTGCGTAAGGTTGACTTGACAGAGGAGGCAGGGGATTAGACACAAAGGCTTTCTAAGTAACACGTTATAGTATTGTAAAGAATACTATATTGAGTTGAGCACGAAGCTCCTATCAAAGAAATAACTATCTACTTATATAGTGGCATTGTGCCTAATGGTATGATAGACCCTTGTGGTCCATCATGGTCCTGCGTGGTCTAACATTGTCCTGGCCTATGCTGGACCCTTATGGTCTTGCGTGGTCCATCACGTGATGTCTGAGTTTGTCTTCTCCTTCTAACCAATTACTATGGCTTCCTATATGCAGCTTCCTAGCAAATCCCTTTCCTAACGCTAAGGGTAGGGTGAGCTGTACCACTATCCCCCTTCCCTGCTAGCGTCGTCTCCATCGCTTAAATAGGTGGGATAGACGTCTGCTATGTAGTCAAGGCCATCTTCTTTTTTTATCATGACCACCTATAGCGCAAAGAAAAGACTAGAAGAAATCGCCCTTGCCCTTCGTATCAACAAATCTAGTGAAGAGATGTCTCCCTATAAATTCTGCGTTCGGACCAAGAAGCGGTGTGTTACGTCTGGTCCAAAATCCACCTGTTGCTCTAAATATGTACGTCATCGCAAAACAAACTGTGACTTTACTGAGAAGCTGCCTTCCATGAGCAGCTGGGCTTCTCTAGATCATTAGCGCAAGAAGCTACGCGACGAAGAAGAATAAGCTATGATGAAGATCATTTGCCTAAAAAACAACAACACCTGCTCAATGACAAGGAGCAGAGGATGATTAAATTAGGTGTATCAATTTTATGTTACGGCTACAGTAACATGACATCATGGTTACAGGGCCAGGGCCTAGTAACGTGACGTGTGAGTCACAGGGGGCAAGTGGGGTAGTGTTACGACGGAACAAGAAGGCTGGCCAACTACAGGACAGGAAGGAGGGAGGTCGCATGAGACCGGCCCTGGTACCTGGAGGGGCAGCGGGGAATAGTAGTTCCGAAAGTATCACGTGACGGACTCGCAGGATGATGAGAAGAGTCCTAAGAGTCCAGGACTCCGAGGACTCAAGTGAGTTCCCAGGAGTCCACTAGGCACGTGACGGACTCGCAGGATGATGAGAAGAGTCCTAAGAGTCCAGGACTCCGAGGACTCAAGTGAGTTCCCAAGAGTCCACTAGGCACGACGCCACTATATAAGTAGATAGTATTTCCTTAGATAGGAGCTTCGTGCTCAACTCAATACAGTATTTGTTATATACTAGTAACGTGTTACTTGAAGCCTTTGTGTCTGATCCCCTGCCTCCTCTGATAAGTAAACCTTTACGCAAGAGAACCTCTGTGTCTTCTATCGTTTAGAAGTCAGCGTTACACTTTGAGCACCACTTCTACGAGGTACCGGCTTACACACAAAGCAACATGTCTGTCGTCAGTTCGAAGGGGAAAACCCCCACCACGCCAACTTCGTCTCAGAGGTCTAAGCCTGAGAATGAAGAGATGCCCGACGCACCCACCATCAACGAACTCAAGGAAACTCTACGCGTCAAGTTGCCTGACACTTACTCCGGCAACCGAAAGGAACTTGAGGTGTTTTTGCTACAGGTCGAACTGTACCAGCACTTCAATGACGAGAAGTTTCCCACCCAGGAGAGCTATGCCCTGTGGACTGCGTCCTACCTTAGGGGGGAAGCCCTGCGATGGATCGAACCATTCCTCAAGGACTATTTCAAATATGAAAGTACCAATGGAAGCATGACAACTACGCAGACTATGTTTGGCAGCTGGAATGGATTCTGTAAGGAAATCCGACGCATGTTCGGAGACATCGATGAGATTAAGACCGCAGAAGACCATCTGTTTGCACTTAAGCAGACTGGCAGCGCCCTCACGTACTCCACAGAATTCCAGAGATACGGCAATCAGACAGGATGGGACGCCAGCGCACTCATCAGCCACTACCGACGTGGGCTGAAGAGCCATATACGTATGGAACTTGCCCGTTTGGAACAACAACCAACGGACATGGTAGCGCTAATCGAACATACGGTCCGAATCGACAATCGACTATACGAATTCCAGAAGGAACGTCGGACCTATGACAAGCCCAAGAAAAGTTACCCCTACCGGGGAAACGAGGGCAGACGACGGGATCAACACCCGCGAGACAACCGTTGGTCGGACCCAATGGAACTCGATGCCACGTTCAAACCTGGACGACCCCGTGACCCTAAGAAAGACAGACAATTCAAGGAACGACTCTGTTTTAACTGCGACAAGCCAGGCCACATGGCCCGAGACTGCAGACAGCCAAAGAAAGGGAACGGCGGACGCAAAGTCGGCAAACAACTCAATGCCACCTGGACAGGACAGTTGAACGCAACGTTTGTGAGCAAACAGGACTGGGGAATAAACGGCGAAAGCACCCCAGAAGACGAGAGCTCAGACGAAGGGTCGGAGGCGGAATCGTTCACCGTCTCGGAACAGGAGACCTTCGATGAACTCGCACCTACGGAACCAATGAGTCCACGGTGCAAGAGCGTAGTAAGACGCATGGCAAAACACGCCCACGCGAAGATTAGGGCCGAACGAGACAAGCCCAGCGGCCAGAGGAGAATCCCCACGCTTAAGGGCATCTACGGGAACCTGTTACAGGAACTTCCGTTAAAGTGCAAGGTGGACGACTGCAAGGATGACCTCTGGAGATACTATGACCAACTAACGAATACCCGCAGGCTGCTTGGCACGTCCCAAGACGTAGCTAAGTTGGAAGCCCAAGAAGCGGAAGAACTGGAGAAGGATGTCGAGCATATGGCTAAACTGAAGTATATGAAAAGCGTCAAACTTTACTACCAGGACCGCAGGAGAGCCCTGAAGAAGTACGACGAGAAAGCCAGAGATATGCTCCGACGGGAAAATGCGAGACCCACTCCACGCATCGAAAGGAGAGCCATGGAGCAACTAGACACGTTCTCCACGCCTCCGAGGGAAGATAGTGCATGGGTGAGAGGACAGCGGGAACTATCAACGACAGACGCAACAGAGACTGATCATCCCTGGCACGCGTATGTCTACTGGGAGTATTGCAGCGAAGATGACTGCAAGCTCCACTGGAAAAAGAAACACCAGAATCAGTTGTTTCCCCAATCCTCGCCCAGGATACACTTCAGAGACGCAGAGCAAGTTCACGCCCTCAGGTGAAGCCAGTCTGAAGGGGACTTGCCTATCAAAAGCGAACAGGTATACGAGAAATACCCACATCTGCTAGACGAAGCAGAAGAGCGAGGGAAACGATCTCCCCAAGGACCACCATTGGAAGCGGATGAATACTATCCTTCCTCGGACGAGTCAAAAAACTAGGAGTCCTCGACGGTAGGCCACCGGCGAGCGACACGAAGAGGCCTAGTACAGACCAGCTATGCGCCACGACGGGCAGCATGCAACTATATGTGGTCGCTAAGATACAACAGCGACACCTCCGAGCAATGATTGACTCAGGAGCGACGGGCAACTTTATGACAAAGAAAGTAGCAGACACGCAAGGTTTCAAGACGCAATTGAAAACCGAACCATACCCGTTAATGGTCGTAGATGGAGAGCCCATCTCGACTAATGAAGGAATGGTGACCCACGAAACGGTCCCATTGGAAATGGTCATGCTACACGGGCACAAGGAAACGATTCAGTTTGACATCGTGCACATGGACAACCATGCGTGCATCCTTGGTGTGCCATGGCTCAAGAAACACAACCCCCAGATCGACTGGTGGAACGAGAAAGTTGTGATGAGCCAGTGCGCGTGTGAACAACGGACGGACACGCGACAACGGGAGAAACCCTCCCAGGGCCGGAAGGAGTTATGTGCAACCTCCGAGCTCGATGACCTAGCCCAGGCATCCTCACCGACGAGTATACCGGTGGAGTACAAGGAATACAAGCAATTATTCCAGGAAGGCCCTAAGAACGAGGCGCTTCCTAAGCACCAACCATGGGATCACGAGATACCTTTGGAGAAAGACAAGAGTCCACCGTTCGGACCAATATATCAGCTATCGGAAAAGGAGCTGAAGGTACTTAAGGAGTACGTCGATGATAACCTAGCGAAAGGATTCATCAGACCATCCACATCACCAGCAGGAAGTCCGGTGCTTTTCGTACCAAAGAAAGACAGCTCCCTACGGTTATGTGTGGACTATCGAGCGTTGAACAACATCACAATCAAGGACAGGTATGCCCTGCCGTTAATCAACGAACTACACGATAGATTTCAAGGAGCAAAGATCTTCAGTAAGCTAGATCTGCGAGGAGCATACAACCTGATCCGAATCAAGGCTGGGGAAGAGTGGAAAACAGCATTCCGCACCCGCTATGGCCTATTCGAGTATCAAGTCATGCCCTTTGGGCTAACAAACGCACCCGCATCTATGCAATGACTGATGAATGATGCTTTGCATGAATACTTAGACATCTTTACCATTGTCTACCTAGACGATGTCCTGGTGTATTCAGCAACCAAGGAGGAGCATGTCAAGCATGTCAAACTCGTCCTGAAGAAACTAAAGGAGTACAGCTTACTCCTCAAACCAGAGAAGTGCGAGTTCCATAAAAACCAAGTCGAATTCTTGGGTTACATTATCAGAACGCACGGCATCAAGATGGACCAAGCAAAAGTAACGGCAGTGTTGGAATGGCCAACACCGACCACGGTCAAGGAAGTGCAAGCCTTCCTAGGCTTCGCCAACTTCTACCGGAGATTCATCTCGGGATATTCCAAGGTAGCTCAACCACTCACGGAGCTTACCAGAAAGGATCTCGAATTCAAATGGACGGACAAGGCAGAGGCTGCTTTCCAGGAACTTAAGACGAAGTTCACGGAAGCACCTATCCTTGCTACATTTGACCCTGCAAGAAGATCATCCTCGAAACGGACTCTTCTGACTTCGCAATTGGAGCATGTCTGAATCAACCAGACGAGAACGGTAAGTTCAAACCAATCGCGTACTACTCTAGGAAACTGTCACCCGCGGAACTCAATTACGACATCCACGACAAGGAGCTACTGGCTATTGTCGTTGCCTTTGAGCAGTGGCGAGTATATCTTGAGGGATCCACCTACCCTGTGCAGGTATGGACGGATCACAAGAACCTCATATATTTCACCACGACCAAGGTTTTAAACCGCAGACAAGTCCGCTGGGCAGAAACCCTCGCAGCCTACAACTTCACGATAACCTATCGCAAGGGCTCCGAGAATGCAAGAGCAGACGCTCTCAGCAGACGGACCGACTACGCCGGCCCAAAGGAAGAAAGACCTAGAGCAATTCTGAAGAAAACAGATGCAGGAATACAGTACAACGAGTTACTAGCGACGATCTCAGTCATCGAAGATACAGAACTCGAGGAAAGACTCAAGAAAGCTTACGCAACAGACGAATGCGCCAAGCGAGTCTTGTCCAAAGTCGAAGGCGACTTCGCCATCGACGAACAAGGATTGATTCGATACAAAGGCTTAGTGTATGTCCCAAGTCAAATGAGACGCCCGCTGGTGCAAGAACAACACTCGTTACCAGCACACGGTCATCAGGGAGTAACACGAACCTTCGAACGAATCACCCGACACTACTACTTCCCAGGTATGAGGAAGCAGGTAGAGACAGTGGTAAGAGAGTGCGACATTTGTAGCAAGTCAAAATCCAATAGGCACCTGCCATACGGACAACTCAAGTCGACACCAGTACCAAAAGGAGCGTGGAAATCAATAGCTTTGGACTTCATCGTCAAGCTTCCACCCTCCAAGGACCCGTTAACAGGAATAGAATACGACTCTATCCTCGTCATCACGGAAAGACTCACGAAATATGGGAAGTTTATACCATATCTAGAAGCTAGCGACGCCGAGGCGCTCGCATATACCTTCATTCGAGGCATATTAGCCGATCATGGGATGCCAGAAGAAATCATCTCAGATAGAGACAAGCTCTTTACTTCGAAATTCTGGAAATCATTGATGGCGCTACTGGGAACAAATCATAAGCTATCAACAGCTTTTCATCCCCAGACAGATGGCCAAACAGAAAGATTAAATCAGACCCTTGAACAGTACCTGCGAAGCTATGTCAATCATCAACAGGATAACTGGGTTCAGATCTTACCCATCGCACAGTTTGCATATAACAGCGCGATGACAGAAGCAACGAAAGTCTCACCGTTCTTTGCCAATTATGGCTACCAGCCAGAAGCATATAGGCAACCAAGACCGGATGAATCACGAGCTGAACAAGCCCTGATCGTGGTGGAACAACTGAAATCGTTCCACGAACAACTTGCGACGGACATCCAATTCTTAAATGAACGATCCGCCGCATACGCAAACAAGAAGCGCAGTATGGAACCTGCCTTCAAGGAGGGGGATAAAGTATACCTACTCCGGAAACATATCAAAACGAAACGACCAAGCACAAAGTTGGACTTCAAGAAATTGGGACCATTCAAAATATTGAACAAAGTCAGCTCAGTTAATTACAGACTGCAGCTACCCAAGAAGTCTAGACTACACCCGGTATTTCATGTCTCACTACTGGAACCAGCAAGAGGAAATACCCCAATTGCGACTGACACCGAACTCCAACCCGAGAATGAGATAATCGAATATGAGGTCGAAGCGATCCTAGACAGAAGGTTAGTAGGACGTCGAGAAGAGTTTTTGATAAAATGGGAAAATTACGAACCTACGGATAATTCGTGGGAACCAACAAGGAACATCAGCAAAGAACTGCTGGAGGAATATCGACGCCGCCATCCACCAGCCATTGATCCCAAGATGCAGGGGAGTAGGCCAGTGGATCGGAGGAAGCGGGGGTCCCGGTCACAGACGAGGAGGCAGCGCTAACTGCCTGTTCCTCAGCCTCAACAGCGTCACGCTTCTCAGCAGCCACACGTTCGGCCTCCTCTGCCGCATCAAGCTCGTCGAGGGTTTTCAAACCTCGCCGGAGCATATCTTTACCACGGGTTCGGATGAGGCGTTTCTGCTTCCGCAGACGAAGTAACTTCGAAAGGGTTTCTTCCTCTTCGCGATCCAGGCGATCCTCCTCCCGTTCGAGCTTCACCCAGTCGGGATGCTCAGGACCCATACAGTCACACTTTTCTTTCAAGTTGCGACGAACGCACTCGGCGCACCGCCGTGAATCATTTGGAGACGACACGCAAGTAACGTTTCGCCTCACGCAGTTCGAGCAAGAATCCATTTCGGGTAGTTCGTATCCGTGGTTCTTTATTCGACGGACAAGATCGTTGCGTTCCTGGAGTTTGCGGGCAGTGTCAGTAGGCATGTTGCATGTTGAAGGACTCGCTGAGGAGCAGCAGAGTCCCGGGGACATGGACGTACTTATAGGATTTGAGACGAATGCCCAGGGGAAGGGAGCGAGTGTTACGACGGAACAAGAAGGCTGGCCAACTACAGGACAGGAAGGAGGGAGGTCGCATGAGACCGGCCCTGGTACCTGGAGGGGCAGCGGGGAATAGTAGTTCCGAAAGTATCACGTGACGGACTCGCAGGATGATGAGAAGAGTCCTAAGAGTCCAGGACTCCGAGGACTCAAGTGAGTTCCCAGGAGTCCACTAGGCACGTGATGGACTCGCAGGATGATGAGAAGAGTCCTAAGAGTCCAGGACTCTGAGGACTCGAGTGAGTTCCCAAGAGTCCACTAGGCACGACACCACTATATAAGTAGATAGTATTTCCTTAGATAGGAGCTTCGTGCTCAACTCAATACAGTATTTGTTATATACTAGTAACGTGTTACTTGAAGCCTTTGTGTCTGATCCCCTGCCTCCTCTGATAAGTAAACCTTTACGCAAGAGAACCTCTGTGTCTTCTATCGTTTAGAAGTCAGCGTTACACTAGACTGAAATTCAGTCCGGGCTTTTTAAAAAAAGGAGGACCGAACCACGGTCCGGTCTTAAATTTAAGGACTGGAACACTCATATAAGCGGTCCGGTCCAGTCCAGTCCGGTCTTTACGGTCCGGGCCGGCCAGTCTAAGTGTAGGAGGGTCCTCGATTGATGGATCGATATACCCCCATACTCCTGCCTTCATTGAAGCAGTTTTGATAGTCTCTATCCACTCGTCCCAGTCTCTAGGGCTTGTGAGGACCACCCCCGCCTTCTGTAGGGTCGCCATAATGATGGGTTTTTTTTTTCGACTCCTAGGAGGGGTATTAGGTCCGTACGGGTTTCTATAGGCTTCAAAATGCGTCTTGGAGTTGCTCCGGGCTCATAACTGTTGAGTAATCTGTGTATTGTTCTGTCTAATTGTAGCTGCCTGAAATTACGGTGAAGTTGAGTTGGGTCACGTGACCGTATTACAACAGTGTGGGCTAATAGAAGCACGTGACCATGCGCGACGGCTCTTTCTGTTGGAACTGCATTCCTGGTAGTACGCTGCACATGCGTAGCCTGTATACCAACTGTGTATATATAGGGGCTTCGCCCCCCGTAGTTTTTCAATCAAGTCGTCAAACTCCAATTATGTGTTCAACACGTTCCGTTACGAAATATCTCGTGAAGGTTCATCCCAGTGAAGCAATTGAAACAACTGCGAAACAGCTCTTACAGAAGCAATGGGTGCTATAAATACAACAGAGCAAGAACCTGATTCCGAATGAAGACCTATTTGCATCAGAAGGCTTAGCATTTCAGGAGCTAGAATGGAGGCGGTGGATGCTTGAACCACGGCCTAGTGAGCATACAGATATCCCCAAATACTAGTGCGCAAAGCAATACCAATATGTAGTTGTTGCCCGTATTGCTCGTGACCATTTAGCAATTCCAGCAACATCTATAGCATCAGAACGGGTATTTAGTAATGGTAGTGATATTATTACAAAGAAGCAGAATAGGTTATCACCACTTACGATTAGAGATTTACTTTGCTTACGGAATTGGGGTCCGATACAGGAGGCTGATAGTGATGGCGATGATGCTGATGATGAGGCACACGAATCAAGCGCTATAGGTATTGGGTTAGGTTAGGTTATAGTTTATTGGTATTATCTAAAGCTTCATTTTTATATACTCTATTCATAGAATTTAGCCTCATATATCCAGATATATACCTACTCTACCTGTGAGATATTGGCCGGATACATACCCTACCCGTGGCCGGATATATATCCGCCGAACACTGTTGACACCATCTCACAAGGGTGAGGGTGCATGGGTTAGCTAGGAAGGAAAGTACCACGGTAAATTCATATTCTAAATGTATAATAATCATTGATATTTCACCCTTAGCCCTCTCAACCACCTCACTGAAACATGCTTTGGTGGACTACTGTTGCATCTCCATAGAACTCCCAGTCGGGCTAGGCCGTGCACGGCGGGAACATCGCGGGTTACGCTGACGACTGTGCCCGACAAGGTTGAGGCCGAGGATTACTTTCTGAAGATCATCCCAATCCCCCACCAAACTTTTTGATTTACGACACCTATAATTAGAACACGCCCCAAGATAACATCGACGTCTCTTCCAGCACATCTGCGACCCTTTTTGTAACATCTTGCTTGGGACAACTACCCATCGCGGCCTTTCAATTGCTCTTTGAGCGCCGTCGGCTTCGATACCATAGTACTGAACGCGTGGCTTCTGCAGCTCAATCATCATGGCGCAATACGTCCTCGACCTCATCTATACCCTCACAAATTGCATGTCATGCTTCCCCGGGTCGCCGACACTCAAGATCAACAGCAGGAGCTTCAAGATCCTCCGGCTGCTTGGAGAGGTACGCCCCCCTGTTCCCTAAACCCCTCCCTCCTATTCGGACACAGCTAACGCAAACACAGGGCGGCTTCTCCTATGTCTACCTCGTCCAAGATACATCGAATGAGGCGCTCTACGCCCTAAAAAAGATCCGCTGCCCCTTCGGCCAAGAATCCGTCGCGCAAGCAATGAAGGAAGTCGAAGCCTACGGGCTCTTCACACCCCACCAGAACATCATCCATGCCATCGACCACTCCATCTCAGCCGACCGCTCCGACCCGAGCGCGAAGACAGTATACATCCTGCTACCCTACTACCGGCGCGGCAACCTGCAGGACCTCATCAATGCCAACCTGGTCAACCACGCCAAGTTCCCGGAGAAGAAGCTCATGGTCCTGTTCCTGGGCGTGTGCAGAGCGCTTAAGGCCATGCACGAGTATAAAGTTGGAGTGAAGGGCGCGGTAAAGGCGAAGAGGTTACTCGCTGAAGCGGCGGAGGCGGACGAAGATGCGGCTCAGGCGGCGGGAGGGGGGCGGAGGAGAGGCAGGGGCGAAGAGTCGGATCGCGAGCAGCATGAGCCATTGATGGACGATGAGGTGACACAGAGCCAGGAGGGTGTTGCGCCCGGTGGTGCCCGCGCATACGCACATCGGGATATTAAGCCAGGTAAGCATTGTCGATTTGTGAGCAAAGTGGCAATGTCTAAAGCCCAGTAGGAAATATCATGATCGACGACGACGGCACACAGCCTATCCTCATGGATCTTGGCTCCCTTCAACCCTCACCCACACCTGTCACATCTCGCTCCCTAGCCCTCGCCATCCAAGACCAAGCAGCCGAGCACTCAACCATGCCATACCGTGCGCCCGAGCTCTTCGACGTCAAGACCGGCTCGACAATCGACACTAAGGTCGACATCTGGTCGCTGGGCTGCACGCTGTACGCGTGTCTCGTGGGCAAGTCACCATTCGAGATGCGCTCCGACGAGACGGGCGGTAGTCTGAGTATCTGCGTGTTGAGCGGGGACTGGCGCTTCCCCGACGAGGGGGCCGGTGGCCAGAAGAAGGGGAAGAATCAGGCGGGGCAGGAGGAGGATACTGGGATCAATGATGGCATTCGCGAGGTGGTGAGGGCGTGCTTGAAGGTTGAGCCGGGGGAGAGGCCGGATGTGGAGCAGTTAATGGAGATGGTGGAGAGAGTTATTGAGGACTTACCTGAGGATGGGGCGACGATCTGAGAGGGGTGAAGGGGGGTGAGGTGGGGGTGAGGTGGGGTGGGGGTGTGTATTATACTGTGTATTTTCTTGATGGGACGGCGTTCAATACCTGTGTGGAGAGCAGAGGCTCATCCGCTTGTCTTCCATGCTCAAATCATATCAGGGGCTGGACAATGACAAGATCAATTTTGAAGGAAGGCAAGCGCACAATACCGATGATCCTGCTCGTGAGACCTTGCTACTATAAATACACAAATATAACCAACACCCAAAAACACCAACTCGAGCGCATCAAGCAAATCTATGGAAACAAACAAACAAACACTATCTATCATACATCAACAAGCAAACCCCAGAAAACTCCAAACAAACAACCCTTGCTTCAAACCTTTCAAACACCTCACCAAAGCCACCCCACCTTCTTACCCCCACCCTCCTTCGAACCATTCGGCTCCTCATAACTTACACTCTTCGTCGATGACTTCTTCTCAGCTGACTCGGCGCTCTTACGCTTTGTCCCTCAGTTCTTCTTCGCGCTTCGCGCGTCGCTCCCGGCGGTTGATAGCCCAGCTTGTTGGTATCGCGCATATGATGCCCTGGTCACGTTTACTCTTCTTTGGCGGGGATTCTGGCAACGGGCAGATAATCTCCCCGCTTTGTTCTCTTAAAGGGATCTGGCTCGGGCAAGTCGTCGCCTTTGTGCTTCTGCCCTTGCGCTTCTTCCCTGAGGGGAGGATTGGCCCGGGCAACTCGCCACGCTTGCGCTTCGTCACGGCGGGTTTCTTCGCCTTTGAAGGATCCTGCGGCACAGCTGTTTTTCGCTTATGTCCCAGCGTTTGGGAGTGCGGTCTCTTGGCCCGAGGCATATAATCACTTTGCCGCCAGAATTGCCGTCGAGCTTGGTCTTCTTCGCAGGCTTTTCTTCGGGCGAGTCTTCAGGCTTGCGCTTCTTCCCTGCTACACCGGTGGGTACTAGAAGTCTGCTTCTCTTTTGAGGTAGACGAGAGCGTTAGTCTCCCGAGGTTATTAAAGAAACCCGGGGGGGTAAATGCAACCACCCCATGGGTAGTAACCCTCCTCACCATTCTCGCTCCCCGAATCCTCCCCACACCCCTCACTCTCGGTATCGGTATCACCGGGACAGGAAATATCATGGGAGACATATTCCTCTTCCTCTTCCTCTTCGCCTTCAATCTCTGGTTCACTCTCAGTCCCCGGTTCGTCCCAATTCTCCGACTCACTTCTGGAGCCGGGGCAAATACTCCCTCCGGGGATGTCGTCCTCTTCGCCCTCGGTCTCTGGCTCAGCCCCACCTCCGCATCTTTATACTCTTCGTCAGTATCCTCGCTACCCTCCTCTCTACCCTCTTCCTCTCCACCCTCTTATTTTCCACCCTCTTCCTCTCCACCCTCTTATTCTCCACCCTCTTCTTCTCCACCCTCTTCCTCTCCACCCTCTTCCTCTCCACCCTCTTCCTCTCCACCCTCTTCCTCTCCACCCTCTTCCTGTCCACTCTCCTCCTCTGAAGACACATATACAATTTGCTCAGTAAGCCTATCCAAAGCCTCTTTCTCCGCATGCTTTTTCTCCCACTACTCCACGGTCCCTCCCGCTCTGACGAAGGCAGTTCCACTTTAACCTCCTCGCTGAGCTTTCCCCACTTTACGTTCTTCAGCCGCGTTTGGAGCTCGGTGCCGCTGATCTTGGAGCTACACCACCGCTGCCGCCAGTAGGATCAACACTGGTAGGCGGCGTAGACGGACCACCGCTCTTACCTGACTTAGATTTTGTTTTCTCCCCATTCTTATCCTTACCAGGTTTGCCACCCTTATTCTTCGCCGCCTCAGCTCCGGCGGCTTTAATAGCCTCAAGGGCCTTTGCAGCTTCGACAGCTTCAAGAACCTTGGCAGCCTCAACAGCCTCAGCAGCCTCAGCAACTCTCGTAGCAGCCTTCTTAGCAGCCTTCTCAGCAGCTTTCTTAGCAGCCTCCGCCTTCCCCTTCCTCCTCCTTAAACGCCTCTCCTCCTTCGTCTCCTTTTTCTTTGGCTCGATCCCCGTTGGCTTCGCACCCGCATTTCTCTTCTTTTTACGCGATGGCGGTGGACGATTGTTTCGGCCATCCACAACACTTTGTTCGATGCCAGCGGTTTCTGCGGCTGTGGGCGGTTTGGCGAGGCCTTGGGAGGCGAGCACGTTGGCGTTGACGGCGGCTTGGACGGCGGGGTTGGCGCGGACGTCGGCGCGGGTT
The DNA here is from genome assembly GCF_001641265.1 of Pseudogymnoascus destructans. NCBI lineage: Eukaryota > Fungi > Ascomycota > Leotiomycetes > Thelebolales > Thelebolaceae > Pseudogymnoascus > Pseudogymnoascus destructans. Next base: position 867,313 of record NW_020167534.1, on the reverse strand, counting down.
ATGCGGGTTACTCTGGGGTCGCGTTGCCGTTGGATTCGGGGAGGCATTTTGTATGGTGTTGCTGTTGTATTGTGTTGTATGGCGCTGTGTGGTGCTGTATGGTGCTTTCTTGTGTGGTGTGGTGTGGTGTGGTGTATAAAACGATAATTTCGAGCTTTTTCCGAGTATCAAACTCGTTCAGGGAATTATCAAACTCTGATATGGGAATGGGGAATATGACTGGAGAAGGAATGCAGAATTTCAATTGATACTCGGATGAAAGTTGGGGATAATAAATGCAAATTGTGTATGAAAGCCGGGGATACGACACGAGCAATGAAAGGAGAGGAAGTTGGGACGAAAGGGTGAGTCGGCGAGGGACAAGAGATTCTTTACAGAAGAGTTCGAGGGCTGTTTTCGGACTCGAACGGTGTGGCTTTAATGGGTTTGAACCTTTGTTGGGAGGGACGGGGGCGCCGGATGGGGATGTCTGTTTCCTTTGACGACGATTTTAAAAGGGGGATAAAGGTGTAAGAGATGGCATTGAAGAAGAGTATCAATGTCTATTTTTGTTTCGTCGTTGTGCCCTTGTGTCTTGCGAGACAATCGAGGAATAGGAGCCCATCACAGCCAACCAACCCAAAGTGTCGAACCCAAACTCGCACCTCCACAGTCCTGCAGGTCCACCTCCTCTGACGCCTCATCTCCCCCCTCCTCGTCGGATTCACAGTATTCAGCGCCATAGTCATAGTCATCTTCTCATCGGCCACCTCCTCCCTCACACTCACCACCGCCTCCCTCAATACCGTCAGCTCAATCACCCACTCACTCGACCAACTCCACAACTCCATCATCTTCAGCAACTTCGCCACCACCTCCCTCCCCATCTTCACCCCTCCGTTCAAGTCACGCAAGATGCCCTCCTGATCCTCCTTCCCCGCAACCTTCACAACTCCCCCATCACATCATACTCCTCCGACAACCCATCAGCCAACGGCAATAGCCTCTGGTATATCAACCACGCATTCCACATCTTCTCACTCCCCGCCTTCTTATACCCCTTGGCGGCATCTACCAACCTCTCCAAGCTAATCTGCACACCCGCAATAACATTCCCCAGCTTCTGACTCGTCTTAACCATACCCTCCATCATCCGCTCGAGCGCCCGGGGATCAAGTTTATCATAGTCCAATGCCCTCCCGTTCAATTGCTGCAGAATATCGATCTTTGCCTGGCCCGCTCGTAAATCGTCGCGCGCGGTGAGATATTTTCCGCATATATCGAGCGCTGCGCCCGCTGCGCCCCGGAGCTCACCCATCAACTCGCACATTTGGTGAAGGGCGACGTAGATGTCGTCGTCGGACATGGTTGTTGGAGGGGCTTTGGGGAAGAGGTTTTTGTGTAGACGTTTGGTAGTAGTGTTTGTAGTAGATGGAGACTCACGTTTGTTGCTGCGATGAGGGGGACATTGGAGGGGCGTTATATAGCATGGTGGTTTTGTGCCTTCTGGAGGGAAGGAGGAAGGAGCGACTGAAAGGTGACATGCAGACTCTATGTTTGCGGGAGGAAGGAGTACGCACCTACAAGACGAGGGTTAGAAGATCAATTATAATCATGATTAACGTACATGTATAACGAGTCGGCCACCCAAGCGAGTCGGCCACTTTCCACCATTTCCACCACCTTTTACTTTGCAACTATTTCCCTCTACGTACAAAAATGGAATCTACTTCAAACAAAAGCCGTATAATCCTAGTAATTGAAGCTCTTAAAAACGACCCTAAACTTACCGAACGAGCTGCAGCAGGTATCTATAAGGTTCCCCAGGCGACTTTGGCTGACTGACGCGCTAGAAAACTATCAAGACGCAATATAACTGCAAATGGGAGGAAGTTGACTAATACTAAAGAGAGTATGCTTCTTGATCGTATTATTGATCTAATTGAGCGGGATTTCCGCCCCCGCTCGAAGATATACAAGATATGGCCAATCGCCTCCTTAGGATACGCGACGGAACTTGTGTTAGCTCACGATAGGCAGGGAACTTCGTACGACGCCAACCAGCCCTTAATATGCATTTTCGATGTCGAATTGACTACCAGAGGGCCCTAGCTGAAGATCCTAAGATTATACAAGCTTGGTTTGCACTTGTACAGAATACAATTGCAAAATACGGCATTGTCAACTCAGACATCTACAACTTTGATGAAACTGGGTTTTTGATGGGAATGCTCTCGCATACTAAGGTTGTAACCGATGGGACAGACCTCGTACAAAGCAGCCTAGCAATCGGGAATGGGTTTCTGTAATCTAGGGTGTATGTGTAGATGGCTAGGCAATGCCGCCATATATCATTGTTAAGGGCAAATATCACCTCCTCTCCTAGTATACTCCGTACTAATGGCCAATTCCCACCAACCTAGCAGATCCATCTAAGCGAAAATGGCTAGATACAAACGCGATAGGCCTAGATTAGTTGAATCACTTTGAGGGATGTACTAAGCCTTGTACAACTAGTAGATATAGACTTCTAATCCTTGACGGCTACAACAGCCACTAGGCTACTGAATTCAATGATTTCTACAAGCTTAACAATATTATACTGCTTTGTATGCCTCCCTATTCATCGCATATCCTCTAGCCTCTCGATGTAGGCTGTTTTAGCCCTTTAAAAACTTTGTATAGCAAGGCAATTAAGCAGATGATGTAGAGGCATATAACTCACATTACTAAAGACAACTTCTTTCCTGCCTTCTAGCAGGCCTTTTTTGCTTCAATAGGAGAAGAGAATGTACGAGCTAGCTTTCCGAGCAACTGGCCTTGTTCTATACGACCCTAAAACAGTAATTTCTTAGCTGGATTTTAAGCCTAGAATGCCTACACCGTCAAACTCTCAGCTAGGAACTGCTACCTTCTAGGGTCTAAAAATGCCAACTATAGCAATTAAGGCTGTACAAAGCTCTACTCCTTGAAATCTAGGATTGCTAGGCATTAGGGTAGCTCTCTAACCCATTTATATAACGTAGTCGACGCCTAGTGTAATGGTGGGTGCACCAGATCTGAGAATCTAGCCACCCAAGGAAGGGATGATTTTACTAAGACAACACACTGTCTTAGGAAAAAGAGCCAAAGGGTCGTAGCTTAGACTATTCCACAATGCAGCAATCAGGTGTATGATGTAGTGGAGTGGTTTAGACAAGTTGTAACAAATGTTGAGTCTGAGAACTCAGGGATAAGTCAGAGGTTAGCACCTCACTGACTTTTCAGAAACAAGGAATAACAAGATCAATGCTTGGAAGCTTGGAAAAGACGTGGAAGTATGTGATAGTCGATTTACTGTATTGTCTGCTTGCCCTTTCTTAAGGAAAGGGCAATCCTATTTATGCTAAAGGAGTGTAGTTCTCTCATTTTCCAAGACTTTACATGACTAACCAGGCTTGGTAACTGTAGTCGACGTAAGAGAATCCCATAGAACCATCTCCTAGGTTCCTAGCCTATAGGAAGTGAAAGGAGGTCCAAGGTCAGAGTACCCCTATAGACAAATTATGTCATAACTTAACCAATCTTGTGGGTAACTAAGGAGCGATGACGTGTAATGAATCATAGAGGGTTGTAGAAGCTTTTGGAGCTATCGTTCATGTTCCTAGGCCTCTAGTTGATAGAGATATGTCATGTGTAGTATTAGCCCAGTAACTAAGGAGTGATGTCATGTAATGAATCATAGAGGGTTGTAGAGATATGCTATGTGGTCATATCGGCCCAGTAACTAAGGAGCAATGACGTGTAATGAATCATAGAGGGTTGTAGCAATCATTGAGTAGTATTGCTCTTGTTGTTGGTGTGACAAGCCAAAATATGTATAGTGACTTGTAGGTTTCTGGAGGAGATTTCTAAGTTTGCTCTTGAGTTTGATAGCAAACTGAGTGCAACGAATGTCAGTATGACACCTAGGCTAAAGGTATCTTAATGCTAGCACACAGACTGTCCTTCTTAAAGCTAAGAACTAGGAGCTTTGTATAGAAAATGAGCTACTAAGCAAATGCCAGAGGGCTAAAAAGAGCTGCCTATAGCTTAGAGGTTCACTTTTAGCACCTAAAGCTAATGCAATACGGCTAGAAAAGGGTATAGTTGATGCTAGGAGAGAAAATACACATAGGGAGGGTAGTTCTATAGAGCAGGCTTAGCTATGTACTTGGCGTCAGTGTGGTCGATAGTTTTCTCGTTATCCCGTTCAACGGCACTAACTGCCGTTCGTTATCACTACCCTAAATGGACTGGCGTCCGTTTTAGGCCCCTTAAACGGCCATTGGTTGGTCAGATTCCCAACGGAATGGGTCCGTTGTAACCTGTTTTGGCTAGTTTTTCAGCTGCGGGCCGCGGATAGCGCTGCGCCCCTAGCAGCAAGAAAGTCAAGGAGAAAATGAGACAATTGAGCGTGAGGATCAACCAAATCTCACCATAATTACGTAGAATTAATTTTACATTGAAGCCACAATGGAGATCTTTCATTTAGTGTGCCGTTTGTAATTTTTGGCCATGTCATTGTGATATAATAACTTGTTAAAGTTGCGTCGTTCCTCGCGAAGTTTTTTTTGAGGATATAATTGTTGGTTTCCAAACCACCGCCTGGAGGCGGTTGGCGAAAGCGATCCTTGCTGCGAAAGCCATCCTTGCTCTCTCGGCAAACGCGAACGCGTCCAATGCGACATCAGGACAACGCGACTATCTGGACAACAAACAGCAATGAACGTAGATATAATTGATTAATTAAATAGGTTAGGATCTATATTGTCGGGCAGTGATTCATTATCACTTACACTGTCACTTGCACTGTGGATCATGTCGTAGTCAAGGTCTGCAAAGTCAACAAAACTGCTTACTTCAGTGGCCAATTGCCAGTGCAACTGCTCCTCCTTCTCCTCCTCTTCCTTCTGTCTCCTACGCTTAATATCAGGGTCTATGATTACTTGGAGTAACTCCCTTGGTAGCTCAGTGTCTGGGTTACTCCTTTGGAATTCAAGTAATTCCCTTTTCCGTACCCGTTCCGCTCTCCGTGCATCAATGCCAGCACGGAGCTGCAGCTTATACTCAAGGTTAACCATGCGCTTTCTCTCTCTTCTCTCTCTTGCTTCTTCTCTCTCTTGCTCCTTTACTATCTTCGTATGAATCTTCTTCCGTGCTTGTTCAACTGTAACAGCTCCACCCTTTTGAATAGATTTTCTGCTTCTAACTTTCCGTTGTCTTTGCTCAGACATAATAGTAGTAATTTGCATAAGCTCTGAGGTAACCAAAGTACTTTCTGTCAACTGTACTTGAATCTCTGTATAAGAAGATGTCCACTTTTGCCGTGATGGTGAACTAAGAATCTCTTCAAATCTTTGACTCCAATTTGAAAGATTGGTGTTTCTAAAAGTGCTGGTTTTGCGTATATTGCCACTTTCTTTTCTATCTTCTCATAGTTTGGTGGCCAAATACCAGAGTCTCTAAATGCTTTCATACAGTTTTCCTTTGTAAACGTTTGTGTTCGGATTGTAGGTAAGTCTCGGAAGAATGAAATAACATTATAGTCAACATCAAAATTCTGAATTGCTTGTTGAGTAGCACGGCGGTGCCAATGCTTATAAAGTGCAAATACTGTAACGTCAAGAGGTTGTAGTATATGTGTAAGGTGAGAAGGGAATACATGTAAATGTATGTTGTTTTGATGTGCAAGTATTATAAATTCTGGAACTTCATGAGAAATGTGAGAGTCCATTATAAGCAACTTCGTCTTTGTAGAGGGTGCAGAATGTTGAATAAAATGCTGTAGATATTCCATTGCGAGCTCAGAGTTTGTATATCCTGAATCTGATACTGCAACTCTCTCATGACCATGTAGATTATCATGGTACCAACTTTCCATATGAAGCTTTCCTTGAATTATTAGGAATGGTGGAAGTACAATGCCAGCAGCTGAAATTGTCCCTATTACTGTGAGACTTTGACGATTCTCTGGACCTTGTATATAAAGCTATACAAATTAGAATAATATAATGTAAGATGAGTACATATAACGTACCTCCTTTATTGCTGTTGGCACTAACACATGTTCACCGGTGCTCATTCCCACTTGGAACCCAACTTCATCAAAGTTGTAGATGTTAGCTGCAGTAACATCTAATTGATTACACACATCTTTGAATCCATGAAACCATTCTTTGATAGCTGATACATCATGAGAAGCAACACGTGCTGCTTCAATTGGCTGTGTTTTAATGGTGTGGAAAGTCTCATGTTGAGTCTTAATCCAAGTCTGGAACCACCATTGAGACGGTGGTGGATGCGTCAGGATTTCAGCTGCTAGTAGTTGGCAGATAGCATTAAACACCATTGGCTTCGTTGCACCGTACCCATTTTCATATGACCATTGAATGTATCTTTGTATAGCTATAACTTGTATATCTGAAAGTATTCTGTTGTTACCTCCGCGAGGCTTTGGTGGTTGGCGTTGCACCATGCGTCGCATACAGAGTGTAGTTGGGAGTACATGGTAGATTCTAGCTGCTGCGGCGATAGTCTCCGTTGGGTTCTGATTTAGGAAATCAATTGCTTTTTGAATAGCTTCGTTTCTAGCTATATCAATTGACATGATTGTAACTTTACGTGTCAATTGTTGTCCAGATAGTCGCGTTGTCCTGATGTCACATTGGATGCACTCGCGTTTGCCAAGAGAGCAAGGATCGCTTTCGCCAACTGCCTCCAGGCGGTGGTTTAGAAACCAACGATTACTCGAAGGAACAGGTTTATGACTTTGCAAAAGGCAAACATGAACCGGGGTCAACCATCTCAGAGACTTCTTCAACTAAGATGTATCAACAGGATGGGATTCGACATGCCATATGCTTCTGCGAGCATAGCAACTCAAGTCAACAATCAATCAATATACCCGAGGCTATCATGGTGCTCATATGTTTAGACTTAGCGAGGTAGAATAGAAGCACATTGAATACATCATTGATCTTACAAGACCATTCAACTTCTTTACAACAAACATTAGATCGTCAGCTGGACCTACTGTCTGCTATACATGCGGAGTATATCAAAAACTCTTATCAACGCTGGAACTTGGCACCGGCTACAGCATAAGATATATCCATGGGCAGCAAAGATGACTTTTGTATGGACACAGGGCACCCAGCTCACAGTAATAGCATATGAGAGTGCGAGTCGGAGGCTAAACGGATGCTATCCTATAGGTCTACTACGAAGGATACAAAAAAGATGAAGGGGGAACCCCGTTGAGTCTGTTTCCTTAAGTACCCGAAACGGGCCCGACTCGGTTATCCCAACCCTAGCCCTGAACCTTCCACCGCAACAGGTCTGCATCGACCCTGAACCCTACACCCTTACCGTCCCCGACTATAGTGTAACTCGCTATGTGCTCCTCTGCTGGTTAGAAGCCACACCGAGTCGGATTTCATGCTTGTAGTGACCGTAACAGCTCTGAGGCAGGTTCTTCGCGTATCTAGGTGAGGCATCCTTACAACTTTAGCAATCGATGCTGCAGAGAAGAAGATTAAGAAGTATTATAACAAGCTATACACAAATACTGGATCTATCTTTGTTAAAGTGTGAGAGCTTCACACTAGGATCTTAAATCCTAGTGTGAAGCTCTCACACTTTAACAAAAAGGTTTGCGAGCTTGACTTTTCAATACAAAATTGGGAGACAGAGTTTGAACAACAGTTTAAGACTCTTTATAAAGAGCAGTACTCTACAGTGCAAGTTGCGAGTCAATTATGATTACGAGATGCAGATATGGATCCATTAGCCTCAGTGTTGCCAATAGTGTGGCTTGGCAGTATATTGCTAGGAAATTCCCATATTGTATTTCCACAATATGGCACTAATAAAGCTTGGCAATACAGTATAATATAAACAATATACACAATATAACCAATATGGACATCACGTGATAACAATAGTGTAGAATATCATGTGTTTAAGTTACCCCTATTGCTTTGATAGTACTACTTATTATAGTACTATTGTTTTGATAGTACTACTTATTGTAGTACTATCAACGCCTGTTATGATGTTAAGCTATAACCTCACTATTTTGCCCTTCCTTTCTTCTTTCTTCTTTCTTCTACATCGTTACTATATGCAAGATCAGTAAGTACGACATAGTACTATCTATAATACTATTAATTTACTATTTTATGTTATATACTAACTTGAAAATAGGCAAATATGGCACCACCATCAAAGTTTCCTGCTGTAATGGCACAACCACACATACTAGAAGGCCCTCCTGATATTTCTCTAGCCGACTTTCAACAATTCAAAGGCTCTAGAAAGAGTCAAGCTTTAGCTGAAATGGCTCATTCTCGCGCTGTTGTTGCCCTTGCTGCTTGCTCCTGCTGCATGAAAGGCACAGTAAAGCATGAGTTTGCTTGCTGCGCTATAAACACTACTGCCCACCCTGATGGCCGCTGCACCAACTGTGCCCACTTTACGGGTACAGGGTCATGCTCTTTCCTTGGCGCTGCTGATTCTGGTGTTGCTGCTGGTCGTCCTCCTCCTGCTGCACCCCATCTTGTCGTCTCTGCCCCCCGTCCTGTTGGTGCTGCTGCACCCCGCCTTGTTGTCTCTGCGCCCCGCCTCATCATTTCTGCACCCCGCCTCGTCATCTCTGCGCCCTGCCTTGTTGTCTCTGCGCCCCGCCCTGTTGGTGCTGCCTCGCCAGCATGGGGCCCAGCGAGTTTAGAAGCGAAAGATGGGGGAAATGAGGGAGATGAGGGGGATGAGGGGGATTGGGGGGAGAAGGAGGTAGAGATGGTTGGAGCTAGTGGTGAGAGATGGGCAGTTTTGGGTCTCACTTACCGTGAGACGGATGAGTGGCTTTGGGCTGGGCGTCGCCGCCTCTTTGCTCGGGAGATTGCCCTAGTCCTTCGGATTAGGCGTGATATTCTTGGCACTGACGCTGGCTCATTAGATGCCTTGGCTGAGGCCCTTCGGAGTTATGAGAGAGAGTCCCGTGTTGGGGATCCTGACCTCCTCAAACCCATCCTTCCGAATGGGGATGATGATTTATTCATCATTCCTCAGAGGTCGGCTCCTCGTGCTTGTCAGAGTGTAGAGGGGGTAGATGAGGATCAGAGGTTGTTACGTAGAAGAAGTTTATAGTACTATAGTACTATTAAATGTCACAAACCTAGAGTGACGCTAGTGTAGTTGGTGTAGTTCGTGCAGTTCGTGCAGTTAGCATCACTTGACCTGGCAAATTGACTGTGATGCCTGTCTGTGCCATAATACTGTAGACAGTAAGGTATTATGCTGTAGTATACTATATATAATAATTTAGAAACTAATAGCATTAATAACGTACATGTATAACGAACCGGCCAAACTGTAAGGACACAGGGCACCCAGCTCACAGTAATAGCATATGAGAGTGCGAGTCGGAGGCTAAACGGATGCTATCCTATAGGTCTACTACGAAGGATACAAAAAAGATGATGGGGAACCCCCGTCAGTCAATTTTCTCAAGTATCTGAAACCCATCCGACTCGGTTCCGACTCGGTTAGGCCACCCAAATGATCACACGTGACCCCGCGGCTACCCGGAGTCTACTCCCTAGAATGAGAGACGAGAAGGCATCCTTACACAAACAAGCGAACCGGCCAATCCATTTTACACCTTAAATCACGAATTTCATAACTTAATATCTCAACAACCCTTCAATAATAAGTTATAAAAATATGTACTTAGCCTTTTATAAGCATTTAAAGTACTCTATTTGATTTTTAAAGCAATTAGTATTGTAGTTATTAAGATACTAAGAATTAGGTCAAAAGTGGGGGCTAAAACTCAATATCTTAATAACTACAATACTAATTGCTTTAAAAATCAAATAGAGTACTTTAAATGCTTATAAAAGGCTAAGTAGATATTTTTATAACTTATTATTGAAGGGTTGTTGAGATATTAAGTTATGAAATTCGTGATTTAAGGTGTAAAATGGATTGGCCGGTTCGCTTGTTTCGCCGGTTCGTTATACATGTACGTTATAGAATGAAATAGTAATAGTACTACTAATCATCATCAATCCAAGAATTAGTTGAAAGATTTAGCCATGACTTCAAACACTCTAAATACTCAATAGTATCAACCCCTAGTCGGTTCCTTCAATCTGTAATTGTGATCTTTGCCCCTGAGAATAAACGTTCAGGCTCAGCACTCATTGCAGGTATTGATAAGATATCAAGAGCCATCTTTTGGAGGTTTGGATATGCTATCCGCTGAGCACCTTCCATCCACCAACCCCGAGCATCACATTCAGGGGTAACTGGAGCTTGGCAGTATTTCAAATACTCATCTTGAATAGCTGGTTGATGGCGTTTTTGTGTAGCCCACTCCTCAAATGTGCTCTTCTTATTTTGAGGTTGAATTGCAGCTATAATTGATGGTTCAATTGTTGGCTTGTAATGCTCATCCCATAGTGATTAAACAGCTATCTTTTCTGTTGTTACCCAGTTAATAGGCCAATTCTCTTCGCAATACTTCCATTTTTGACTTGGAATGAGTATTCCAGCAGCAATATATGCAGAAGACCTATAAAGTGTTAGTACTATAGACTATTGATAGTACTATAGATAGTACTATAGATATGTAACGCTGACTTCTAAACGATAGAAGACACAGAGGTTCTCTTGCGTAAAGGTTTACTTATCAGAGGAGGCAGGGGATCAGACACAAAGGCTTCAAGTAACACGTTACTAGTATATAACAAATACTGTATTGAGTTGAGCACGAAGCTCCTATCTAAGGAAATACTATCTACTTATATAGTGGCGTCGTGCCTAGTGGACTCTTGGGAACTCACTTGAGTCCTCGGAGTCCTGGACTCTTAGGACTCTTCTCATCATCCTGCGAGTCCGTCACGTGCCTAGTGGACTCCTGGGAACTCACTCGAGTCCTCGGAGTCCTGGACTCTTAGGACTCTTCTCATCATCCTGCGAGTCCGTCACGTGATACTTTCGGAACTACTATTCCCCGCTGCCCCTCCAGGTACCAGGGCCGGTCTCATGCGACCTCCCTCCTTCCTGTCCTGTAGTTGGCCAGCCTTCTTGTTCCGTCGTAACAAGATAGTACTATTACATACCGCTCAGTTAGTGCATAATACTTGTCTATAACCTTCCAAGCTGAGTTGAAACATGGACTAAGTATTATATCGTCTTGAAATTGTTGTTTGCCTTTCTCTAATTGCTCGAGAAGGAATTCCATAGATAATAATACCCGTTCTAGTGTAGCTTCTCGGCCTTCTGTAGCTAACGTCGCTTCATGAAAGAACTGGAGGCAGTCATGGATGTGTGATAGTATTATCCAATCACTCTCTGTCAATTCGTCATATCATATTGCCAAGACTCATATTGCGATATATATCACAATATACTGCCAAGAACCAATATACTACTGGCAACACTGATTAGCCTTAGTATTGCAGCAAAGTCAGACATTAAATGGGACTCAGGACCAGAGAGAGGAATATGTGAATGAGGCTGATCTCTATCTTGATGCTCGTAAGTTTCTGGTAATCTTCTAGTAATCTTATTCTAACTTGTATAGCACATATCTACACAAAGATATTGCTATTTTGGCAACAAAAGGAAGAGCAATTTTCTGGTCTATTAGCAATGGCTCATGATATACTTTGTATTCCTACTGCTAAGTCTGGAGTTGAGTGAGTCTTTAGTGCTGCAAGGGACGTATGTGGCCACCGACATGGTCAACTTAATCCTGAGACGATTAAGAGTATTATGCTTGTATATTACTCTCGACAATACAAGAATCATTAATGTCATTGTGACAAGCTTGCAGATATGATGGATGTCGTTGATATGACTGAGGAGCAAGTAGAAGAAGAGTATGAGGCACAACAACAACAGATGTGCAATTCTATCGAGTTACAATTGAAGAAGACCTACGATCAAATACACATATCCGAGAGACATATTCAAAGGTACAATATCCTCCATTTATCCCTTAGCAACCACAGCAACAGCAAGACTTATCACAAGCCGCACATGAAGAACAACAAATGCGCTACCAACAAGGTGAAGAAAGAGATAGGGCTGACCATCTTAACGAGACCTTATATGACATCCTAGATGACGATATCCTAGATAACGAAGATATAAGAGAAGATGGTAATAATGAGGAGCCTATACTTCCAACTATTCATGAAGATGAAGATAAGGATATGCCGTCCTCGCCACCAATGCCTATCCAACACGCTCGGAAGACTGGAAGAGATTTACTTGATATCTTTCAAGCTACTCGTCAAGACCCCATAAATACTTTAGATATTAGTAGGTCTGGCCGGCCTCATCAAGCAAGGTGGAGAGATGTTCTTAAGCATATATAATAGATAATAGCGTTCTGATAATCTTCTGATAATCGTGGTACTTAGATAGAGGAATATACATGATTCGTTCTCACAGCTTACTAGAGATGGCGAGAGTGATGCTGATAGATGTAATACTTTAACTTAACCATAAAACAGTATTAATCGTATGAGGGACTGTTCACATGATGCATAAATCTTACACGTGATAGCCGAGTACTCACTGGGTTTTTACAGAGTAACTGAGTATTGACCTCACTCACCGAGTCGAGTAAAAGGTTCAGCTACTCACCCAGCTGAGTAACCCACTGAGCGAGTGAGCCGAGTATTGAGCGAGTAGTGCGCAGCCTAGTCACTATGATCATCCAGCCTCGATGGGTAGACATCGACGTCCGACACTATCCCCCGTAAACCAATTCAGCACCTATCTTGCATTCAGCAAGCGCACCCCCGGCAACATGTTGCCGATGACAATGTAAGGATAGAATATGAGACAACAAATGGTGGTATTACAAGGCTTAACCGCCAATGAGCCCATGTTGCGTCCCTGATTCTAGATCAGGGAGATCGGATCGGGCATTGATCTTAGTTTTTCCGACTTTGTACGGTTAGCGGCAGCCCTTAGCGCTGTGATGAGTTTAAAAACTCTCGGGGTTGTTTGGGCCATGTTCCGTCCATCGGTCTCTCATAGTTAGTGATCTGCTTCTCATTTTATAATGAGGACCTGAATAGTGTCTACTATTCTTGAGCTTAGTCTGAATGGTTCGGTCTATTTCCAAAGTGCTGCTCGTGGCTGAGCTGAAAATTCACAATAGAGAATGATAATGGTTAATGAGTGGCCATGCTTTCATATAATGATCGGCAATTAAGATTCACTGACTCAGTCATAGTTTCAATATATTCCCATATTTTTCACTCGTAGGTACTGTCGTATTGGTAACCATTTACGGTTTTATTCTATTCTCTGTGATCGTTGATGACAGGCAAAATGATCAACTCTCTCCTAATGAAAAACCAATATTCTCTATTTCATATGACTTCATACGAAGTGTTTCGGATATAAAATGAACAAAAGACTCTACTGACTTTGTTTCTGCCCAAAGATTTCGTTCTCTAAAACCTGTAAGGTGTGTCAAAGCCGTTGACATTCATGAATTAATGTAGCCTTTCAGAGACAGGCAGCAATCATGCGTCTCACCAATTATGCGACCTCTCTGGCCTTGCTGGGAGGCACTGTGGCTAACTTTGGATAAGGTAGGGGCCAGTTGGGTGACCACCGATTCTACCTCCCGCAGTTCGTACCTCCCTCGGTACCTCCCGGTACAGGTGTCTGCAAGGCCACAACAAGCCACAGGCTTACCTCGCAGTCTATAAAATATATATAACTAAAAAGCTAGCGACACTTAATTCGCCTTCCACTGACCTGAGTGCGGATGCTGAACACTTGGAGAAGAGCCTTCAAGCTAGCCAACCAAAACCACTAACCCACGAGAACCTATAAAGAGTGGCCAGAATAGAGTAGACAGAAGCTATAAACAGCTTACGCAAGGGCTTAAGGAGGCAAGAATTCACTTCAGAAATGTATTGTTAGATTAGTCATAGTTGCCCTATCGGGTTCACCGCCGGGCGTAAATAAATTGCGTGTGTACTGCTCTCAAGTGCTATCCAATATGTACAGCTCATGCAAGCTGAAACTTGGAAGAAATAGAATACAAAATTTATTCAAATAATCACGACGGTCACTGGCGATCTATTGGACCATATCCCTTCCCATGGGGCTAGAGATCATGGTATCCATTTTAAATGTTCAATATATTAATTTATGGTTCACTGCGGAGTAATTTCCGATGAACTGAAGAAGAAATATAGAAAAGAAAGGATATAGTGGATGTACGCCCGGGAATAACATACATAGCCCCCATATGTATATCAATGTTATGCAAGGTTTATAATACTGAATATGAGGTAGCATTCAAATATTGATTTGGAATCTAGGGAGGAGAGATTGGTCCAGGGCCGACTACTTAAAAGTTATATATACTTTCTCCTCGTCCCTTTACTCAACCTTGGACCATCCACAGCTTCATACCGCTATTCTCTCGCCTTTTATATCGCAATCGAAGGTGTTTCACACGATTTCACCATCTCATTCTCCTTCACTCTCTTTTCCTCTTTCACCATGAAAAGCTTTTCAGCAGCTTTACTGCTGCTTACCCTCTCCCTCCAATCGATAACAACACTCGTGCTTGCCGTTCCGTCGCCTCAAGGAAGCATATCGCCTCGAGGGGGAGGAGAAAAATGCAGTTTCTTTAAGCAGACTGGCTGCCCTGATACGAAGTTTTGCTTGTACGATAATAAATGCGTTTCAAAACGTTCAGCAACGTCATTTTGCTTATTGGACGTCCACTGCTTATCTGGGCTCTGTGATAGAACTGGAGCATATCCAGCATGTGCGCAGCAATGTTCTGAGCAGTCTCAGTGTCCGTCGGGCTCAACTTGCAAACACTCTGCCTGTGTTAAGCCCAACCAGCTGATCGGCACCAAATGCGACGAGAACGAAGAGTGTCAATCGAAGACTTGCTTTGATTCGAAATGTCAGGCACCAAATGCAAAAAAGGTGGGAGATGCTTGCGATGAGAAAGATTCCAACGATTTCTGTCAGCTGGGTTCTATGTGTTGGAAGGGTTCATGTAGCACCCGTGGCTATAAATCCGACGGAACCCTCGGTGGGAAATGCTTTGTCAATGGTGAATATCAATGTTTCCCCAATACTGCCTATTGCGATCTCTCTGCGGGGCTTACATGCCAGCCTAAAAAGTCTGCAGCAGCGCCATGTGGGCAGAAGGTCCTTGGGGTGAATATTCCCTTAAGAGACCAATGCTTTTCTGATCGGTGCGTCGAGGACGGGTTTTGCGGGACGAAAGACCCTGGGGGCGAGGGTGAGCCATGTTCGACAAATGAGAAAGTGTGCCGGGAAGACTACGAATGCAGAGCTGGTCCATACGACGGAATCAACGGCCCTAAGAAGACATGCCAGACCAATGGACTTGAGGGCACGCCTTGAAAGAAAGATGGTGGGTGCATAGGCGACTTACTCTGCTACCGTGGGAGTGGTGATCCAGGCACGTGCTTGAGATGGGGAAGTTTCCAGGGCAAGCCTTGCAAGTCAGAAGATCAATGTGCTGGAGGGGCAGACCGAGATACAGTCTGGACAAACTTTGGAGCTTACGACGGAGTGGATGGTGGATGGGGAACCAGGAAAACTGAGATTGGGTATCTTTGCTCCAGTTCAAAGTGCAAATTCGTGCACAACGTCGTCGATGATACCAAGCCGATCAAAAAGGATTAAACGACTTCTGGACTCGATCTATCCGGACAGTTCTGTCATCACATACTGATTCGTTTCTTCCTGCGTCCATTGCAGCTTCTGCATTACATCTTTTAATATACATTCATTACTATCTCGATATGGATACATCCATGGTATTTGTTTCTTCCAAGGTTCCGAAATCACAGTTTAGACCCAGTGCCACCCAACAAGGCCCCAGCACTCGACATTGTTTGTTTTCGCCGCTTTCTAATGCCTACCTACCCAATAAACTATAATAATTGCTCGCCATCTATCTTATTGAATGATATCTTCAGGGATATCGACTGACCTCGTGAATTGCTCGACCTTCGGAGGTATATCTATCTCGTGCTGCCATTCATGTGACCAGGGTAATGACGTCGCTCAACCTTGCAGGTACTCGGTGGCGAAAGCGAGTTGGGTATGCGAAAGCGAGTTTGGGTATGCATCAATACGATGTACATATATATGAATCAACGAGGTAATAGCTTAGTATTGATAGATAATGTAACACATAGTCACTGGAGGTCATTGGAAGTGTTGGTGGTAGACAAGTTGTTGATTAGTTGAAGTATATAGGTTACAACTACTCGGTGTTCCACCCACTCGCTTCGCTCGTAGGTGGCGACAGCAAGTTGTGCGTGCGACAGCAAGATGTGCGTACACCGCTATTTTGATATATAGAAAAAATAATAGTATTCTTCATAACGTAGTATCTACAATGCCTCAAAATAACGATCCTACTATGATTGCTCGCCTTAATGAGGCCCAACAGTTCTTCTTAAAACAACCAAGTACATATACAATTGCTTGGGTTGCAAATAAATTCAATGTCAACCGTGAGACACTCCGATGTCGTATTACGAGTACTACGTCTCCTCAATTACCCCACGGAGGTAGCAATCGAGTCTTATCTCAATCGCAAGAGACCGCGGTCTGTCAATTCATATACGACCAACTTGAGCGCGGGGTCCCTGCCAACCGATCTATGATACTACGGGCAGTTGCAGACTTACGACCTAATCGTACGATACCATCACAACGGTGGCTACAACGCTTTCTAAAAGCACACCCCGAATTTCATACAATTCACACGAAGACGTTAAATACACATCGGAAGCAAGCACAAAAGAAAGAGGTGTTTGAGGAATTCTTTCTCACATATAACGCCCTTATTACAAAACATAACATTAAGCCATATAATTTATGGAATGTTGATGAGACAGGCTATATGATTGGGTGTTATAAGTCTACGGCTGTTATTGTACCAATCGGTGTAAAGCAGTGGACTGTTGATAATCCTGAGAATCGGCTCTCTGTTACTGTAATTGAGGCAGTAAATGCAAGTGGTGCTGCACTTGCAGAAGCTATCATTATCCCTGGCAAACTTCATATGGATTCATGGTACAATGATGACCTTGAGCCAAATGCTCTCATTATTGTAAATGAGAGCGGGTATTCAAACGACGACATTGCAATCCAATACCTTATGCATTTTATCCAACTATCTGCAGAGCATATGGCACCAGATGATACTCGCCTCTTATTACTTGACGGCCATGACTCTCATAAAACAGAGCGCTTTCTTACATTAGCAGAAGAGCATAACATTGTTATTTGCTGCCTTCCTGCTCATACAACACATCTATTACAACCTCTTGATGTAGCGGTTTTTAAGCAGTGCAAACACTTTCATCAAAAGGCACTTGATCAAGCAGTACGTAGCTACGACTATGAGTATAAGCTACGTACGTTCCTTTCAGACCTCCCGCAAATCCGACGGCAATCTCTAACTGTCCGTACAATTCAATCTGGTTGGAGAAATACAGGACTATATCCATATAATCCTCCACTTGTAATTGACAAGATACAAGAGACTCGGAATCAAACACCTGATTATGAGCCATTTGCTTCATATAATATTATCTCAACACCGAAAACAACTATGCAAAGTGTGCAAGCGGTTGAACATTGGCAGAAGAGAGCAGAGGAAGCTTTCTCATCGCCTTCAAGAGAAGGGTTTCAATCATTTGCACGTGGAACTACAGTTGTTCTACACCGGGCAGAGCTCTATAAGACCGAGCTAGATATTATGACTCTACGTGCAGTAGAGCAGAAGGCAGCAAAGGCAAGGGCACGGAAATCACTACAGAAAGGAGGGCAGTTATATGCATCAGATGCACGGAAAATGCGGGAAGAGAAGAAAGCAAAGTTGCAAGCAAAAGCAGACGCAAGAGCAGCAAGGGAATCGGACCAAGTAGTAAAGCAGCTACAAGCGCAAGCACGTAAAATCGAAATTGAAGAGCGTAAGGTTGAGAGGAAGCGGGTAGCAGAGCGGAAGAAGGAAGGGTTGAAATCAAAAGTGATCATTTTACGGTATAGTAAGGATCAAAGTGATAGTAGCAATAGTGGCAGTAGCGATAGTGATAGTAGTTCTATTGATTTTATGTTTTAATTATATAGTTATATAGTTGATATATAAGGCGTCTTTTTCTTCGTTTTATGTGTCGCACATCTTGCTGTCGCACGCACAACTTGCTGTCGCCACCTACGAGCGAAGCGAGTGGGTGGAACACCGAGTACTGAGAACTATATATGTGGGTGGGTGCCACGCCAGTGGCTCCCGTGGCTCTGAACCCCGATTCCTGCAACACACCCCTCTGGTGATATTGTAGAAAACATATCAACAGTTAGTAGCACCCCTAGTTCTTCATCCGTAACCTATAATCAGTCCATCTTTGGAAGCTGTTTAAGCTTGATCAGCTCAATGAATCTCTGATGATCCATCGTTGATAGTGGCTTCGTCAGTCCATCTGCAGCCATCTCCTTCGTATACACATAATATAGATCAACAAGGTTTTCCTTCACTTGATTTCAGATGTAGTGGTATTTGATGTCGATGTGCTTCGTTCGCTGATGAAACTCTGGTTTCTCTGCAAGTGCAAGAGCTCCTTGGTTTGCGGATCTGAGTTGTATTCTGTGCCTGTGAAAAATGCATTTTGGAAATCTTCGTCTTGATATTCCTGTTCTTCCTCTGCATACATGGCATTTCGAGATGAAGCAGCATCCTTTGCTTGGCTTCTCGTGACTTGATTGTGTTCAGCAATAGGAACCCAGACTTTGCGAGTTTGGGTCTTCCTTGGAGGTTCGCGCTCCTCATGCTCGATTTCTGCATCTGGCTGATCTTGAGGAGTTTCTTCCGCATC
The DNA here is from genome assembly GCF_001641265.1 of Pseudogymnoascus destructans. Classification (NCBI taxonomy): domain Eukaryota; kingdom Fungi; phylum Ascomycota; class Leotiomycetes; order Thelebolales; family Thelebolaceae; genus Pseudogymnoascus; species Pseudogymnoascus destructans. Next base: position 848,390 of record NW_020167534.1, on the reverse strand, counting down.
CTCCTGATTGTGAATTAGGTCTAGAGTCTGTCCTTCATAGTCTTATTCATTGAGACGGAAGGTGGAGGGTATTGCAGTTCATCCATTTCTTCCACTGCGTTGATGTGGGCTGCTTGGACATTTTCGTCACTGATTTGGTCAAATGTTGGCTCTGTAATGAAACCACTGCCTTCATCAAATTGAGCATGCGAAGTTCTTATAATCTTCTCTCCAGCTCGAGAGGGGACGTAAACTCGAAAAATGTTATGACCCTCATATCCAACGAGAATGCTGACTTCTGCCCTTGAGGCAAGCTTCTGGCTTTGCACTCTGCGTTCCTTTTGGATAATTGCCATACTGACATTCGTTGCACTCAGTTTGCTATCAAACTCAAGAGCAAACTTAGAAATCTCCTCCTCAAACCTACAAGTCACTATACATATTTTGGCTTGTCACACCAACAACAAGAGCAATACTACTCAATGATTGCTACAACCCTCTATGATTCATTACACGTCATTGCTCCTTAGTTACTGGGCCGATATGACCACATAGCATATCTCTACAACCCTCTATGATTCATTACATGACATCACTCCTTAGTTACTGGGCTAATACTACACATGACATATCTCTATCAACTAGAGGCCTAGGAACATGAACGATAGCTCCAAAAGCTTCTACAACCCTCTATGATTCATTACACGTCATCGCTCCTTAGTTACCCACAAGATTGGTTAAGTTATGACATAATTTGTCTATAGGGGTACTCTGACCTTGGACCTCCTTTCACTTCCTATAGGCTAGGAACCTAGGAGATGGTTCTATGGGATTCTCTTACGTCGACTACAGTTACCAAGCCTGGTTAGTCATGTAAAGTCTTGGAAAATGAGAGAACTACACTCCTTTAGCATAAATAGGATTGCCCTTTCCTTAAGAAAGGGCAAGCAGACAATACAGTAAATCGACTATCACATACTTCCACGTCTTTTCCAAGCTTCCAAGCATTGATCTTGTTATTCCTTGTTTCTGAAAAGTCAGTGAGGTGCTAACCTCTGACTTATCCCTGAGTTCTCAGACTCAACATTTGTTACAACTTGTCTAAACCACTCCACTACATCATACACCTGATTGCTGCATTGTGGAATAGTCTAAGCTACGACCCTTTGGCTCTTTTTCCTAAGACAGTGTGTTGTCTTAGTAAAATCATCCCTTCCTTGGGTGGCTAGATTCTCACATCTGGTGCACCCACCATTACAGACCTCCAGTCCTTTATGCGGGATCTCACTCGCATGCGGGAGCATGTAAGGATGCCTTCTCGTCTCTCATTCTAGGGAGTAGACTCTGGGTAGCTGGAGCGTCACGTGGGTGTAACGCTGACTTCTAAACGATAGAAGGCACAGAGGTTCTCTTGCGTAAAGGTTTACTTATCAGAGGAGGCAGGGGATCAGACACAAAGGCTTCAAGTAACACGTTACTAGTATATAACAAATACTGTATTGAGTTGAGCACGAAGCTCCTATCTAAGAACTAACTATCTACTTATATAGTGGCGTCGTGCCTAGTGGACTCCTGGGAACTCACTCGAGTCCTCGGAGTCCTGGACTCTTAGGATTCTTCTCATCATCCTGCGAGTCCGTCACGTGCCTAGTGGACTCCTGGGAACTCACTCGAGTCCTCGGAGTCCTGGACTCTTAGGACTCTTCTCATCATCCTGCGAGTCCGTCACGTGATACTTTCGGAACTACTATTCCCCGCTGCCCCTCCAGGTACCAGGGCCGGTCTCATGCGACCTCCCTCCTTCCTGTCCTGTAGTTGGCCAGCCTTCTTGTTCCGTCGTAACAGTGGGATCATTTGGGTGGGCTAACCGAGTCGGAACTGAGTCGTTTTGGTTTCGGGTACTTGAGACAATCGACTCACGGGGTTCCCCCATCATCTTTTTTGTATCCTTCGTAGTAGACCTATAGGATAGCATCCGTTTAGCCTCCAACTCGCACTCTCATATGCTATTACTGTGAGCTGGGTGCCCTGTGTCCTTACAGAGCAGACCTTTAAGGAGTCTACTATAATATCCGCTTTTCAGAAAGCTGGTATTTGGCCGGTTAGCTGTGCTGTAGCTCTTGCAAAACTACGTACGTACTCGCAGCCTACTATAGAGCCTACACCTATGCCTATACCTACTCTACCAATCCGAGTTTCTACACCTAAACCCACGACTTTTAGGGGGGTAGAAGAGGGGCTACAGCACTGGAAACAGCGGGTTCCAGAAGGCTTTAGTAGCCCCTCGAAGCAGAGCTACAGGAATTGGCTTACCGGCACTGAAGAGGTAGTAGTAGCCGGCCAACTCCAGGAGCTTGACCTGCGTACTGTACGGCGGCAGGTCGAGGAGTCCAAAAAGCGGGCAAGCCGAAGTAGGGCCCGCCTTCAATTTGGAGGCGAGCTCTCTGCTGACCGAGCCCACGAGCTTCGGGCTGAAAAAGCTGATTGTTTAGCCCAGAAGCTCCAGGCCAAAGAAGCCCGGATAGCCCACCAGGCTATCAACCGGGCCCGCAAACAGCTCCGTAGAGCTGGAATTGAGGCCCGGAAGCAGGAACGCCTCCGGAAAAAGAGGGTGGCATTCTACACTAATGCCAGCCTCCCAATTCCTCTAGAGTGGGAGGACCCGGAAGCCTCTGAAAGTGAGGGCGAGGAGGAGTATGAGATTGCGGGCGAGTGTGGGAGCGAGCGTGGGAGTGAGGATGGGAGCGAGCGTGGGAGTCAAAGTGATAATTCAATAGAGTAGGCAGATTATGTACCTTTACATACAAATTACTATGGGCTAGTACTTACTCTCAAAATCGTGAGTTGGCGCAACTTGCTTCCTCTCGCGTGAAGTGGCGCATGTTGCTTACTCCAACCTTGAGTGAAGCGAAAAGTTTGGTCACGACGATTAAGCATAATGTGATCCGTGACTTGTCCTTGTCCCCATGGGTGAAAAAATAGTAACAGCAATTTAGGTCTGCATCTTTAAGATGCTTAATAACGAAGCCACATAATATAGACTTTCCCGTTGCCGGACTTGCGCCGACCCAATAGATCCAGGGGTTCATTGAGTTTCTCCATTCTAAGAACACATCCCTTCTTAAAATCCACTCGCTCCTGGTATTCTCGCAGACTAGGCTGCCATTAATTCATCAGTAGGGGCTTCTGAAATTTGAAGGCAGAGGTTCAACTGATCTTGTAGGGCGGCTAGATCCTTTTTGCTATCAATTTGCGGACAGTCCTGTAGTTGACATCCTTGGGGTTAAGAAACTTGACGACGTGCCGATGATCCGCATTGAGATATGCCATGCGCTCGTTACGATATCCTAGAGTCGCCATGTCTCGTTGTACGATAATTGCTTTAGTCACTCCTATTTGTCGGGATGGTTTCGTAAAAAGAGTACAGTTGGAGTTCCTCACATAATGTCGGGAACTCATCGTATATTGATTGTGTAATTTGAGAATTCCGATGAAGATCCATAACAAATGGTCGACTTCCTAACGTTAGGCTAAGAATTCTAGTGAATGTCGTTGCTAGATCCACGATGAGGAGTAGTAAGAAAGAACATTGCCTTGGTGCGTGTCGCAATCATGGTATATTCGTGTGAGGCTCTCGCAATTATGTATGATTTCTTAAACGACAAGCCCGCCCATGCTATGCGCAGCAAAGACCAGCGGAATCGATAAAAGTTTAGGCCGAGCTTTCTCAATCATTCTAGAGTATTGAACTCACATTTGAATTTCTCTTTACAATTGCGGGGCAGTCCATTATCGCGACAAGAAGAGACTTCGCGAAGTCATGGATGTTCAGGGTGCTTTCTTTCGTCCAGTTCGAATCATATCCGAAAGAATGTATCCGTACATCGCTAAAGCCATCTTCATATGGCAGCCACCTTTCTGGCCAGTAGAGACCGGGATCCAAAGCTCCATTTTGGGATTCGGTACAGGTACTTTGGGAACCTCCTCCAAGCCCGTGTACAAATATTAAATCCGCGATAGCATCTAATGGATCATGTAGAGTGTTCAATCCCAATGGGCCTTTCTTATCAACTACTGAAGATAGACACCACTTGTGTTGCTTCTCGAGAAGGTCCGACTAATACTCGAATTCGTTTTCCGCCTGTCCCCCGACCATTGCTGAGAATTTTGGACTGTATCTCAGTTAACTTTAGGAGACACAAGATGGCTACACGACCTACTTGCGTTCAATCTGTCCATCTCCCAGGACCGCGTTATGCGACACGCGACACGCAACAAGAAACTCTGTCTCTGTCGCACTCTATCGTAGAAGGCTAGTAATCTCACAGGACTGGTAATATAGAGGGCCTTTTTCAGCGGCGGCAAACTCCTAGACAATAGCAATTAGCCTTCGGTCCTGGTGTGAAGCCGTGAGGTTTTGAGCAAGCGTCGCTTCAAGTTGTGGTGTGCTTGGCTCGATTTCGACCTTTGATCGCAAGGCTAGGTAACAGCGAACGATGACAGTACTGAAGGGGGAGCAAATGCCCGTGGCCTCGTGGGGGGCTGCTCTAACTAGCATCATTTGGGGCCTCTGCATACGCTCCAAGGATGTTGCAGAAATTCCTTCAGCCCAGCCATCCAGGTTAGATGTTTATTAATAAGTTACATTAACTCGAGTGATTCATTATATACCCACCCCATCATATGTGTAGCCGCCCATCATCATAAAAGAAATATTCATACAGTCCAAGTCCAGTCCAGCCATCAGTGGTATCATATCGCAACGCTAAATCTGACAACTCGTTGCATGCTTCGAAGAAAGCCTGTCCCTGAACTGGACCAAATCCTCCAGTAAGTAGAGTGTGAAACGAAGGGGCAAAAGAAAAAAAATATGAAGAAAAAATCCATCAATGAACGTTCGTTACAACCTCCTCAGAAGGCATCTTCAAAGGGGCAGTCTACGCTCTCGTGCCCGTCGCGCTCGCAGAGTGCACACCATCTATTCACATCGATGACGCCGCTCTCCTTCCCAGCCACAGGCCCATCGATGGAGGGGTTGGGGAGGATGGATACAGGGGGCGCACTTGGCTTCTTGGCTGGCGATAGAGGAGCGGGTCTGTAGTTCTCCATCTTTGGCGGGTATGGCTTCAGGCCTTCCCGGGAGATGTCCCTGCCATTACGCGAGGGCGCAGGCGGGTTCGGGTTGTTCGCAAGATGGGATCTGGTGTTGTTGCTTGTCGCTGACTTTGCGCCAAACATGTTTGTACAGGTGAGAATATCGTGTCCGCCGGTCTCGCAAATCTCACACCAGAGGACACTGCCCTCGGTCGTGGCGGAGTATGTGTCGCTTTCTGCCATCGTCTCGAGGGTATTGCCTCTCCTGTGGGTTTCGGGTGATCCCGTTGGCCTGTCGCGCCAGCTTCCGACAGAGCTACAGACGTCCTTGTTGAGTTGCTTGTCTGCTGTGACAGTGCCAGTGCTTCCAATCGTGATTGCGCTGGCACGTTGGTTCTTCAATGAGCCGACTGTGCTGCCTCGCTTGAGTTCCTCCAATTCACGCTGGAGCTCTTCCTCGCGGTTAGATTTTGACTCGACTGTGCGGCGAAGCTCAGTAACCTCATTCTCTAAAGCTTCACGCGCCTGGCGGTCCTCTGCAGACTCGGACAATCCTTGGCTTTGGCGTTTGTTACGACTACCAACGCTGCCGTGTCGCTGTGTAGGGGTCCTTTGCGAGTCAGTGTCAGGTACTTGGTCGCGACTCAGAGAGTGAATGATTGCTTTCAGGCCCCTGATTTCGTCGTCACGCTGTTCCAGTTCCTTTGATCCCGAGGCTTCGTTTTGGCGTGGCGCTTCTTGCTGAGCAGCTGCTGCTTTCTCACGTTCTCGGCGCAGCTCTGCACGACCGCGCTCCACCTCGCCTCGCAGGAACTCGACTTCCCCACGCGCTTCTGATTCTCCGCGCCGAGCATCCTCCAGGCCTTCCTCGAGCTCCTGAACAAGCTCTTCTAGCTGCTTCAGTTGAGCTGCGACGCTGTGCACGTCATCACTTCGGTCTTGATGCTCTCTGAGCTCCTGTACGAGGTCCTCGACCCGCTTCTCGTAGACACGTTCCGTCTCATTACTCGCCATCTCCAGCGTGTCGATCGTACTCCTGAAATCCGCTCGGTGTGCATCGAATTCCGACGTAAGCATGGCGATCTTCTCGTTCTTCTCGCGCAGCAGCGTTCGCAACTGTGAAGTATCCCGATCCTCCATGCTACCCCTGTTCTTGCTGCCAGCATCCGAGCCACCCATTAATGACTGAACTTCAGCCAAGCTGTTCTCCATCTCAGCAAGACTGGTCGCCTGTTCCTTCAGCTGCTTGTCCCGTTCCTCCAACTGTGTTCGTAACCTTTGAAGGTCCTCTTCATGTTCTTTTGCTCTCGCCTCAGCAGGACGCAACTTGGCATTGAAGGAGGAGGTCGAGCCTAAGCTCTCGTTATTATTTGTGGTCCTGGCAGTGCCGATTGGTGTAGTTTCATCGTCGCTGTAGTTCATAGGCGCGCCACCAAGGGCAGACGCACTCCTCGGTCCGACGCCCGATTTTATAGGGTTCCTCGGGGTGAATGCGAGCTTCTTTGGCGGGTCTCCTGCTGTGTCTCTTGTACCTCTCACACTCTGTCCGAACTTCGCTGGCGACGGGCTAGGCGCATAACGTGGAGCGCCCTTGGGACCAGGTGTAGCGCTAATCGATGGCCTCGAAGCCTGTGGCAGTCGCAAAGGCGATTCAGGTCTGGGGAGTGATGGCCTTGATCTTTTAAACTGCGGGCTTGGAGCGCGTCCAGGTCCTAAAGATTGGCTGAAGTTCGGAAGCGACGGAGTTGGAGGTGTATATGTTTGGTACCCCTGGCCTCCGCGACTGCTCCCCGGTGTCGTCGGTGTGTGAGGGAACGAGCTTCCAGATGTCGATCGTGAACTGCGGCGAGTGGCTCTCGCTACAGGAAGAAATATACCTGCGCCCGGTATGGAGGTCTTGAAGTACGAAACACTAAATAGGAGTCAGTGGCCATCGTTTGCGACACGGATCAGTGGGCTTACCCATCCACATCTCCGTTGTTCTTGCCCCTTGAAGAGTACTCCTCGCTCAGCTCTACACCTGCGAATACGCCTTTCTTGCCTGCCACAGTTCCCAGGAACTTCACAGTTCCATGCATGTGCCCAGGTACGTCCACCAGCTCGCCAACCTCCACCTCGCCCTCGTCGCCCCTTGGTGTATGTTGTGCCATATTTCCCTGTCCCTCACCAGCGAGAGAATCCTCGTCCAGTACCGTACTCAATCCGTAAGTTTCACTGGCATCAGGGATGGTGGCCAAAGAGCCCTGAGTAAGGGCACTGAGTGATGTCTTCCGGGCCAGGAGGCCAGCGACCCTGCTGCCACCAAGAGTGGGTACTGGCGGGGCAGCGGCGTTGGAATATGCACTGGAAAGATTAGGAGTCGAAACTGTATTAATGCCGCCGGAAAATTTGGTCAGAGAAGGTCGTGGTCGGAGGAGAGTGCGGCGCGGCGTTGGGGGTGTTTGGGTCGACATGGAGAATCGTCCCTATTATTTATTTTGCCGGTCACCGTTTGTTTTGGGTTCGCGCGTCGGGGAGGCGGTACACTGCCGTCCACACACCACTACAACGGGGAAAACGTGATCAAAGTTCCCGCTGTGGACGCAAGGAGGAATGCCAGGACCCGTAACTACAGTAACTCGCAAAAACAAAGGAAATAAAAGTGGTCGTGGTCGTGGTCGTCGTTGTCGTCGTCAATGCTATGAACAGATCGTCCCATTCAGCAGCAATGTTTGCTTTGTTGTTGTTGAGCTGAAGGGAAAGGTTCTTTTTCCTCTTATTTACTGTACAGTACATGTTCGAGGTAACGCAGCACATGCAGGAGGGCGGCACGCACCAAGAAGTAATTGGCCCCTGCCCCTGTAGCTCACCGCCAAGTGCCAAAGAGGAAGTCATCGTCGGTCAGCATATTTCCGTCTCAGAACACTCATATCCTCCTCTTACACTTTTAGCTGCAGGACTTACGACTATGCCAAGGAAGCGGCTCTGGGATGGAGCGGATTTGAAGCACGAAAAAGGAGGTTGGTTCCAGACACAATCAAGTTGATACTTTTTTCTGCGGCTGATGGCCTTAAAGTTCAATGATATCCATCATGGCTAGAGGTTGCGACCCATCATGCAGGACCATGACCTCCCGATTACGCCTCCGTAAACGACGCTCTTCTGCACTCTGCTCAACAGGCCTCCTCGAGTCTCTAGCGACCTCGCCGGTGCCATTGTTAGTTGCCGCAAGTACCTCTTCCAGACTATATGTGACAACATCCCCACTAGGCCCAGTAGTCTGCCAGTACGGCGCCTCACGATTGTCACCATAAAGACTGTAGCCCTTATTAAACCCAACTACATGTATAGACTCAGGCCGTTCAATCAGACCCGTAGCGACAAGCTTCTGAACACCTAGCTGTTGCCCAGCTAACTTATGGACGATGTTCGAGAGCGGATTGCCCCGTCTCGCATCCGCCTGGAGGCGATATAAACAGAGAAAGCTCTTTTGTATCTCCTCGGGTGTGCTGCCCCAATTCTGGCGAGCAAGCCAGTGTTCAACAAAGCCTGTCTTGGCCAGGTATCGCGCCGATTGATCGCTGATCAGTAGCTCCAGCGTCATCAGCGCCACGTTCTCGGCCGGGTCGCGGAAGTCGAAGTCGTCGAACTCGCAGTCGTAGAGGGGGTAGTCGATCTCCATAGCTAAGTCCTTGAGCGCTGTGACAATCGCCTTGATGACACTGTGGTGGTAGACATCGGCGAGGGAACCTGTAGTACTGCTAAGCAAGGAATTCTCGGTCATTATCAGGGTTTAATTACTTTCGCCACAGATCAGATGAAGAACCCGCAGGGCTTTCTCCCGTCTTTCGGGGTCCTTGCTCGTAACCACCCACAGTAAACCACCGATGGTATCAACATCGTGGAGAGCCCTATCAAGAACAATCCGTGATGCAACTCCTTGTATATCCTTGTTATGACTGCTGATGAGCTTCTCGAGCGTGCTGGGCATCAAAGCATCCTCGGTCTTTTGGTCGATGTATTGCGTCTTTGGCGCTGGCTGTTCGATTTCAGCAGCGTCACGAAAGGCGATGAGCATGTACCGCATAAGCCCCAGGGCTGCAACGACGGACACGCCCAGTCCTATAACCAGGATTCGGTTCTCGCCTGAGATCTGGGACGCCATATTGGAGAGACTACATGCGCTGTTGGTGGGTAGTGAAGACTCGTGAGGACTTCAGTGATCGATGAGTGAGGCACTGTACTGTTGAATAGGGAAGGCAAGGCTGACGACAAATACATCGCTATGACGAGTTCTGCCGCCTTCACCGCCCCGATAAGTGCTGGGTTCAACTGGATGCAGTACTAGTGTCGCTAGCGAAAACTCGCTTACAGCCGGTGCCAGTTTGTCATACAAATATTTAAATTGTCTGGCTAATTTAAACAAACAAGACAAACTCCAGTGACGCGTTAGTACCCCAACTGCCCACTGCCTTCAGATTACTGAATGCTAACGTTTGTTTCCACAGAGTGGTTAGCGTGTCGTTCTTATATTCTGCGGCGCAAGCTGCCTAATATGATCTTTCTTCGTAGAGATGCGAAAGTCGTGGGTTCGACACCCACCTGGAGTATATCTTCAGATTACACCTATATTTTTTTTTTTTTTACCTTTTATATCTGACTCCATCATGCCTTACTTACAATATACAACCTACAATTAAATGTTAGTAGACAGGAACGACGTACCTGTGAGGTTCATACTAAACTTTTGTGCCCGTATATATCGCGTATCCTCCTCGCTCTTTGCCATGCCAACATAGATTTGACAAAAAATGCTGAAAGAGAGGGAAAGCCACGATTTTACAGAAATTTCTCTCCCCCCAAGACACGCAGATCCACTCAGCTAGTAGGGATGGTATGTAAGCTCCACTGTAATTTTGATACAGTGTGCTTCAGCCATTAGCCTCCTTCCAGCGGCTGATAGGCTTGCTACTCTCAAGAGTGTGTTCATGCAATATCACGATCTTCGTATCACAACAGGCAAAGTGAACTTCAAAATTGTTTACGTTCACCACAAGTCTCTAGTATTCCCTTGCTATTCAATATCTCCTCTCCAGGAGTAGGGTATCTACAGAAACCGCCCATCAAACACCACGCGCCTTCCCCCCATTCCACGCTCACTTCTTCGACTTCTTCCTATGCTCCTTCTCCCTCTCGTACTGCTTCGACTCTCTCCCCTCCTCGCCCTGAATCTCCGCAATAAGTCTCTTGTACTTTTTCTCATACGCAGCATCGCGCTCCTTCTTCTCCTTAAGGCTCTCACGAGCAATGAAGTTCGCGTCCTTGCGGAGCTCGCGCATGGCGCCCTTGCGCTCGCGCTTGTGCTCAGCCTTGAGCTTGGAGGACTCGGCACGCTCACGGTCAGGATCGTAGTGCTTGTCGGGGTTGAAGGACTCCTCGAACTTAGGTATGGAGGTCTTGATGGCGAGGGGTTTGTGGTGGTGGAGCTCGAGTGGGCGGCGTGAGAGGCGCGCCTGGTTGAGTAGTAAGGTGAGCTTGGTCGATGTTCTCGTCACACAAGCCTGGGAACACGTTAGTGAGGTCCTAATTATGTTTTACAAATTGGGTTTTTAGCGTAGAAATGTTTGCATCACGATGGCTGCGCGTCCGGTACGAAGTACGGATTTACGGCACACCGGCCCATTCGGCGCTGCTGCTTGGTCACCCTCAACGAGCCCCAAACCCTTGCGGGTAAGGGTCTCAAGTATCGAGTGGCAAGCTCAATATAAGCACATCTTCGGCGCAACAACAGTCATAAGAAGGACCGAATTGTAATTTGACATCCGTGCTGATTTTTTTTAAAAAAATACAAATTGAAAGGAAAGGGAGAGAGGAAATATTTGAGCATACAGTAGTGCTGCGTGGGAGATGTTCACGGCATGCCTTGCTTCCCAGGTGTTTCAGAACTTTCAACGCAGGGGAGAAGGTCTCTGGGAACCCAGACTTTTCAGTCCAGACATCTGCCGCTGCATCGAAAAGCTTGATGCTTGTTTCCAACAAGGCGGCTTTGAGTTGGTTTTCATCCTCTGGTGAGAGATATTGGATCGAGCAGTCCATTAGAGTCAACATTCTTGTCTTCTGTTCTGGAAGTGCGTCGAGACGAGAGTCGAACTTTGGCTCGTGGTAGGGGAAGTTGGCTGGAACATTACCCATCTTTGTAGGCCCAAGGGCACACAACGTGTTTAGGAGGAAGGCGCCGACTTCGGGGACGTATCGCTTTGAGAAGTTTTGATACTGGATCGCTAGTGTAGCTAGATACATGCCAGTGGCATAATCCGAAAGATTCTGAGGAATCCTTTGGCCAAGGAAGCGGCCAATGCTCAACATCGCGGGAGTAACTGCTTGGTGGAAATGATCCGAAGTTGGGAAGATAGTGCTGATGGCAGTGAGAAGCACCAGATCTCCGCGGGTTGGTGCCAGAGCACGAGTTTCGTGGAGCTCTCCCAAGTGTTTGCGGAAAGCATTCGCAGTGCCGATGGGGTAGGTCTTTGCCAATGAATGGATGTGTCGAATGACTTGCTCCAGGACATCAAATGGTGGGAGTTCCGGTTGGTTCGCAAGGTATGATACATGGTCAACAAGAGCAACCGTAAACTTGGTGAGCTTGCCCTTATTCTCGGCCTTCAGCTTCGGATGATAAAGAGCTCTTATCCTCCTCACCACTGTAGGTAGATCTTGGATGTCGGTTGATTTGGTGATTTCGAGTAGCATAGAGTGGTCCTCTGGACACGGAAACGTATATGCAAGGTTTCCATTGACCCCATTGTTCGTCGGGAGGTCCCTGTCAGGAATCGGTGCATTCGCTCCTGTCAAAAATTCAGGCCTTTTGGCCTCCTCAGTTGTAAGAAGACCATCCAGGAAATCATCCGCAGGCTCGTCCTCTCCGTCATCTCCGTTTTCAGAAGCACTTTCATCTTCGGAGATATCGGCATCGGAGCCACTTGCTATTAAATCATCATCAAGAACGAAAACATCCTCGTCTTCAACCCCTAACTCCTCATTAGTTGGCCGGCTGGGCTTAGCTTGAATGCCAGCACCCAAGCCAAATTCGTCAACATCCTCTTCATAGACATCTTCATCCCCTTCAGGAGCCTGTGCATTAGGCTTGGCTTCCTCCTCCTCTTCCTGTTTTCCCTCCATGCGACGCAGCCTCCTCTTCTCCATATCCTGGAGTTTTCTAGCTTCGTCTGCAAGTCTTTCCTCGTCTGTCTTTGAGCGTTCTGTTGGTACCGACTTCTTGTCTTGAGCCAACTGGCGCAGACGAAGATCATACTCTTTATCGAACTTAATCTTGTCCGTACCATTTAGTAGCGCTGCCCTATCTGGGTTCATTCCAGCGACCTCGGCCGGCCTTGGCGCAGGTGGACGTCGGACTCCTCTTAATAAGGCCTGAATCTCAGCCATATCTTTGTCCAGCTCTTCTCGGATATCCTCATCGTCATCCTTTCCTTGCTGACGTTCATATTTGTGGAGTTTGGATTTGGCAATAAGTTCCTTCATAACTTCTTGCTTGGACTTCTTACGTTCTGGCAGGTCCTCTGCATCTTCATCCTCTGAAGCGCCTGCGTCTGAGCCCCTCCGCCTCTTTAACGTTTGGCGTTCTTCGTCCGATGGATGATCTTCGGCGTCAGACAACTCCAAGTCGTCTTCTTCAAAGTCGTCTGCAAAATCGGGTCCATCGAGAGACAGAGATTTCCCCATATGGGTAAGGCCAAGTCCATCTCCGTAATCATCGTCTTCCAAATCAAACGCGGAGCTATTCTTGTGTCGGCTTTGGATTTCCTGTGTGAATCGCTCCAGCATCTTGTCCTCAGGTGCCATAGAAGAGTCGTTCTCTCCGAAACGTCGATCCATGATCCCTCCAACTTTATTACGTCGTTGCATCTCCACAAGAAGAGTTCTTCGACGGTTTTCCTCGCCCAATCCCTTCGTCACACCAGGTCGGTTCTTCACACTCTTTGATCCTGATGCGCCGCCGACTGTTCTCGAGTTTGTAACCTCGAACTTCGGACCCCTTGCGTTTGTTTTAATTTCGAAGGGATTGAATTGCTCGCGGATGCCAGTAAGAGCGGCGGTCCGGTTGACCCTCTTATCCTTGTTCGTGCCATTTTGGGCATTTTTTCTCTTTTGACTTTTTGATTGCTGAGGTCCCACGATACCCTGCTCTCGGAGAGAAGCCTTAAGCCTCTTGAGCTGAGAAGGAGGCATTGTTGTGGTGGGTGGTGATTTGCCAGTCAGACACAGAATAAAAAAAATGCTCAGAAATCTTTATGGGCGATTTTATCAACTTTAGCGCGTTGCAGGGGTACCTGCAGCCTCGCGACCATGAAAGGAACAACCATCAGCCTTGCGACAACTAAGGTGAAATAACTAAAGCCGCAACGCATCAACTCCAATACCTAGGAATAGATCGCCATTAAGTGCGTCGAGTAACTGTACCTTTGGTGCTATTTTTTGTTACGGTGGGACTGTATTGCGCCTCCTGGCTATTCAAACAGAACGAATGAGCGACACTCCAGCCTCGTAACGAGCCCATACTTTACGAACCTTACGTTTTGACATAAAACATCTTCAAACAAGCACCCGTTGCATTTACTATCCGCAGTACAGAATGGCAGCCTCAAAATCTCCCTGTGCAGCTCCTCAGAGCCCCGAGGATGACGAGGATGACTACATGTCTATGACCATCGCAGAGCCCACAGGCCCAAAAGTCAAAGAAACATACACGCAACGCCGCCACCGCCTGCAACGCGAAGCAGAAGCACGCGCATACACCAAACCCAAAGCTGAGCGCGAAGCTGACGAAGCTGCCGCCCGAGAAGATGCCCTTCAGAGATCGCTATTGTCTCACCCGACGACACAGAAGTCCAAGGGTTTAGCAATGATGTCAAAAATGGGGTTCACGCCCGGAAAGGCGCTGGGCAAGGGAGTCAACGCTGATGCGCGGACTGAGCCGGTGGGTATCAGTATTAAGGAGGACAGGGGAGGAATAGGTATGGACAATGAGAAGAAGCGCCGGTTTAGGGAGGAAGTCGAGAAGGAAGGGAAGAGAGTTAAGGCGGATGAAGGAGAGTATCGAGAGAGGGTCAGGCGCGAACGCGAGGAAGGTCGCCTGGAGAGCTTAATTGGCACTGCAATGAGAGTAGCAGAGCGTATGACTAGTGAGAAAGAAGAAGAATTGAGCACAGGTGGGGGTGGCGACACGGCGCTAAAGAAAGGTGCTCAGAGATCAAAACCGCTGAAAACTATTAACATACTTTGGAGGGGCCTAGTGAGGAAAAGGGAGGAAGCAGAGAGGGATAGGAGGATGAGATACGATTTGCACCAAAGTCTTTCCAGGCTACCGACCTATGATGATGACGACGAGGATAAAGATGATAAGAAGGCCGTGGGAAAGACTCCCATACGGTATTCCTTGGTCGAAGATCTGGAGGAAGATGATCCAGAATTGGAAGAATTCAATGGCTTGGAGCCAATGGAGAGGTTACAGAAGATTGTCAATTACTTAAGACAAGAGTATAACTACTGCTTCTGGTGCAAATACACATATCCCGACAAGGACATGGAGGGATGTCTGGGGTTGACGGAGGAAGACCATGATTGATGAACAGAAGATACCATAGACACATCGAATACGTTACAATATTACATGTGCATTAACAAATTCCAATGCCTACGTGAGATCCTATCCGTCTAAAAAGGATTATAAAAAGTCTTTTAGATATGGTTGAGATTAAGGTGGGTATCATTGCTCAATATATGTTTACAAATGTCTATCTTACACAATTACAGCTAAGGGACCCAAGGCAGATTCTCGGGCACTCCCATCTCCTGGGCTGCAGATCGTGCCAGATAATCCACACCTCCTACTCCAGCTTCCATGCGCAATTCTGAGGCTTCTGATGCCATCCTTACTTCCATCGTAGAGCGTAGCAAAAGGCACAGTAGTTTCAGCGACTCTTCTGACTTATCTTCCTTGCTCATAGCTTCGACATCAATGCCTTGATCCTGAAGCTGCTTAGTCCTATCGTCCTTCAAGGTCTTGAGTACCTTCCCGACGTCACTAATTCTGCGCTGTGTATCTTTATTCAGATTCAATCTGCGAGGCCTGTAACCTGCAACATTCTTCACGCCGGCCTTTGCAATCTGTAGGACTATGCTTCGAACAGTCGCTTCGTTCGGATACATTCCGTACAGCCTCTGCATCGCCCGAAGTGCCACTGCTGTCCCGATTTGGTCATCCGCCAGACCAAAACAGAGAATAATTTGGTCGTACATTTCCCTTGCCAGCTTTTCGTTTTTCCAGGTCGACGATTTGTTCATCTCAGCAAATAAGAATCTAGGTGACGGGTAACCAGCTTTCGAACGGTTGATTAACGGATCCACATGATCCTTCATGCTCTTCCACAGAAGAGCAAACGTGTACTGGCTCGGCACTACTCTCTCTTGCTCCACGAAGCGGACATAGAGGCTCCAGACCCATGGGCGATGGTGCATGGCTGTACCAAGCTCCAGAAGGCTGTTGAGAAAGGCGGTATTAGGCTTAATCTCTGCTGCCTTAATCGCACCAAGAAGCTCCTGGACACGGTCTTTTTGACCGAGTTGCTGATAGTGATGAATGAGAACGGAAAATGTTTCCAGTGACGCTTGGGCTGAGACAGCAATAGATGATGGACGAATAAAGTCGTCCTTTGAAGTCTGGTCGAACCTGGCTCGCACTGGGCCTTCCAAGTTGGATGTATAACGGTGCGACCTGTAGCGAACAAATTCGAGCCGTGCCGCGATCATTTTCCAAGCCATGGTGGTGCCTTTCTTTTGGTTCTCAGCGCTACCAGTCCGGAACCAAGCACCGATTATTCCATTCAAATAGGTGGCATCTGGCCTTATATCGCGCTGTGACATCAGTTCAACGACTTGAGAGGCCCAATCAATTTCATCGTCCCCAACGAGTTTCTTTATCCAGCTGCCAAAGAAGAACTTGTTTCGAAACTTTGGCGGCAAGACCGTGAGAGGATTGCTTCGAGTCCAGCTCGTCTCTTCTGGGCCGAGCTGGAAAGACTCCAAGGGTCGTGTACCTTTCAATCCCACAAACCGCGGATATAGAGCTAGAGAATCATAGCTCTTGGCCACGGGGTCGTCTGTTAACATCATATCCCTGAACACAGCCAACGCTAGATCAGTTCGGTTTGAAGTTATAAAAATACCCGCTACAGCATCATAATCCTGCATCTTCATGCTGCTTCCCATCCAAAACTTCAGCCGGACATACAATGCCCAAGCCATCTGAATAGCAGAACTGTCAGGATATTCAGACCATGTTCGGATGAGAGTGATGAGGGCCCTGCTTTCTTTCACGGCCTTCAGGTCATTCAACAGGACATCTGCTGCTTCTTGCGCTCGAGCTGGTTGCTTGGATGTCGCTAGCATCACAACGCCCAATGCCCAGTATTGGATC
The DNA here is from genome assembly GCF_001641265.1 of Pseudogymnoascus destructans. Lineage (NCBI taxonomy): Eukaryota > Fungi > Ascomycota > Leotiomycetes > Thelebolales > Thelebolaceae > Pseudogymnoascus > Pseudogymnoascus destructans. The sequence goes on along the minus strand of NW_020167534.1, from coordinate 831,844 downwards.
GCAGTTGCTTCAACAAGCGTTAATGACGACCGAGCCGATTCCCATCTCGCCAGTGCATCCTTCTGATTTCCCTCGACGAATATTGCCTCAATATAGAGCAATATCTGCTCTGGTTTGAGGGGCCTGTTGGCAGCTTCCATGTCGTTGCCCAACTGTATGACATGTGCCATCCTATCGGGATTATCCAAAGCTTCAACAGATAATTCTTTCCAAAGTAGTTTCCAGGTACTCATGGGAACCTCCCCCCATGCAGCACAGAGCGTCTTTCTGCTGAGTGAATACCACCTCCATAATTCCTTCCGGTTTTTGAAGGGCGCCGTAAGGGCTTTTTCGAGGGACTCGTTCAGACGGGATATATAGGCCTGGCCTTCTCGTGGGAACGAGTGCCGCGGTATTGAAACGTCGACGTCTGCAACTTCTATGGGTTCTATGGCTGCAGCTTGTCGCTTCTGCTTGCCCCGGCTCGGTTTGGCAATTCGTGTGCCAGAGCTGTCGATGGTTGCCGAACTTTCAATGGCTGGTGCTTTTAACTCCTCTCCCAAGTGTTTTCCGACCGCCCGGCGTAGAGAATCGACGAATTTCAGTTTATCTTCCAACGTTCCCTCATGGGAACCCTTCACGCTCTCCGACAGTCTAGCGAGCTCATCTTCATGGTCTTTTTGTTTCAAATCTAGCCCCTCAAGTATGTTGTCATCTTCTCGAGTATTAAGTGGCGCAACTCGTCCATGTTCGTCCTGCTCGAATTGGCGGAAACTAACAGTCTCTTTATTTAACCTGGGTTGTTCAGGCTTCGTGGTAATTGGTGTCTTCTGAGGGGGGTTGTTGCGTCTTGATGAGATGGTTCGAACCGATGAGGGAAAGTACCGTGGGTGCTGTAGTTTTGTTATACACGATGGGCAGACATATCCCCTGCCTAATGCAGATATGGGTGGTCTTAATGGTGGCATAAGTCGTGCTGTTTGTGTTTTGTCGTCGCAAAATCTGGACGGGGTTCATCTATAATTATTTTAGGAGCACTGGCCACTGGGCACTGGAACGCGACCCAGCATTTATCTTAGCGGAACGCGTGCGTTCCCCGTGATCCATCCTATGGACAACCACATATGAAATGTCAGTAGACGCCAACCAAGCTGCTCTTGATAGCACTGAGCATCAGGTATATATATAATATTAGCTCTGTCGAATAGGTCTAACGTCACAAACAGACCGTGTATGTTTTTGGACCCTCCAATGGCGCCACCCATGAGCAGCCACGACCATCAAAGAGGCGGAAGGTCGCTAAGAAGCCCAAGGAGGGTGAGAAAGGTGACCCCAAAGCCTACTTTCCAACCCTTTTAAACAATACCGAAAGCTCTGAATGTGTCTTATTACGGCAAAAGCTTTATGAAGATTCGTGGGCCGCCATAGAGTCGCAGATATTGGTTAGCCGGCCCGCCCATTCCACTTATCAAGAGTCCTACTTACCACGTGCTTCCAGTCAATCCTGGGTGAAGCAAATGAAAAGACTCTCTCGGAAGTCACTAATTTTCTAAATCTATCCATAAATTCAAAGTAAGAAAACCCTCCGTTGTCCACGATGTGGCCGCTAATATCTGTGAAGAAACCTCGAGGGCATCCCAACTGGTTTAATCACCACTGGGCAAAACACGGCTTCTCAGGAACTTTTATTTAGCCAGCTCGCAGAGCGTGTCCACGGTGAAACTGACGCTCTCATTGTTACGATTCGACCCGGAGATGCGAGTAACCTCAAAGCTGCCCTCAAGAAGCTAATCCGCGATGCGACAAATACTGACCACGACGACGAAGATGAACGATCCGCATCTTCGGTCCCGGGTGTAAGTTCACATGATCCATCTCAGTTTTATCTGGTGCAGAAAGCTAACAGTCACCAGGACCATAAATTTCTTAATTATGACCTGCAGCTGCTTCAAAATCATTTGAAGACGTCCAAGCATAGACAAGTTGTAGTTGCCTTTCAAGACAGCGAATCATTTGATAGTACCCTTTTAACGGAGTTGATCGAACTGTTCCAGTATGTTATTCCTTTGCATTATTTAACAGATGTCTGACTATTTTAGGTCATGGGTGGAGTGTATACCCTTCGTGTTACTATTTGGAATAGCAACGTCCGTCGAGCTGTTCCATGAAAGACTTCCTCGATCAGCGACATTATGCCTGCAGGGCGTTCAATTCGATGTTGAGCAGACCTCCAAAACCCTCATAACGATATTTCAGAAGGTCATTGCCAGTCCTGATATACGTCTACGTCTTGGGGGGTGCTTCATAGCGGCGCTCCTGGAACGCCAACATGATCAAGTGTACAGCTTGCAAACATTCATAGCTGCTTTAAAGGTATGTGTACTATGCTACCGGTATATTGATTATCATGGGGCTGACCAGAAACTACAGTATGCATACATGTGTCATTTCTATGCCAACCCTTTGAGCATACTTTTGGGCAGTTCTAATGATCTCGAGCGCACCGTAGTGCCGCTGCTTCAACCAGAGCATGCGAAGGCAATGCGTATGCTTCCATCATTCAAAGCGATGGTAGAGCATCGCATTAAAGAAGGCGACGTAAGGGGCTTGAAGGATTTGATCAATTCGGACGAAGAGTTAGTTCAGCTCGCGGTCAAAACTCTTCAAGAAAAGGATCTTATGATATTTACCAATCTGAGGCGGCTCGCAGCTCTCCACGGAGTACTATTGATCAGCACAAGCACTCCCACTGATCCGACAGAACTGTACGTCAAGTTCTTCACTGACAAATTCCGCAAATCAGACTTCATTCAGGACGCAATCAATTCCTGCAAACGGTATGCTCCAGCAGAAGTTATTGCATTGGCTATTGTTGTACGGGGGATCCTTGCGAGGGATAGTGACACAGGTGAGACCGAAAGTTATTCGGCCTTTGAGGACGAGTTTCTGGAGGCGATATCTGCCCTTGAGGACAAAACAGCTTCATTGATACATGAAGCCGAAGAATCTGGGACGCCTCTCCAAAGCAGATATATCATGCAAAGCCAGACTCTACGAACAACTGTCGTCGCCCAAAAAGTACAGCTCAGCAAACGAGAGTATATTCTTTCCAAGGAGGACGCTGCATTCACCTTGGTCATCGACAAACTCGCAAAAAGCCTAGAGCAGTATTTCAGTTTCGACTCACTGCAAGACCTGTTCCTCAACGAAATCTGGATTTACGACTCGAAATCCCCATATCGAGAAGTCTTCACGCCACGGCCACGCCACGCGATCGAGCGAGCGCTGTCGGTTCCCCATGACTACCTGGGCTGCACGTGCTGCAAGGCCGCTGGCGGCCTATCTTCCTCACACCCTGCAACGGCTACATTGTACCAGCTTTACCTGGAAACAGGAGGGCTCATCAACGTCTTTGACTTATGGTCAGCATTCCACACTATAGTGGGTGCCGATGATGACGAAGAACGAGACGAGAGGAGCTGCTTAATGCTGTTTTACAAGGCGCTGGCAGATCTGAGGCTGCTTGGAATGGTGAAGAATAGTAAGAAGAAGACGGATCATTTGGCGAAATTGTCTTGGAAGGGGCTTTGATATCTATTTGTTTAATGAATCATTTCCTAACCTCTTGTGGTCTTGTATTGCGGACCCCAAGTGTACATCAACATATAACTCCCGCTTTGCATCAAATTATATACAAGATGTTCAGAGCACTCTTTGTGAATTTATTCAGCAGACCCTGGCTGCTTCGCAACTGTGTTACCTTCACCGGTGTCTGACCTCTGGTCAGCACTGTCATTGCTTTGTCCCTTCTCTAATCGGCGTCGTTTATACGCGTCGCCACCCCACCCGTGTTCCAATCCAACTAGTTTACCACTAATTAAGCCTTTGACCGTGAGGACCATGTTCACAATCCAAATCATCACAAGAGTGATTGTGAGCGCGGTTGACCATATGCAGAATGCCGGCGAGTCCAACAATTTACCCAGTTGAATGCATGCATTTGTATAAACGCCCTAAAATCAATGGGTTAGCAACACTTTGATATTAAAGGCGACATTTGCGTCTATCAGAAGCTGACTCACCCAAGGGAACACAAGAGACCAAGCTCCCAACCCAAAATTCAATCCTCGCCACTCCCCACGCTTGTTGAAGCCCGAGTGCAGGACGCTTATGATGGCGAAAACCCACCAGAACGTGCCTTGGCCCCATGCAAGCAAGCCCGCAAACATACTCGCAAAGCCGATTGGGCCCGCCGCATCCATGGTGAGAAACACGCCCCGGCTGTATTTAGCAAAGCTCCCCCTCGTCACAACATCGCCCAGGATCTGTAACGCGAAGCTTCCTTGGCCCCAAGGTCCGCAGAGGATCATGTCTTGGTACAAGGTCGTCCCAACTGGTGAGGATTGGTCGAAAAGGCGGGCCATGAAGATTGTAGCAACGGCAAATGCAATGGGCAGAGCCATCCCGATGAGTAGATAGGATACGATAATGACAGGAATCTGGAGTCCTTCGTCTAGCTCGCCATATCGGCATACTACGCCTCCTCCTGCGGCAGCTGTGAGAGCTGCAATCACTGGAAGGTTTGCCACTGGGGATAATCCTCGGACCCCAGGAGCCTCATATTTCATAAAGACATAAGTGATCCCAATGCAAGCAACAACAGCCATGGCTGCGTTGATCCACCAGAGCACAAGCGTCGCCATGCCCCAGCCCGGTCCCCAGGCGTCAACTAGACTGAGATCCATCATCTGGATGATGCTGGTAAAAGTGATCGAGATGCTGGCAAGACATGCTGTCTCCCCTATTTCGGTCCTGAGAGTCTCGCCGACGACTTTTGGAAATATGACGATCTTGAGGGCGAATATGGCGAGTAGTAACGTCAGGAAAATGATGGTAAGGAGCCAGAATATGTAGGAAATTATATTCAGCCCGGTAAATTGGTATTTCAGCTGATGTAAAATGACAGCAATTATACCGGTCCCTTGTGGCACGAGAAACCACTATATTTGTTTTCAGTTAGTATTTACCGCAAATATTCCCTACAAAGCCCTTTTCCATATATTGAAACAATTTTGAAAGAGGGCCTCTTGTCGCTGCCATAGAAAATATATTAATGGAGCCCTACCTGTGTTTTGAAATTCCGAAATGCGACTGTGACAGGCGTTTCTTGCTTGGTCATGGTTGGAAGCGTTGCCATGGTCCGCGGAAATGCCGTATCTCAACCCTCACTTTTTGCCAGGCGCGGTAAAAACCCTTAACGTTTTGGCTTATGGATAGTGTCCAAAGACATCTGAGATTAAACTGATAGCGACAAGGTGATCCTATTCTGAAGTTTAACAAAATATTAAAGCCATAAAAGACATATTGCAATGTCGATCAGACCTGGTTGTTGACAAAAGCTATCACGGCATGACGTACCCGTGTAGCACCAAAACCGAGTTATTTTAACCACAGGGACTTTTTATGTACAAGTGTCCATCTCGGACATTCCGAGGAGTATATACATAACGCAAGGGAGCGGAAAAATTCTTGCTACAAAGAAAAGTGCTAATTATACAGCGAAATATGAAATAATCCAAGGGCTGCGAGCATTGGAAACTCGTGGCTGGAATTGCAGAAACGAATATTTCATACACAAGAGCTCTTCCAAGTTTTGAAAACCACCATATCACATCTAGACTTCAACTGCAGATCATATATTCCATGTATTGCTATGATCAACGCCAAGGGAATGCAATCGTGTTCATTTACGCTCCGCTCAAAGCCCCGAATTGCACCCGTCTTCAACCAAAACCGGGGTCTCCCAACACAACCGCCCTGCATCTGCATTCATAATTGTCCATAAAACTCCATGAGAAGTAAGGGTATCAAGCTAGGTCTCAGTCAGCATATATACACACAGTTTGCTCGTCCGCACACACATATCACTTCAGGCTAACGCCACCAATGCGTTTCGCCAGCCTCTCCTCGCTATCGTTTTCAAAAGGCGAGGGACGCTTTTGGGGACGCTCACCAGTAGATTGAAGAATAGCTAGCAATGTAGCCCATCCATCCGTACTAAGCAGCTGATACCCATCGGCAAGGTCGTGTTGGGTTGCAACACGGCATAGCAGCGCTTCCTCGTCCTGAACGATGTTAGCAATGTTCTCTCGATAACAAATTCAATGCACCTAAAGCCCTTACTTTGTTTAAAATGGCCATGTTACGCAAGAAACATAGGAGGTGGAAGTCCGAGACGGCCTCGATTCCCGTATCGGATCTCTTAAGCTGTCCGTCCGGTCGGAGGCCAATAGCCTGGCTAACGGACTTATATTCCTGTGACTCTCCGATCGCCTCTCGGTTCTCAACAGGGAAAGCAGAGGGTGGTGCGGTGAATGCTGGCTTGGGTTCTTGGGGGAAGCCATGGGTCAATGTAACAAGGAGATATTCCACCGGGAAGGACGGCTTGGCATTTTCCTGGACTGCGGCTCCATACTCGTTGATTTTGCGGAAGAAGACTTCAGGGATGTAGCGCGTACGGCTGACGGAGGCATCATCTTCCTCCTCGGCCCAGACTATCATAACCCCAGGGTCGGCTGAAGGCTCAACAATATCAGCTCGAATCATTTCGACTGCCGAGTTCGATGCTTGATATGCTGAAATCGAGATTTGGCCTTGTTCGTCACCAGTCACAACACACGTAACGAAGTTCGATCCAAAACGGCCAGTATCGCTCCATTTCGTCGGTTTGGGGTGCTGCGCTTGTAACCGTGATATGAATGCTATTTCGAGGGAAGACAGGAAATAGGAGTCGATATGCCTCTTGCATACGACAGAACCATCGCCTCCTCCGGAATCCAGCAAGTCAGTCCAAATGACACCAACCTTCTGCAAGCCACACAGACGTGCAACACCGTCTACGTCCTTCTCGTTGGTCCACTCATTCAGCGTAATACCGTCAATCTCGTCATGCTGCGGTGGCTCGTAGATCGCCTCTACGACTGCCTTGATTCCCAACGGCACCTTTGTGTACTCCTCGTAGCGGCCGTACATATACCCTAACCGCTGACCACCGGACTTGCGCCAATAGTCTAATAGCTTTTCAATCAGCGTTGCCGATGCAAACTCGACGTGGTCTACCATGCGAAACGACTGTGGTTGTAAGGTAATGGCGCTCGGTTGACATTTCGTGCAGATACCTTCTGGCCATTGGGGGTGCCCCGACGGACAGTCTGGCTTGACTCGATAGTACGGCTCGGTAAGAGGTGGCATAAATGAGGCGCCCAGCTCTGGTTTATTCGTCGCAGAGTTAATTTTTCGGAGATATGAATGGAAGGAAAGGTTTTTGATCTTCTTTTCCGCCAGGTAATCGGCGTTGAATGGGTCCAAAGGCATGCAATAGTCGCACATTCCTTTCGGGCCATGCCTGCACATTTTATGGTCTCTTTTCCGCTCAATCTTTCCATTTTGCTTGTCCAGTCTGTCGTCAAGTGCAGATTGCTTAACCACTTCCCATGGGTTCTTGATCTTCTGTGATGGTGATGTGACTGGAAGCGGAGATATTGGTATATCTTCTGTTGGTAGAATCGGGTTGCCATTTAGCCGATTTGTAGATGACATGGGATGTGAAGGTATGGAAACCGTAGCACTTCCGTTTGCAGCGCCATTCGTGGCATCATCTTGCGGCTTGTATGATATGAAAATAAGGTCGCCATGTCTGGTGGGCGGATGATCAGCGGGTAGTTCTTGTTTGTGAAAGTAAAGACTTACTTTAAGCCTATTTGTGATACTTTGAATTTCCCTATGTCCTTGATGGACTTCTTGTCACCCCCAGCGGGTTGGTTCGAGAGCGTCAACGTGGAGATGTCGGTGTTTGGTGGCAAGACTTCTGATAGCTGGCTGAAGTTAGTAATGGACGTCAAGATGGAATCAAGCTGAAATGCAGACCTTCAAACCTAGTTGGCCAAATGTTGTGCTTGGCTCCACTTCCAGTCGTACTGTGCCGTCCGGGCCACGAAATCGGAGCAGCATGTTGTTGGACGACTATAGCAATTAGTCTGGTACTGGTGTGTCTTCAAGAGTAAAGCTCAAGTAAAGAATGGCCAAAGGCGGTAGAATAAACTGGACAAATTCAAATGCTATGACTAACTGTGTTGTCCGATAGCATGAATAATTAACTTTTGAATCAGGTAGAGGGTGTTGGGAGCTAGAGCTCCGTAATCACTTGTATCACTGAATTTCCCCACCATGGTCCGTCCGGCCGGATTAACTTTTAACTTTAGGCTCCGTGGTAGTACTCGAGTAGGAGTGACCAGACTCACGCCAGCTAGGCCATTTTGGGATTTCGAAAATAAGTGTCCTGAACTCGCCTTCAATTTGGCAAAAGCGCGCCCACTTTGGAAACATCCATACGACAGGTGTTCAGAACCGCCCATATCGGATTCGGGTTACCTTTATGCTGCTTATTCTTTAATTATCTGAGCAATCTTCACGATGATTTCACTATCGCAAATATTCGACATTGACTGGGTCGGACTCTCTGTCCCTTTCGCATATATCATTGTCCTCGCTGGTTCTCTCATGACCTTCTCCTCCATATACAGAAAGCGCAAAGCTGGTAAGAACATTTACCTGCCTGCTTATATTGTGTGGGCATAACTAAGCATTCTGCAGTACAATCCGCGACGCTTGCACCATGGTTTCCCTCCCATCTCCAGCGAAATATATATCTGTCCTTGTTACACATGGAACCAGAGGACGGAAATGAGAAAGCTCCAAAGGTACCCGAGAGCGTACTGCGCGCAGCGCTTTTACGCAGAGCTGTGGAAGACATCCGTAGGATCATTCAAGTACGAACTGCGAAACAAGCCTGTAGCACCCTTTTACAACGTGGAAGTGTCGGAGACGACCTGTGGCAGCGCTTCTTGAGGGTTGAGAAGGAGATGGAAGATGAGCTCAGAGATGTGGTTATGGAGGTAAGGCTTGGTTGCCTCCTGTGCAAGAATATCGTACTAATGTCAATGCCAGGCAAATGCGCTCGCACCAAACTGGGGATTAACGATCTTTCAATCTGCGAACGAAATTCTAGCCAACACCGTTTTCCGTGAGAAGCTCGACGATATACAGGCACAAACCACGGCCGAGAAGGAGTGGTGGGAGAAGCGACGTGCCTCTATCGAAGCGGGCTTCATGAAAGAACTCGATGCAGCACCTTCTACGGATGCGAAGACAACCACTTCTGGAATCAAAACCACGAGCGACGAGGACTCCGTTGTTGTTGAGACGGCAGCGTCAAAGAAGAAGAAGGCCAACAAATGAAGATCGGGCTGGGCAGTAAATAGCACTGTATGTGTATGTTATGGGCATTGTAAGGCGTTTTCAGGGGTGGATCGACCTTATCTTGGTGGTTGGGAGTACCAGACAATACCTGGCTTTATGAATTTCTAGAAGCATTTTCTTTAACTTCAAAAGACAATATCTAATTTTGGCATATGACAAAGGAGTTGTCTGACTCGATTTGAAGCACGAGACAAGCCTTCTGGACCCTTCGGACAAAGAGTCACTGACAGCAATGTGCCTCATGTATAATACAAGTAGGTTTCCAACTGCCCTTGGAGTGCCATCTGGCATTCATGGTTGTTCTCTTTAGCACCTTATTTCTTAGTATTTCATTTGTCTTCTCGTCGCATCTAATATTGCTGCTGGCAGCTCAAAACTCTCACTTGAACCCATTTTCATAATCAATCACAGAAAAAAAAATCACCGCCTCAGCTCCGTGGTAGATCGACAGTGAATCACTCAGCCCACCGTCAAAGAATCACAGAACCGCCCATCCAGTCATTAAATATCACGCCAGAGTCCAACGGCTCCACCACTCTTTCAACCCAAACCCAGTCTACCTTGTCAGCCCGCATCAAAACCCACATCAAAGCCAACGAAGAAATCCAAAATGCTTTCGCGCATCTCAAGCAACCCAGCCCTCTCCTCCAAGATCACAGAGATGCGACTCCGCCTTTCGCCCCTCGTACGCATCACCACCGGCACTGTTCACCCCGCCTTCCCTCCAACGGTCCTACACTACTGGCTTCTCGTGGAGTCAGATCTAGATGACCTGGCCCACTTCTACCACCAGCGCACACCTTCTGTCTGGACAACTCAGTACCCTCAAATCATGGGATGGAGAAGCAATTTGACGTTGGAGGAAAAGCGGAGGAAGTGGGGGAAATTCATCGGTTTGCGAGGATGTGCGACTCCACAAGATGCCAAGACGGCCGACGAGATGTGGGAGGAGGCAAGGAGGGAGAAGTTAAGGGCAGAGGATGAGATGAGGAGGAAGAGGCACTGGTATTGAGGGCATCGCTGGGTCGTGTGCGAGGTTGCAATGCAGTTTGTGTGTCTGCGCATGTTTGGTTGAAATTTGAGGAAACCTTCACTGTCTTTTGCGATGGATTCATAGAAATAACAACTCAAATTCAACTAAAATATTAATATCACCATGCGATGTGGATAATTAAATGCCCCTTGAACCACCAGTGTTATAATTAAGAACAACATCGCGATTAGTCACGTGGCAGGGTAAGGTTGCCCACGAAACCCCGCGTCATCTTGCCGTTGCAGATATATAATTTGATAGCGACTTGACTCACCTTCAAAAAGCCAACAGCACTCAAAACTCCCTACCCTGCTCCCCAGAACAGCCAGGCCGGACAATATGGCGGGCATTCAAGATAATGCAGAGGGAGACCTCACTTCTCTGGTGCTCCACGCGCTCTATAAGCAGGACAACATCCTCTCCAGCGAGGCATTCCCGTCGCAAAAGTCGACCGATGTTAAGAGCGCATTAGACAGGCTAGCGTCGAGGTCTATGGTCACCTACCAGACGATCGATAAAGAAGAGGCGGTATTGGAGCCAGAGGGAGAAGATATTGTTACCAATGGCAGCCATGAGGCCCGTGTTTTTGAGGCTCTTAAGCAGGCAATGGAGGGCTTGACTATCAAAGAGTTGGAGGAGGCGGTGGGAGACAAGAATACAGTCAAGATCGGACAGATGAGAGCTTTCAAGTCGAAATGGATCGCAAAAGGAAAGGAGGGGCGTTTTGTCGCATCTGTAAGTATGCCTTTTTCATGGCGGGGTAATCGCCCACTTACACATTTCATAGACAGACTCAGTTCAAGACGAGACCAAGCAGCAATTACAAGTCGTTCAATTGATACGTACACACGGTGACCCAAAAATTCTGGCGGACCTGAAGAAGCGCAAGTTGGTCAAGATCCAAAAGGTTACCAGCTTCAAGATTAGCAAGGGCCCCAAGTTCGCGCTCGAAATAGTCAAGGAGGAGACGGATTTGACCGCAGACATGCTCGCATCGGGCGCATGGAAAACTGCTGCTTTCAAACCATACAACTTCAAGGCCTTGGGCGCGGATCAACATGCCGGTGCTCTACACCCCCTCAACAAGGTGCGCACCGAGTTCAGGCAGATCTTCTTCGAAATGGGCTTCGAGGAGATGCCAACGGACAAGTTTGTGGAGACTGGTTTCTGGAACTTCGATGCGCTTTTCGTACCACAGCAACACCCAGCTCGTGATCTCCAGGATACCTTCTATATCTCGGACCCGAAGCTGGCTGATAAGCCGCGCGCGGAGTCGGAGGACGACAGGGCTGATTACGAGAAATACTGGAATAACGTCCGAGAGGTTCACCAGCATGGAAAGTACGGCTCGATAGGTTACAGATACCCGTGGTCTGCGGACGAGACTCTGAAGCTGGTGCTCCGCACGCATACGACATCTATTTCGACGCACATGCTCTACAAGCTTGCGCAAACGAAGGGACCAGATGGAAGACCCCCACCAGCACGTTACTTCTCTATCGACCGTGTTTTCCGTAACGAGACCGTCGATGCGACGCATTTGGCGGAATTCCACCAGGTCGAGGGTGTTATCGCCGATTACGACCTTACCCTCGGAGGCTTGATGGAGTTCATGACCATCTTCTTCAACAAGATGGGTATCACTGACCTTCGATTCAAGCCGGCATACAACCCCTACACCGAGCCGAGTTTGGAGATCTTCAGTTTCCACAAGGGACTGAACAAGCTCGTGGAGATTGGCAACAGTGGTATGTTCAGGCCGGAGATGTTGGAGTCTATGGGCCTTCCTAAGGACATGAGGGTTTACGGATGGGGTCTGAGTTTGGAGAGGCCAACTATGATTCGTACAAAGTGTTCGAATATTCGTGAGTTGCTGGGACACAAGGTGGATCTCGGCTTCATTCAGAGGAGTGAGGCTGTGAGGTTGTCAAAGTAATCGAGAAAACGAGATGATGTGTTCAACGAATCTTTGGCTGTTGGAAGGGGGGGGGAAATAATACCATCACGATCATGATGAGCTTTGTGGCAAATGTGAACATGAGACATTTGTTGTGAAATGATAAATCAATAGCCGTCTTATCAATATGAATGGGGCCAATGCATCGATATGTCATGTTTAATGGATCGTGATCTCGATTAGGTTAAGATGAGGCAGAGGCTGGGAGACTCTTCCCCGACCATTACAGGTACAGCTCCACTTGAGCCTAAATCTTCAAACCCGCCCTATTATGAGCCAGTGAAAGACGAGGGAAAATTGGTAGGCTTCAATTTTTTAAGCCAGATGCAGGAACTAAAAAGTAGTTGAATGAAATATAGAAGTGGTATAATGTTTTGGCCGGATGCCGATTGTGGAGATCGGAATCGTGAATTTTGATAATTATTTCTCTAAAGGGTGCTATCACTCACACACTACCAGACAGGGACTAGCCCCCAAAACAGTTACTGTGTAGCATACAAAAAACTGGAAGCTAGTGCGATAGCGAGTTACCTGTGAGTCCTACCGAAATATTTTGGCGAATCCGTCGAAGCGTCACAAATCCTCAACCTGAACAAACTCCTCAACAACGGCCACTCCAGTGTCTGATTTTCTGGGCAACAGGAGCGACGACTCGCCCAGCGATAGAAACCTCTAGATCCCGTTTCTCAATTAACTTTTGAGAGACAGCGCCCAGCGCAATGGCTCTGTCCGGCCGACTCACCGGTCGAACATCCGCACTCCTCCGCCAATGTCGAGCCTCAGCGTCTGCCCCGTGGGCCTTCAGCACCCGGACTTCGACTAGGAGTCTGTTGATGAAGGCTCAGAGGCCCGTAGAGAAGAGCGCACAGTACCAGATCCGCCTGTTCTCGAGCTCAATTCAAAGGGCTGCGCAGCCAGAGCCGGCGGCGACTTCAAACCAGTTTATGCAGGATGGCGTCTTGAAGAAGGCCGCGAACCCGATTGATCTAAAGAAGGTTTTGGTTATTGGATCGGGTGGTTTGAGCATTGGACAGGCTGGAGAGTTCGATTACTCAGGTACGTTACGTTGAGGCGCTGCTCTTCTAATGGCGGTGACTCGGAATTTGAGAATTTGGGGTATTATGTGAATGATGCTTTGAGTCTCAACAAAGCTATCTACGAGGGATAACAAACACTGAACAAAGCTGACCTATCTCTCCTTCTTAGGCTCACAGGCACTGAAGGCTTTGAAAGAAGCCGGTGTCGCCTCCGTTCTCATCAACCCGAATATTGCCACGATTCAGACTGCCCACGTGCTCACCGACGAGGTCTACTATCTACCTGTTACACCCGAATATGTAGAATATGTTATCCAGCGCGAGAAGCCGGATGGAATCTTCCTCACTTTCGGTGGCCAGACCGCCCTGAACTTGGGTGTCCAGATGGAGCGCATGGGCCTTTTCAAGAAGTATGGAGTCAAGGTTTTGGGAACACCAATTAAGACCCTCGAGACCAGTGAGGACAGAGACCTCTTCACCCAGGCTCTCGGAGAGATTAATATCCCCGTCGCTCAGTCTGTTGCTGTTGGAACCATCGAGGAGGCATTGGATGCCGCTAAGGTTATTGGATACCCCATCATCGTCCGCGCTGCCTACGCTTTGGGCGGTCTTGGATCTGGATTCGCGCATAACGAGGAGGAGCTCCGCAACATGGCCGCAAGATCCCTGACTCTGTCCCCTCAAATCTTGGTCGAGAAGTCCCTGAAGGGCTGGAAGGAAGTCGAGTACGAGGTTGTCCGCGACGCCGCCAACAACTGTATCACTGTCTGCAACATGGAGAACTTCGATCCACTTGGCATTCACACTGGTGACTCCATTGTCGTCGCGCCTTCCCAGACCCTGAGCGACGAGGAGTACCACATGCTCCGTTCCGCCGCCATCAAGATTGTTCGCCATCTCGGTGTCGTTGGTGAGTGTAACGTCCAGTACGCTCTGCAGCCAGACGGACTCGACTACAGAGTTATCGAGGTCAACGCCCGTCTCTCTCGTTCGTCTGCCCTTGCTTCTAAGGCTACCGGTTACCCTCTCGCATACACTGCTGCCAAGATTGGTCTCGGCCACACTCTCCCAGAGCTGCCCAACGCAGTCACCAAGACTACCAGCGCCAACTTCGAGCCTTCTTTGGATTACGTCGTCACCAAGATTCCCCGTTGGGATCTGGCCAAGTTCCAGCACGTGAAGCGCGATATCGGCTCTGCGATGAAGTCCGTCGGTGAGGTCATGGCCATTGGCCGAACCTTCGAGGAATCCATCCAGAAGGCCATTCGCCAGGTTGACCCCCGCTTCGTCGGTTTCCAGGGTGACAAGTTTGACGATCTTGACTACGAGCTCCAGAACCCAACTGACCGCCGTTGGTTGGCCGTCGGCCAGGCTATGCTCCACGAGGGATACACTGTTGACCGTCTCCACGAACTGACCAAGATTGACAAGTGGTTCTTGTACAAGCTCCAGAACATTGTCGACTGCACCCACGAGATGGAGGACATTGGGAGCCTCTTTGGCCTGAAGAAGGATCTCCTCATGAAGGCTAAGAAGATGGGTTTCTCCGATAGGCAGATAGCCAACGCCGTTGGCAGCACAGAGGACGAGGTTCGCGCTCGCCGCAAGAACTTCGGTATCAAGCCATTCGTAAAGAAGATTGATACCCTTGCTGCCGAGTTCCCCGCCGATACCAACTACCTGTACACGACCTACAACGCCACTACCCACGATGTCACCTTCGATGACTACGGAACTCTCATCCTTGGAAGTGGAGTCTACAGAATTGGTTCTTCCGTCGAGTTCGATTGGTGCGCTGTGAGCGCTACACTTGCACTCAAGGAGATGGGCAAGAAGACGGTCATGATCAACGTAAGTTAAAGACTTTTTTGGTTTCTTTTATCCCCAGGTCAATCCCCCAGCGTCTGGACATATGGAACAGTCTCTGTCGGGCCGTAAGCTTGATAGGGTGCTCTATCTTGAACCCGAAGACGATAGCACTGTGCCTTCGAGAAGTCTGGAGAGGGCCCGTGCGTTATGCGTGGTATGCACAGCGACTGCACTTGACCAAAGCGACCAGTCACTCAGGGGTTACCCTCAACAAGACAGTTACCCAGAAATAGAACTAAAGAGAGAGGCTCCATTGTATTGAATGGCTAGATGAAAGTCTCAGCTATTCAAGGCCGCTCTTGGGACTTCTGGGTGGCACTAGCGCCGTTTAGCGCCATTCTTTGGATTTTTGGATTTTGGCCTCGATTTTTCAACCCACCCCCTCCCCAACATCACTATATTGTTATACCATTGCTAATTTAACAAAAAAGTATAACCCAGAGACTTACAGCACAGATTTCGACACAGCTGATAAGCTTTATTTCGAAGAATTGAGCTATGAGCGCGTCATGGACATTTACGAGCTCGAGGGCGCTACCGGCGTCGTCGTGTCCGTGGGCGGCCAGCTTCCCCAGAACATCGCTCTCCGCCTGCAAGAGTCTGGCAAAGCTAACATTCTGGGAACTGATCCCAAGGATATTGACAAGGCTGAGGATCGTCAAAAGTTCTCTGAGATTCTTGACAGCATTGGTGTCGACCAGCCCGCGTGGAAGGAACTTACCTCGGTTGCCGATGCTGAGGCCTTCGCCGATGAGGTCTCATACCCCGTCCTTGTCCGCCCTAGTTACGTCCTGTCCGGTGCTGCCATGACTGTCATCCGCAGCAAGGATGAGCTGAAGGACAAGCTTGAGGCCGCCTCCAACGTGTCACCTGACCACCCAGTTGTCATCACCAAGTTCATCGAGGGTGCCGAGGAGATTGATGTTGACGCCGTTGCATCCGATGGCAAGCTTATTATACACGCCGTGTCTGAGCACGTTGAGCAAGCTGGTGTCCACTCTGGTGACGCCACTCTTGTCCTTCCCCCCGCAAACATCGATCAAGCCACCATGGACCGCGTCAAGGAGATTGCCATCAAGGTTGCCAAGGCCTGGTCTATCACTGGTCCCTTCAATATGCAAATCATCAAGGCACAAGACCCAGAGGGTGGTGAGCCAGCTCTTAAGGTTATCGAGTGCAACCTCCGCGCTTCCCGTTCGTTCCCATTCGTCTCTAAGGTCCTCGGTGTTAACTTCATCGATGTCGCCACCAAGGCTCTTGTCGGCCGTGATGTCCCAGAGCCGCAAGATCTGATGGCTGTCAAGCGTGACTATCTCGCCACTAAGGTTCCTCAATTCTCCTGGACCCGTCTTGCCGGCGCCGACCCCTTCTTGGGCGTCGAGATGTCGTCTACCGGTGAAATCGCCTGCTTCGGTAAGGACCTTGTCGAGGCCTACTGGGCTTCCCTGCAATCCACCATGAACTTCCGCATGCCAGAGCCAGGAGAGGGTCTCCTCTTTGGTGGTGACATCACCAAGGACAAGAATGCTCTCGTTACTATCGTCGACTACCTGTCTCCTCTGGGCTACAAGCTGTTCGCCGCCGAAGATCACGTCAAGTCCTTCATCGAGAAGAACGCCAAGAACGATGTATCCGTCGAGGTCATTGAGTTCCCCGTTGAGGACAAGCGTGAGCTGCGCAAGGTGTTCGAGAAGTACGATATCCGAGGTGTTTTCAACATCGCATTGGCCAGGGGCAAGACGACACAGGATGTGGACTACGTCATGAGGAGGAACGCCGTCGACTTCGGCGTGCCGTTGTTCATGGAGCCAAAGGTATGTTAATTTCTTATATTCCTAATTATATAAGGTTCACAACTAACGTTTTAATAGACCGCTGAGCTCTTCGCCCGCTGCATGAGCGAGAAGCTTCCTCGCAAGGAGGGCATTCCAGGGGAGGTGCGCAGATGGTCTGATTTCATTGGTGGCAAGCCTCTGTAAATCAGTCGTTTCCACGTCAGAAAGTGCAGTGTTAAAAGGTTGAAAGTCAACGGCGAAAATGTATAGTACTAAGCCAGAGAGTCGAGGATAGCACGCAAGCCTTTCGTATTATGAGATAGAGCAACGTATCTCAGATATTTGGGTTGAAAAGTTGGCGATATATGAAGATGGGGAGTCTATGGGGATGGGAGAGGGGCGGAGGTGGAGGATATAGGGTTGGGAGTTTGGAAGGCTTAGTAGGCAATTGATGCATACAGTTTGATTTTTGATATATTTCTTGTGCCATTTAACATCTCGACTCATTGCTATATCTACTTCGATGCCCTCTAACTCAAAACTTGTTCTTGTTGACAAAACTATGTATCGTCTCTGCTCCAATCCTTCGCCGTCAGCAGCCCGGTATTGGCATAACACTGACTATCTCCTCCCACAAAGAACTTCTGGTCCACCATGGAGCAAAGCGCGACGCCAATCTCATAGGGACACGGAGTTATGTATAGTATTTTGCCAGACCATCGGACTTTGTTATTTCATTGGAATGTAGCCAATAATACTTGGCACAATGGATGGTACCCCTTCCTTGCCAAAGATTTCTCTGGCTTGGGACACGGAAGTTGGTGTAGCTGGTCATTCTGGCATTGCAGGTACAGTATCTTCATGATACCTTTTGCATTTCCCTTCTGTCTCACTCTCAAAGATAGTTTCCACGTCGAACTTGAACACTTCGTTCCTAATCATGCTTAGAGGACGCCAAGTTGCCCATCCAGGATGCTCCATATAGTCGTATTCTCGTCCTTAGCCCCTCTACTTTCCGCCTCCTGCAGCCATATATCTCCACCACTGCTGTCTCCCTTCCCAGTCTTCCGGGCGCTATACCCCAGCATCTGGTCCAACCTATCCAGAGCTTTCTTCGCTTCCTCTAAAGCTGTTTTCCCTTCATCAACGTTCACGCACACAGCTTCCATTGTATCTATACTCGACGCCTGGGCGGCATATGTCCATTCCTCAGCTCTATGGCTAACGTCAGGGCTCTCTTTAACAGCCATGTTAACTTCCTCGGCAAAGGTCCCGGTGCCTTTGCGACTGCGTTTCTGAGGTAATTGGTATTTAGGCAGGAGGTGGCTCTCTTCCGCTAGGCGATCAAAGACTTGGATCGTCTCCTTGTTTTGCTTGGCTAGGGTGGTAGTAAGATGGGAGCGCTGCTGGCTGAGGGATTTCTGTCCGCGAGAGATTGCGAGTAGCTCGGACAGATATGGGGTGATGAATCCAGCCATCTCACCCACTTCACTGGTGTTCTGAGGCTCTTGTGGAATGTCCTTGTCTTCCGTTTTTGGCGCGATGTCTGGGATAGTTGGCCTTGCGAGGGCTTCTAGAAGTGCCTTTCTTTCCCTAAGATAACGTTCATATTTTTCTCTGACTTCAGTGACGGCTTGCTCGATAGGCACTTCTGAATCGCGCGGTTTGGAGGGGTTCTCGGGCTGAGCGTCTGAGTCCCCAGCCTTGCCTAATTCTTCTTCCACCCAACTAATCAACTCATTTCTAGTCTTCTCCAACGCCTTTAAAGTCTGATCGGGCTCCACAGCTTTTAATGAGCTTTTTCGCCGCAGCTGCTTCTGTTGCTCGGCCTGGATATTTGCAAGCAGATCTTTCTCGGATTTGAGAAGCAATTTGGCGCGAAGGACATCTCTCTCTAAGTCTTGGATCAGGTCATCTAGATTGACTGAAGAAGATTCCGAGCCACTGCGGGCTGCTGATTCGATAGCTTCTGCTGGAAGCTGTGGAAGCGCTTCAATACTAGCGGCAGGCTGTTCGAGGAACGATGCAAAAGCAGGGGTTTTGATTGCTAAGCTATCAACGTATTTTTGAAGAATGTGCAAGCGCTCGAGATTTTGCTTTTGCTTTTCCAGGGCTAAATAGGGACCAGGAGATATCTCTTCCACTTCCTTCTTCTTGGTGATTTGTGATTCAGTGGTTAGTCTGGCGAATTCTTGGCGGGCTTTGACGTTTGCTTTTAGTGCCCTCAAATATTCTTTCCGCAACCCATGAGCGCCGGACGTAGTTGGGAGTTTGTTTGCTGGTTCGCAGGCCAGCGAAATAGGGGCAAGCAGCTTGCCATGTCCTTTATCATCCACTTGGGACTTGAGATGGAGGGCCAGTACACGCCTAATATGAGCTACCTCCTGGCGAGTTCTAATATACGGAGCAAGGACCTTTTTGGCCTCTTCAAAGGCAGGATTTGTTGATGAAGGTTGTTCCATGCTCGTAATCGATATTATGAGAGTTTGGTATTGAGATGTTTGTTGTTGACAGCACGTGCAGCTGGACGGGAATACGCGCTATAGACGCTAACCGCCTCTCAGCCGCCACCCTAACGGGTCTAGGCGAGGCGGCAGAGTACTCTATCAATACCGCCGCTAAATTATTTGCAGCATTCGACGCCGTCATAAACTCAAGATTAACTCAAACGGCCAATGTTGAAGGGAGCGTCGTATTAATACGTTCATTTGGCGTTTTATCGATGGACTGTCAAAGTGATATATAAAACTTTTCGATAGCCCGTAGGGAAGGGCCATAAATCAACACAACAAAGTTTCTACCTAGGCCGCCACCATGGCCGACCAACAGCGCGATGTGTCGCAATACAAATATTCGGCGATGTCCAATTTGGTCTTGCAGGCCGATAGACGATTTGTGACTCGCCGCGGTGATGAAGTTACAGGGGACCCCGAGTCGCTTGCAGGGCGCCTCAGCATCAGAGATATGGGGTCGCGCAATGCCCGCGAAGACGCGCCGAAACAGAAGAAACCGACGGGCATGCTTAATGTTGAGCGCGGAAGCTTGCGGGAAGGCGAAGATGTGTTGGAGCGAGAGCAACGGAAGCGCAAACGAGGAGAGCCAGCACAACTTCGGGGTACTGGTATTCTTTCGGCAGCGGACGCACTTGTGGAGGGAATTCGATACAGACCGAGGACACCTGCGACGAGGGCGACATACGATCTTATAATCACGACTGTAGCGAGCAATCTGGGTGACGTCCCTCACGAGGTTGTACGAAGTGCTGCGGATGCTGTCTTGGAATACCTAAAGGATGATGATATGAAGGATTTCGACAAGAAAAAGGAGGTCGATGATTTGCTGGGTACAACGATGAATCCGAAACAATTCAATGAACTTGTCAACCTTGGGAAAAAGATAACCGATTATGAGGCCCAAGATGAAGACGAAGCCATGGGGGAGGGTGATGCCAACAGAGATGGAGCCGAGATTGACGATCGGCAAGGTGTAGCCGTCGTGTTTGATGACGAGGAATCAGAGGATGAGGGAGGCAAAATGCTTAATGAAATCCGAGACGAATCTTCGGAAGACGAAGAGGGCGATCAGGAGGACAACCTCGAGGCCGATGAGATAGCGAGTGCAGGAGGCGCGGGCATGGATCGAGACGAGGGCGGCATGTTTGGGGAAGATGAGGCCATGACCTTAGATTCTGGTGTCGACCGCGCTGTAGCAAAGCCATCTACGAAAGACAAATCAATCCCAGCTCGCGAAATCGACGCATATTGGCTACAGAGGCAAATTGGGCAAAACTATGCAGATGCTCACATGCAACAAGTCAAAACACAACAAGCGCTACAGATTCTTTCCGGCCTGTCTGAAGAAGGAGACGAACGGACTCTTCGCGAAATTGAGAACGATCTAATGGAACTTTTTGATTACGAGCACCACGAACTTGTTCAGAAGTTAATTTCGAACCGAGACAAGGTCGTATGGCTTACTCGTCTAGCCAAAGCGGATGATGATGAGGCCCGGGGAGTCGTTGAGCGTGAAATTATCGCTGAAGGGCTTCGTTGGATCCTTGACGAGCTAAAGGGCCGCAAAGTCTCCGTTGACGGTGGAAAGGGCAAAAAGGTCGAAATCAAGATGGATATCGACGTACCAGAGGATTACATTAAGGGTCCAAAAGAAGAGCAGGCCAAGGATGGTGGCCTAGTTGGTGGCCTGCAGCCAAGGAAGCTCATTAACCTGGAGAACCTCATATTCGAGCAAGGCAACCATCTCATGACCAACCCCAAGGTAAAGCTCCCTGAAGGGTCGACGAAGAAGACTTTCAAGGGGTATGAGGAGATCCACGTACCAGCACCAAAGAAGCGTAGCGACCCAACAGATAGAGACGTCCCTGTCTCCGAGATGCCTGAGTGGTCTCGTGTGCCATTCGGCACAACCCCAAAGCTCAACAAGATTCAGTCCAAGTGCTTCCCAACCGCATTCTGTGAAGATGGAAACATGCTCATCTGTGCGCCTACTGGAAGTGGCAAGACGAACGTCGGTATGCTGACCATTCTGAGAGAAATTGGGAAGAACAGGAATCCTGAGACCGGAGAGATCAATTTGGACGGGTTTAAGATTGTTTATATCGCCCCATTGAAGGCTCTGGTTCAGGAACAAGTTGGCAACTTTGGAGCTAGGTTAAAGCCTTACGGAATCCAGGTCTCGGAGCTTACAGGTGATCGTCAGCTCACAAAGCAACAAATTGCGGATACACAGATCATAGTCACAACGCCAGAGAAGTGGGATGTGATTACCCGCAAGGCGACTGATATGAGCTACACCAACTTAGTGCGGCTAATAATTATTGACGAGATTCATTTGTTGCACGATGATCGTGGGCCAGTACTGGAGAGCATCGTCAGCCGAACAATCAGAAAGATGGAACAAACAGGAGATCCTGTACGCTTGGTTGGTCTTTCCGCGACATTGCCCAATTATAGGGACGTTGCAAGCTTTTTACGAGTAGATCCATTAAAGGGTATGTTCCACTTTGATGGATCTTTCCGTCCTTGCCCTTTGCGTCAAGAGTTTATTGGTATCACCGAAAAGAAGGCGATCAAGCAGCTCAAGACCATGAACGACATTACCTACACGAAGGTACTCGAGCATGTTGGCACCAACCGTAACCAGATGATTATATTCGTTCATTCCCGGAAGGAAACTACCAAAACTGCGCGATATGTCCGCGACAAGGCTCTCGAAGAGGAGACGATTAGCCAAATTCTTCGGAGTGATGCCGGTAGCCGTGAGGCCCTAACTACGGAGGCAGAGTCCGTGAACGATCGCGACCTTAAGGATTTACTACCATATGGCTTTGGCATCCATCACGCTGGAATGACCCGCCCTGATAGGACTTCCGTTGAAGATCTCTTTAACGACGGACTTATTCAGGTCTTGGTCTGCACGGCAACCCTCGCTTGGGGTGTCAACTTGCCGGCCCATACTGTTATCATCAAAGGCACGCAGATTTATTCCCCTGAGAAAGGCAGCTGGGTCGAATTGAGTCCTCAAGACGTCTTGCAAATGTTGGGACGTGCTGGTCGCCCACAGTACGATACATATGGAGAAGGTATCATCATCACTACGCAGACCGAGATGCAATACTATCTTTCTCTGCTTAACCAGCAGCTGCCCATTGAGAGCCAGTTTGTTACCCGACTGGCTGATAATCTGAATGCTGAAATCGTTCTTGGAAACATCCGAACGAGGGATGAGGGAGTCGAGTGGCTGGGTTACACATATCTCTTCGTTAGAATGCTGCGGTCCCCTGGGCTTTATCAGGTCGGTGCCGACTACGAAGAAGACAATGCCTTAGAACAAAAGCGTGTGGACTTGATCCATTCTGCTGCGGTTGTTCTCGAGAGATCGAATCTGGTTAAATACGACAAGAAAACGGGTATGTTCCAAGCAACTGAGCTCGGCCGCATTGCATCGCATTACTACATCACGCATAGCTCCATGCTCACTTATAACCACCATATCCAACCATCTATTACCCCTATTGAACTTTTCAGAGTCTTTGCGTTGAGTGATGAGTTCAAGTTCATCCCCGTTAGGCAAGACGAGAAGTTGGAGCTTGCGAAGCTTTTGGGAAGAGTACCAATACCCGTCAAGGAAAGCATCGAAGAGCCGCATGCAAAGATCAATGTTCTTCTCCAGGCGTATATTTCCCGCCTGAAGCTCGAAGGCTTGGCTTTGATGGCTGATTTGGTGTATGTCACTCAATCTGCTGGCCGTATTCTCCGTGCCATCTTTGAGATTACCCTGAAGAAAGGGTGGTCGTCCGTGGCCAAAACAGCGCTTGAGCTTTGCAAGATGGCAGAAAAGAGAATGTGGCCAACAATGACACCATTGAGGCAATTCCCCAGCTGTCCCCGCGATATTATCCAGAAGGCTGAGCGAATTGACGTTCCTTGGAACAACTACTTCGACTTGGATCCTCCGCGGATGGGAGAGCTTCTTGGTCTGCCAAGAGCTGGCAAGACTGTCTGCGCTCTAATGTCCAAGTTCCCGAGACTCGAGATTCAGGCCCAGGTCCAGCCCATGACTAGATCCATGCTGCGGATCGAGTTATCAATCACACCCAAGTTCGAATGGGATGACGAAGTGCACGGTACAGCCGAGAGCTTCTGGATTATCGCCGAGGACTGTGACGGGGAGGAGATTCTCTTCCACGACCAATTCATATTGCGTAAGGATTATGCTCAGGCTGAAATGAATGAGCACTTGGTCGAATTTACCGTTCCCATTTCCGAGCCAATGCCACCCAACTATTTCATTACATTAGTTTCGGATCGTTGGATGCATTCGGAGACCAAGCTTGCCGTCTCATTCCAGAAACTGATCCTACCAGAAAAGTTCCCCCCTCACACACCACTTTTGGATCTGCAGCCTTTGCCGGTGTCCGCGCTCAAAGCCCAAGACTACGCTGCATTATATCCGAAATGGGAATGGTTCAATAAGGTTCAGACACAAACGTTCAACTCGCTATACACGACAGATGAGAATGTGTTTGTTGGAGCTTCAACTGGTAATGGTAAAACAGTCTGTGCCGAGTTTGCGCTCCTGCACCACTGGTCGAAACCGGAGGCAGGCCGCGCCGTTTACATTGCACCGTTCCAAGAGCTTGTCGATTTGAGACTCCAGGATTGGAAAGCACGCTTGTCTAATATCCGTGGAGGGAAGGAAATTGTCAAATTGACTGGGGAGACAACGGCAGACCTCAAACTCCTAGAAAGGGGCGATCTTATTCTCGCTACCCCGGCGCAGTGGGATGTGCTCTCCAGGCAATGGCAACGCCGAAAGAACATCCAAAACATCCAACTGTTCATCGCAGATGAGCTTCATATGTTGGGTGGCCAGAGCGGATATGTTTATGAGATTGTGGTTTCTCGTATGCACTACATTCGCTCCCAGACACAACTACCTATGCGCATCATTGGCCTTAGTGTCCCGTTGGCAAATGCACGCGACATCGGCGAATGGATTGATGCAAAGAAACATACAATCTACAACTTCAGTACTCACGTCAGATCTGTTCCTCTGCAGCTTCACATTCAGTCTTTCACCATTCCGCATTTCCCATCGCTTATGCTCGCAATGGCAAAGCCTACGTATCTCAGCATATTACAAATGTCTCCAGATAAGCCTGCCATAGTATTTGTGCCGAACAGGAAGCAAGCTCGCAATACTACTCGCGACTTGCTGACTGCTTGTGTTGCAAATGACGACGAGGACCGCTTTTTGCACGCAGACAGCGAGCAACTGAAACCTCTCTTAGAACGGATTCATGAAGAGGCACTTGCGGAATCTCTTTCCCACGGCATTGGCTACTACCATGAGGCACTAAGCACCAGCGACAAACGGATCGTCAAGCATCTTTACGACAACGGAGCTATCCAAGTCCTAGTCGCATCAAGAGATGTATGCTGGGAGCTCGATTGCACCGCACACCTGGTCATCGTCATGGGGACCCAATATTTCGAGGGACGGGAGCATCGTTATGTGGACTACCCGTTGAGTGAAGTGCTACAGATGTTTGGCAAAGCAACTCGGCCACTTGAAGACCCCATTAGCAGAGGCGTGCTTATGGTCCCTGCAGTCAAGCGGGACTATTACAAGAAATTCTTGGCCGAAGCGCTTCCTATCGAGAGTCATCTGCAGGTTGTCCTGCACGACGCATTCGTCTCTGAGATTAGCACGAAGATGATCGAGTCTGCTGATGATGCGATTAACTGGACAACTTTCACATATTTCTACCGTCGACTACTGGCGAATCCCAGCTACTACAGTCTCACAGACACCTCTCATGAAGGCCTAAGCGCTTATCTTTCTGAGTTAGTAGAGACAACACTAAAGGATCTCTCTGATTCCAAAATCATTGATCTGGATGAGGAGGATGATTCGGTGACGCCTCTCAATGCTGCCATGATCGCCGCTTACTACAATATCTCCTACATCACAATGCAAACCTTCCTGCTATCACTCAGTGGGCGGACAAAGCTCAAGGGTGTGCTAGAGATTGTGACCTCGGCCACAGAGTTTGAGACCATTCAGATAAGGCGCCACGAAGACAGTTTACTTCGTCGTATCTACGATAGGGCTCCAGTCAAGATGGCAGAACCAAGCTATGACTCGCCGCATTTCAAGGCATTTGTACTTCTCCAAGCACATTTCTCCCGGATGCAGCTCCCTATAGATCTTGCAAAGGATCAGGAGATAATACTAACGAAGGTGCTTGGCCTACTGAGTGCCACTGTTGACGTGTTGTCTTCTGATGGACATATCAATGCTATGAATGCGATGGAGATGTCTCAGATGGTCGTTCAAGGCATGTGGGATCGGGATAGTCCTCTTAAGCAGATCCCTCACTTCACACCGGAGGTCATCAAGGCTGCTAATAGTGCTGGGTATGTACCTGACCCCCTGTTGTATAACAGTGCTAACCATTATTCTTTCATTAGTGTTGAGGATATTTTTGGATTCATGGAGGCAATGGATCCTTCCGAAAATCCAAACTACGGCGCACTGGTGAAGAAATTGGGCTTGACACAGACACAGTTGGGACAGGCTGCGAATTTCACGAACACGAAATATCCAAATGTTGAGCTGGAGTTCGAGCTTGAAGACCCGGAGGATATCACCGCTGGTGTTCCTTCATACATCGAAGTGAAGATCGAGCGCGAAGTAGACGAAGATGATGAGAGTGCAGAGGTTGACACAACAGTTCACGCACCGTTTTATCCACTCAAGAAGATGGAAAATTGGTGGTTGGTTGTTGGCGAGGAGAGCACAAAGACTTTGCTTGCAATCAAACGCATCACCATTGGCAAGAAGTTGAATCTACGGTTGGAATATACGGTACCGACAGCTGGCAAGCACGATCTGAAGCTATTTTTGATGAGCGACAGCTATGTTGGTGTCGACCAGGATCCCAGCTTCACAGTGAATGTTGCTGAAGGAGAAGATGATGACGAGGGGGATGAAGATGAGGATATGGAATAGAATAGTAAGACCCTGTTTACCCCTGAAGGAAAGGTTTGTTGTATCATAGAAAGAAGTCCTGTTGGGCTTTAGATCATATCAGCTTTCCAGGTTCCCCCGTGTCACTGTTTCTGTGTCGAATGGAGGCCACTTCGATAGTTTGGATCAGTCTATGACGTAGGATCAAGGAGTCATTTTTGAGAGAGCAATTGTGGGTTATGCGGCAGGAGCTTTTCATTGATTCTCGCATTTCGGTGGTTGTTCCACCCTTGGGAATTTGTTTCCATGGCAGCCTGCATTCTCGGGCCCAAAGTATTGTTGTGGAAGGTTGCAGAATCAAGTTCACCGCCACATTCCAATTCCGTGATCCTCGAGACATACCTCGACTGAACACAAAATGAACCCTTTCAGTTCCTTCATTTGCGAACTTTCTCCAGCCATCTGGCATTACTGTCAGTTTTCACCTCGGTGAAAGAAATCCGATCATCATCTGTGGTCCATAAGTACTGCGGATGCCGATTCGTGGATCAACTTGTCATCACCTCAATATTATCCACGTGACCAACCGCGCTATTTCTCGCGCGCTCAAGCCGCGAGCTCTCCCAAGTATTTCCTCGCCAACTCCACTCTTCTACCATTGACGGCGCATCAATTTTACCGCCTACCATTGTTCACCATCATCGCAAACACTTCAATCCAACTTTACGCGCGACTCTTCGTACTTTGCGCGTTATTTTCCTATCAGTGTCGCGAAACGCGTTTCTCAAGATAACAATCTAGATACGGCGTTACAGAATATACCATAGAAGCCGTGGGTATGTCTGAACACGCGACATCGGTTGAGGCAGTGTCTGCCCCGGTGGATTCATCGGTTGCGCGTCCAGA
The DNA here is from genome assembly GCF_001641265.1 of Pseudogymnoascus destructans. NCBI lineage: Eukaryota > Fungi > Ascomycota > Leotiomycetes > Thelebolales > Thelebolaceae > Pseudogymnoascus > Pseudogymnoascus destructans. Next base: position 804,478 of record NW_020167534.1, on the reverse strand, counting down.
TAACGCGACTGCTGAGGGAATTTCATCCGGCGCCGATGCCACTACTGGCGACAGCAATGGGGTGACAGCGACTGAAACCAAGGAAGAGCTTCCAGTTGCCGAGGCTGCCAAAGGTATGTTTCGCCACGATAGTCATTCTCGAATATATCGTCACGCATCCTAACATCCATACCACAGAAGACAGCGAAGCCAAGGTTCTCCCCGAAGACGAAAAGCCAGCAGAGACCGCTACAGAGAATGGGACAAAGGATATCGCCGACACAGTCGCGGAGATCGCAGAAGCCACTGCAACTCCATCGTCTGCGAACAAGTCCAAGGCGCGTCGCAAGTCATCTGGCGTTCCGGAGCACAAGGGTCGAAAGCTCAACAAGAAGGAATCCAAGGCAAAGATGAGCAACATTCACGCCCAGCCTGGGGAGTATTACTTCATCAAGTTGAGGGGGTTCCCAAAATGGCCCGGGATTGTTGCTTCTGAAGATATGCTCCCGGATGCGATCCTGAAATCCCGCCCAGTGACTACTGCGAAGCCAGATGGAACGTACAGGGAAGACTTTGCTGAGGGCGGGAAGAACACTCTGGACCGCACATTTCCCGTAATGTTCCTTGAAACAAATCAATTGTAAGTTTTCTATTCACCCCACCTCTGTTGTTGATTCCTGACACGAAAATCTAACCCATTCTACAGTGCCTGGACCCCTAACACCGACCTCGAACCTCTCGACACCAGCGTCGTCGGTGACGTTCCACAGGGCAAGATGTCCAAATCGTTGTACGCAGCGTATCAATTGGCTGCCGAAAATCACGATTTGGATCATTACAAGAACGTTCTTAGGGAGTTCGAGGTATCCCGCCGCCGAGACGAAAAGGCGGCAAAGGAGGCTATCGACGCAAAGAAAGCAGCAAAGGAAGCCAAGGCTTCGGCCAAGAAGGGCAAGAAAACCAAGGAGGTTGTTCAGGACGAGGATGAGGATGTTGAGATGGCCGACGCGGGCGCAGATGAGGCCGAGAAAGAAGACAAGCCCAAGGCGTCCAAGAAGCGCAAGGCTGTCGATGATGAGACCTCTGTAAGCTATATCCATCACCACTATGCGCATATAGCGTTCTAACATCGATTACAGACCCCGAAGCGAACAGATTCGGTAAAGAAGCCAAAGCTGAAGCTTATAAACTCTGCTCAGAAGGCAAATGGAGCCGAAACTCCAAAGTCCGCCGCCAAAGAGAAAAAGGAGAAGGCTAAGCCCAAGTCCAAGAAGGCTGCTGCGGCGCCCGCGACGCCAAAGGAGCCAGAACTGAGCGCAGAGGAGAAGAGCAAGAAGAAAGAGGTATGAGCTATTATACGGTTCCGAATAGATCATTATACTAATCGTTTGAGTAGAAAGAGGTTCGCTTTTTGCGCCACAAGCTCCAAAAGGGCCTCCTTGACAGCATCAAGAAGCCAAGGGAAGACGAGATGAAGCAAATGTCTGAGTTTATCACTAAACTTGAGGGATACTCGGACCTGGAAGTTAGCATTATCCGCGCCACTAAGATCAACAAGGTCTTGAAGGGCATCCTCAAGATCGAGGACATCCCAAAGGAGGCTGAATTTAAATTCAGAGAACGTTCCACTGAGCTTCTGGCCAAATGGAATAAGATCTTGGAGAGCGATACCCCGGCACCAGCTTCGGCACAGGCCAACGGGACATCGAAGGAGCAAGTTAATGGAGAGTCGGCCACGGCAGAGGATGGGACGAAGACAACCGGATTAGATAGGGCTGACGACACTCTTGCCCCCGAGGTGGACATGGAGGATGCCGATGCTAAGGACGAACAAGAGAAGCCTGAAGAAGAGGGGAGGCCTCAAGAAGAGGAGAAGCCTGAGGATGAGGAGAAGGCGGCCGAAGACAAGACCGAGGTATGTGGCTCTCTGACTCGTTTTCCACATGGAGGCCCTGAACTAACAAACAAGAAGGTCATTGTGGCGGAGGCTACACCAGTTGAGGCTACTGCGTAATGGCTCCAAGTACGAGAAATATCGCCGTTCTGCAAAGCTGGGGCAATTACGAATTAATTTGGTAGTTCAGAGTGTTTTGATTTGGCTTTCTATCTGGCGTCTCTGTTTGTAACATCACACACACACACACATCTATGGACTTTCTCTTTCGGAAAATACGATCTTCTCTGTCCGAGCCTGACTCTTTTGCCGTTTCTCATCAAGCTGGGGTGTACAAATCTGGGTTTGCTCTTTCGGATGTTGATGGCATGGATGACGAAGGACAACGTGGGCATTTAAAACACTTGTTTTATGGCAGAACTGGTCACGAATTCCATAGGCAAATAATGCACCTAAAATCTCAAAATACACATTCATATTTCACATTGCAGAATTAAAAGTTATTTCACGAGCGAGTCGGACACGGACATACAAGCGGGTGGGACACTGAATTTCTCGCCCAAAATCAAGAAATTTGCAAGGTAATAACGTGGTTTATCAGTACGTCGGACATATCAGTACCTCGGACACTTTTCCCGAATTTCCTACCCTCTAACTTCACAACGCGTTTTTTCCACCTTTTATTATGTCAGTGATTACCCAAGAAACAAAAATCATTCTAGCTATCGAGGCTATCCGAACATCAAAAAATCTAAGTCGTCGGAAGGCTGCTAAGCTCTATGAAGTACCTCATTCTACACTCTGCGACAGAATGAACGGCCGAACTACTGTCTACGAACGCCGGCCTGCAATGATGAAATTAACTATACTAGAAGAGGAGGTGGTTATTCGGAATATACTTGATATGGATTCAAGAGGATTTGCACACCGGCTTGCTGGTGTAGAAGATATGGCAAATTTTATACTCGAATCGCGTGGAGGGAGGCGCGTCGGGAAGCTCTGGGCCCACCGATTTGTACAACGACGTCCAGAATTAAAGATGCGTTTTAATCGCGTTTACGACTTCCAAAGGGCCTTGTGCGAAGATCCTGAACTAATTGGCGTGGTTTTGACTAGTGGAAAATATGAGGGCAAAATATGGTGTTTTGGACTGCGACTTCTATAACTTTGACGAAACTGGGTTTATGATGGGTGTGATTTGCCCTGCAATGGTTGTTACCCGTGCAGATCGACTTGGCAGAGGTAAGGCAGTTCAGTCAGGGAATCGGGAATGGGCTACAGCGATTGCTTGTATCAATAGTGACGGCTGGAGTATTCCTCCATTTTTGGTAGTTAAAGGCAAGAATCATCTTGCAAATTGGTATACAGACGGCGGCCTTCCACACAACTGGGTTGTTAAACCGACAAGCAATGGATGGACAAACAATGAGACGGGTCTAGAATGGTTGAAACACTTCGACAAACATACTGCTGTTCGTGCAAGGGGTCCATATCGAATGCTGGTGTTAGACGGGCACGAGAGTCATGAATCAGCCGAGTTCCAAGAGTACTGCAAGGCACACAACATTATAACTCTTGGACTACCTCCCCACTCGTCTCATTTAACTCAGCCACTTGATGTCGGGTGCTTTAGTGTGTTGAAGCGGGCATATGGTCGGCAGATTGAGACCTTCATTAAGGCTCATATCAACCACATTACCAAGGTCGAGTTCTTTCTCGCCTTTAGAGCAGCATATCTGGAATCCATGACAGCCCAAAACGCCCAGTCCGGGTTCCGCGGAGCTGGCTTAGTGCCTTTCGACCCGCAAGCAGTGCTTTCAAAGCTTGACGTGAGGTTACGGACTCCAACTCCCTCTAGACCCTCTACTGCCAACACCAACCCTTGGGTCTCCCAGACCCCTTCCAACCCAACTGAAGCTCTTTCACAAACAACCCTCGTTCGAAATCGAATTGCCCGTCACCAAGGAAGCTCGCCAACTCCACTCTTCGGGACAGTTATTGCATTGGCAAAGGGTATGGAGCGACTAGCACATGAGAACACCCTTCTGTCTGCTGAGTTATGTACCCTTCGAGCAGCCAACGAAGCCCTTAGCAAACGCCGCAGGGCTAAAAAGGCTCGTGTCCGTGAAGGAGGTGCACTTATAGTAGAGGATGCACAGGCTATTATCACACAGAAGGATGTGGATGAGCAGGTACGACGCGACGTACGTGCAGTTGGGGGTAGTCGCAAGGAGGGGCAACCGTCTAGGCGATGCTGTGGGATCTGTGGAAAAGCTGGTCATAATGCGCGAACTTGTCAAGAAGCTATAGATATGTCTAGTTCATCTGATTCCGCTTAGTTATAGTTAATTTAATATGTTATGGTTGATTTATTGATATTCAAAGTAGAATGCCAATGAAAAGTGTCCGAGGTACTGATATGTCCGACGTACTGATAAACCACGTTAACTCAACAACAGCTTAATAATATATATTAAAGTATGTTTCTAGCTTTTTATACTTCGTTGAATTCCTACCTAATTATCTAGGAATAATCTATGCATTAATTCTTGAGATATTAAGTGTAAGCGCTGATGTAGGCGCTGAAATTTACACTAGGCCGTCTATGGTTCTAATTGCTCTAAAACTGCATGTAAATTTAGTGTATAGATAAAGCTGAATACACACTATGTATCCCCATGTTTCGTTCATTCAATCAGTCAACCAACCTCATTAACCAAGCACATCAGAGCACCAGGAGTCTTTATTAGCGAGGAGGGTTATCACATTCATTGGCATACAAAGGGTCGTACGATTAGAAACTATTGCCCCTTTATTCTTCATAGGTATAAGAGCTACCTCTCAGCTTAATTCTAATATTAAGCTGAGAGGTAGCTCTTATACGGATGAGGTCAGAGATGCTGGGGAGGATGTGGAAGTAGCAGGTGGGCAGACACATCCGCTGACCACACTGGTAAGCAGAGGTATAGTGCAGGTAGCCTATCCGGACCATGGTACAGTCGTGGTAGCAGGAGCAGTGCCGGAGACGGTCTCGATCTTGACAAGAACGGGAATGACGGCACCAGTGCTCAAGCTAAAGGCTTGGTGGCTGAGACCACGAATAAGACCTCTGGCCTAGCCAGATTAGCTGGTGAAAGTGAGAATGGTGTTGGTGCGAACATCCTGGGAGCTGTCGGTCTCGGCTGTGGTGCCGGTCCAGAGTTCATCGTTCTCGGTGAGCCAGCCTCGATGGGGAAGCTTGGGAAGTTGGCCTCGATGTAGCTCTTGCTGCTGCAACATCTCTACCCCTCTTTCCTCCATTCCCATAATTGGATAGAGCCTCGGAGTGATGGCTCCTCGTAACGCCTTTGTACACATAGAGCTCAGTCTTTAGTGCTTCATTCTTCTTCCGCAGTTGACTATTTTCAAATTCCGAAGCTCTCCATTTGTCTGTAGGAAGTAAGAATGGAAGTTCCACATGAATGAAGAAACCTCACCATTAAGTTCTGTATTGCACAGAGAGAATCCATCTGACCTATAAAACAATTAGACAACTACTCAGCACTTGCTGCAGTAGAAGGAGCATACCCGTCTTATAAGCGAGCTTCTGTTGAAGAACCTGAATTGTTTCTGTAGTAGGTGTCAATAAAGTATCAACGGCGCCTAATGAGTAATAACTTGCCTTGCATTTGGAGGGTGGAAGCTATTACCTCTCTGGTTAATTCTATGGAAGAAATTAGCCAAGAACATAGGACTCTGGTGGTGAAGGCTCTCACGACGACTGATCTTCATTGTAGCCGCTGCAGTCTGCCCAGCCGATTCTTCTGTTTCATTACAAACTTCGCCGATAGTGTTGCCATCTATTGCTCTTCCTGTAGGTGTCGATTCGAGTCAGATGTTGGTGACCGCTCTTGATCTTGATTTAAGTCTAGTGTAGACCTGGTGGTGACTTCTGAATTATTTTCAACATAGCTGTGTTTGTCTTAAAAGTTCAGCTAGAATGTTTATATGCAAACCTCCTTCCTTCATGACTTACTACCCTTGGGAGGTTTTGTATAGTAGTCACCGAATCAAATGAATCCACACATTCTAGTTGTGGCGGTAAAGACATGGCGTGAAATAGCCTTGTGGCTGATAAAAGTTGAAAGACAATGTGGGTTGTCCTGATACAATGTGGGGATCCATTGGTACTTATACTATCTAGCCTGGGGCGGTGTAGGGGTATCGGGGCCTTTTATACAGCATACATAATCTCAGCGTCCACCACCGCATCAAACATAATTCTTGCGTTGGATATGTGGAAATGGCCCTTTAAATCTACCCTCTTTCCCTTTGTACGTATCGTACGCTTCTTTATGATGGAGCGTAAGTTGTTGGCATCGTGTTGGTAGACGATACTGAAGACAGTGTGCTATAAAGCTACCACTTATATGTGAATCGTAGCCATTACAAATAAGGAGTCGGTATTGGCCACCTGCTTTTGCTTAGGTTATTAGTTCAAAAACACGCTTCAACTACTCTAAACCATGAACGTTACTCGTCCAACCCTTTGTATTTGCTAAAAATAATTATTTGCTAAGAAGAATCATTCGCTAAAAAGAACCATTCGTTAAGTACGCTATTTAGTATCTAGTTCTGTAAGACGTTCTTCCCTTTGAAAATCCCAAGTGGTGGTAGAATAGCTCTGTCTAGAATAGTTCTGTCTACACAAATACAGTCTACCATCGAAACCCATTCTTAACGGCTAGGATAAGCCTGGTGCTTTGTACGAAGTGATGAATCGAGTATTATACATGTTGACTCTATTGTCCTAATCGAAAATCCTGACTCATCTATGTTATATATGTCTTTTTGGTCGATTCTATGTGTCATACTGACATTCGTTGCACTCAGTTTGCTATCAAACTCAAGAGCAAACTTGGAAATCTCCTCCTCAAACCTACAAGTCACTATACATATTTTGGCTTATCACACCAACAACAAGAGCAATACTACTCAACGATTGCTACAACCATCTATGATTCATTACACGTCATCGCTCCTTAGTTACTGGGCCGATATTACCACATAGCATATCTCTACAACCCTCTATGATTCATTACATGACATCACTCATACTACCACATGACATATCTCTACCAACTAGAGGCCTAGGAGCATGAACGATAGCTCTAAAAGCTCCTACGAACCTCTATGATTCATTACATGTCATCGCTCTTTAGTTACCCACAAGATTGGTTAAGTTATGACATAATTTGTCTATGACATAATTTGTCTATAGGGGTACTCTGACCTTGGACCTCCTTTTACTTCCTATAGGCTACGAACCTAAGAGATGGTTCTATGGGATTCTCTTACGTCGACTACAGTTACCAAGCCTGGTAAGTCATGGAAAGTCTTGGAAAATGAGAGAACTACACTCCTTTAGCATAAATAGGATTGCCCTTTCCTTAAGAAAGGGCAAGCAGACAATACAGTAAATCGACTATCACATACTTCCACGTCTTTTCCAAGCTTCCAAGCATTCATCTTGTTACTCCTTGTTTCTGAAAAGTCAGTGAGGTGTTAACCTCTGACTTACCCCTGAGTTCCCAGACTCAACATTTGTTGCAACTTGTCTGAACCACTTCACTACATCACACCCCTGATTGCTGCGTTGTGGAATAGTCTAAGCTACGACCCTTTGGCTCTGTTTTCTAAGACAGTGTGTTGTCTTAGTAAATTCATCCCTTCCTTGGGTGGCTAGATTCTCACATCTGGTGCACCCACCATTACACCTTGTCTGCTTCAAGCTTCAACTATTTCTATAGCAGCACTTCGATACTACAATGGAGGACGACCAAGCTCCTACAACTACTGCTGAACAGCAGATGCAACAACTGTTTGCCTTTATACAAAATATAGCAAACAAACTTGAGAATTTGGAAAACACCTTTCAAGCCAACACTTCAGCAACACAATCCTCAACTCAGACACATCATACAGAGCTTCCCACAGCTCCTCTGGCTATGTCGGGTACCCCAGGTGCACTTCCTAAAGTGCAAACACCAGATTTATACCATGGAGACAGGAGGAAGTTGAAGGGATTTCTTATGCAACTGGACATCTACTTCACCCTCAGGCCTCATCAGTTCACCTCAGATATTCAGAAGATATATTTCGCTGCCAGCTACCTCCGTGGATCTGCATTCAACTTCTTTGAGCCATATCTTAGAAGACTTAGTGGCAACAACCAAAATACCACTACACCTTTGATTACCTCTTATGACCAGTTTCAAGAGGAACTTACCAGGACCTTTGGAGACATCAACGAAACTGCTACAGCAGAAAGAGAGCTACAGAAGCTATGTCAAAAGACCTCTGCTGCTCAGTATACAACAGAATTTAGGAGAATCACTTCTCACTTGACTTGGAATGAAGAAGCCTTAGTCTTCACTTACTACCAAGGGCTCAAGAGCTCTATTAAGGATGAACTCAGCAAAGAAGAACGCCCTACAACACTTCAAACGCTTATAGAGAAAGCTGTCAGACTTGATGATAGGCTTTTTGAAAGAAGAAAGGAGAAGAACCAAGACTGGCATCCAACAAGAAATTTCAACAATTACACCTCTACACCAACTGCTAAGGACTCAGCACCTGAACCTATGGACTTAGACGCCTCTATAAAGAGATCTACAGCAAATCCAGCACCTCAGCCTACAAGAAGCCCTCAAAAACTGAAAAGGGGTAAACTTACTCCTCAAGAAAGAAAACACAGAATGGACAACAACCTTTGTTTATACTGTGGCAAAGGGGGACACAGAATTCAGGAGTGCTATTCAGCACGGGGGAGTGCTGATTCAAAACATATAGCAGCCTCAGACACAGTCACAACTGCTATTCCTGAAAAACTTGAAAAATCCCTAGCAGGCACAACTTCAACTGAGACTATAACTTCTCCCCTAGACAACAAAGATGTGTCGATGGTGCTTTCTCAGAGTCTCACACACCTGTTAATCCCTATTCAACTCCATTTCAAACAACAGGTGTTGTCTACAAGGGCTATGATAGACTCAGGGGCAACAGGCAACTTTATATCTCAAGACCTCATCTTGACACACCAGTTACCTACAATTCCCAAACGCACTCCAGAGTTGCTCCGAGTCATTGATGGAACTCCTATCAGTTCAGGTTCCATTACCTGCAACACCCCAGTACTCAAACTTGAGATTCCCCTAGGAAAATCAACATTTTCAGACACCATCTCTTTAGATGTTATACCAATGAAGTACCCAGTNTGTCATACTGACATTCGTTGCACTCAGTTTGCTATCAAACTCAAGAGCAAACTTGGAAATCTCCTCCTCAAACCTACAAGTCACTATACATATTTTGGCTTATCACACCAACAACAAGAGCAATACTACTCAACGATTGCTACAACCATCTATGATTCATTACGTCATCGCTCCTTAGTTACTGGGCCGATATACCACATAGCATATCTCTACAACCCTCTATGATTCATTACATGACATCACTCATACTACCACATGACATATCTCTACCAACTAGAGGCCTAGGAGCATGAACGATAGCTCTAAAAGCTCCTACGAACCTCTATGATCATTACATGTCATCGCTCTTTAGTTACCCACAAGATTGGTTAAGTTATGACATAATTTGTCTATGACATAATTTGTCTATGACATAATTTGTCTATAGGGGTACTCTGACCTTGGACCTCCTTTTACTTCCTATAGGCTACGAACCTAAGAGATGGTTCTATGGGATTCTCTTACGTCGACTACAGTTACCAAGCCTGGTTAGTCATGGAAAGTCTTGGAAAATGAGAGAACTACACTCCTTTAGCATAAATAGGATTGCCCTTTCCTTAAGAAAGGGCAAGCAGACAATACAGTAAATCGACTATCACATACTTCCACGTCTTTTCCAAGCTTCCAAGCATTCATCTTGTTACTCCTTGTTTCTGAAAAGTCAGTGAGGTGTTAACCTCTGACTTACCCCTGAGTTCCCAGACTCAACATTTGTTGCAACTTGTCTGAACCACTTCACTACATCACACACCTGATTGCTGCGTTGTGGAATAGTCTAAGCTACGACCCTTTGGCTCTGTTTTCTAAGACAGTGTGTTGTCTTAGTAAATTCATCCCTTCCTTGGGTGGCTAGATTCTCACATCTGGTGCACCCACCATTACACCTTGTCTGCTTCAAGCTTCAACTATTTCTATAGCAGCACTTCGATACTACAATGGAGGACGACCAAGCTCCTACAACTACTGCTGAACAGCAGATGCAACAACTGTTTGCCTTTATACAAAATATAGCAAACAAACTTGAGAATTTGGAAAACACCTTTCAAGCCAACACTTCAGCAACACAATCCTCAACTCAGACACATCATACAGAGCTTCCCACAGCTCCTCTGGCTATGTCGGGTACCCCAGGTGCACTTCCTAAAGTGCAAACACCAGATTTATACCATGGAGACAGGAGGAAGTTGAAGGATTTCTTATGCAACTGGACATCTACTTCACCCTCAGGCCTCATCAGTTCACCTCAGATATTCAGAAGATATATTTCGCTGCCAGCTACCTCCGTGGATCTGCATTCAACTTCTTTGAGCCATATCTTAGAAGACTTAGTGGCAACAACCAAAATACCACTACACCTTTGATTACCCTCTTATGACCAGTTTCAAGAGGAACTTACCAGGACCTTTGGAGACATCAACGAAACTGCTACAGCAGAAAGAGAGCTACAGAAGCTATGTCAAAAGACCTCTGCTGCTCAGTATACAACAGAATTTAGGAGAATCACTTCTCACTTGACTTGGAATGAAGAAGCCTTAGTCTTCACTTACTACCAAGGCTCAAGAGCTATTAAGGATGAACTCAGCAAAGAAGAACGCCCTACAACACTTCAAACGCTTATAGAGAAAGCTGTCAGACTTGATGATAGGCTTTTTGAAAGAAGAAAGGAGAAGAACCAAGACTGGCATCCAACAAGAAATTTCAACAATTACACCTCTACACCAACTGCTAAGGACTCAGCACCTGAACCTATGGACTTAGACGCCTCTATAAAGAGATCTACAGCAAATCCAGCACCTCAGCCTACAAGAAGCCTCAAAAACTGAAAAGGGGTAAACTTACTCCTCAAGAAAGAAAACACAGAATGGACAACAACCTTTGTTTATACTGTGGCAAAGGGGGGCACAGAATTCAGGAGTGCTATTCAGCACGGGGGAGTGCTGAATCAAAACATATAGCAGCCTCAGACACAGTCACAGCTGCTATTCCTGAAAAACTTGAAAAATCCCCACCAGGCACAACTTCAACTGAGACTACAACTTCTCCCCTAGACAACAAAGATGTGTCGATGGTGCTTTCTCAGAGTTTCACACACTGTTAATCCCTATTCATCAACAGGTGTTATCTACAAGGGCTATGATAGACTCAGGGGCAACAGGCAACTTTATATCTCAAGACCTCATCTTGACACACCAGTTACCTACAATTCCCAAACGCACTCCAGAGTTGCTCCGAGTCATTGATGGAACTCCTATCAGTTCAGGTTCCATTACCTGCAACACCCCAGTACTCAAACTTGAGATTCCCCTAGGAAAATCAACATTTTCAGACACCATCTCTTTAGATGTTATACCAATGAAGTACTCAGTAATCCTAGGTCTTCCATGGCTTCAAAGGCATGATCCAACTATCAATTGGAAGCATTTATCGCTTGGGTTTAGCTCAAATCCGAGCTCAATACTGAAAAAACCCTTCAAGCCTCAGTTACCCCTATTCAGGTCCAAGACTCAGACTTGTCCCAGATCAAGGATTTTGACCAAACTATGGACGATATATCATCTCTGATATGGGTTAAACCTTTCCAACCTGTCCTGGAGATAGCAGCTACTTCAGATTTGGAGAAATCATCTCAGGAGGTCATTTTGCCTTTAGCATACCAAGACTACCAACATCTTTTTGACAAGGCAAAGGCATCAATTCTGCCAAAGCACCAGCCTTATGACCATGAGATACCACTCGCAGAAGGCTCAATGCCTCCCTACGGCCCTATCTACTCTCTATCTGAATTAGAGCTGAAAACTCTCAGAGAATACCTAGATGAGAACCTTAGTTCTGGCTTTATCAGACCTTCTCCTCACCAGCAGGAGCTCCCATTCTCTTTGTCAAGAAGAAAGATGGCTCCTTGCGTCTCTGTGTTGATTATAGGGGCCTTAATGCAGTCACTGTTAAAAACAGATATGCTTTACCCCTTATCCCTGAGCTCATAGATAGGCTCTCTTCAGCAAGGATCTTTACCAAGTTAGATCTCAGGGGAGCTTATAACCTGATACGCATCAAGGAAGGTGATGAGTGGAAGACAGCATTCAGAACACGCTATGGTCATTTTGAATACCAGGTAATGCCTTTTGGGCTTGCCAATGCACCTGCTTCTTTCCAAGCTCTCATGAATGATATTCTAAGACCTTACTTGGATATCTTTGTTGTTGTCTACTTAGACGACATTCTTATATACTCTTTAGACACTCAAGAGCATGTTCTACATGTTAGACAAGTCTTAGAGAAGCTATCTCAAGCACAACTCTTTTGCAAACTTGAGAAATGTCTTTTCCATATGTCTCAAGTTGATTTCTTAGGACATAGAATTTCAACAGAAGGCATTCAGATGGACCCTGAAAAGACAAAAGCAGTACAAACGTGGCCTATTCCTTCCAGCATTAAAGAGGTTCAGTCTTTCCTTGGGTTTGCCAACTATTACAGGAGGTTTATACCAAGATATACATCCTTGGCTTTACCCCTTACTCAATTACTTCACAAGGACACTTTGTATCACTGGGATAAGACACAGCAAGATGCTTTCGATGCTCTTAAAGGAGAATTTAAAGAAGGGAAAATGTTACTACACTTTAACCCCTTGAAACCTGCCACTCTTGAGACAGATGCCTCAGATTTTGCCATTTCTGGAATCTTATACCAAGCTCCAAAAGACAAACAAGAAGAGCTACAGCCTGTGGCATTTTACTCAAGAAAGCTATCAGCAGCCGAACAAAACTATCCCATTACAGACAAGGAACTGCTTGCCATAGTATGTTCTCTAAAGCATTGGAGATGCTACCTTGAAGGGGCAAACTATCCTATCACTATTTACAGTGACCATTCAAATCTCTTGACCTTTACAACCACTAAACAGCTCAATCGACGACAAGCAAGGTGGTCTGAACAACTAGGAGGTTTTGACTTTGTTATAAAACATGTCTCAGGGGCCAAGAATCAAAGAGCAGATCTCCTCTCAAGAAGACATGACTACCAAGATTCTGCTAAAACTAGCAATACAAAGGCTCTGCTAGACTCAGCAAAGCTTATAGCAGCATCTTTAAGCAACCCTAGTACTACAGAGGACTTAGGGGTAAACTTATCCCCTCAAGACCAAGTTGCCCCCATTACCTCTTCTCAGGAACCAGAGACCTTTAAAGACTATACACCCTCAGCAACACTTCTTAAAGCATTCAAAGATGCTTACAACCATGATCCCTTTGCGAAAAGAACTTTGGAATACCTCCAGAAGAAAGGTTCCTCTCTTGAGAAAGTTGGACTACAGAATTTCTCAAAAAATCAGCATGGACTTCTCTTATTCAAGAACTATATCTATGTCCCAAGGGATAAACGATTACAGCTACACCTCCTACAGCAGTTCCATGATGCTCCAGCTGCAGGGCACTTTGGCTTTGCAAAAACTTATGAACTTCTAACAAGAAAGTTCTACTGGCCTAGTCTAAGGACTACTCTTCAAGACTATATATCTTCTTGCATTACTTGCAACTTGAACAAACCTACACGGCAAAAGCCCTATGGCCTCTTGCAGCCTCTACCTATACCAGAACGCCCATGGGACTCCATATCCATTGACTTTATAGTCAAGTTGCCTCCTTCTATCCCAAAAGGGGGTGCTACCCCTTATGACTCTATCCTTGTGGTGGTAGAAAGGCTCACAAAAATGGCACACTTTGAGCCTTGCAATGAGACTATCACAGCTTCTGAACTTGCGTGGCTATTCCTCAAGGTGGTCTTTAAATATCATGGAATTCCTGGACACTGGATCTCAGATAGGGGAGCAGTTTTCACTTCAAACTTTTTTAAGGAGTTCTCTAAACTCTTAAACATGGAACAACGCTTCTCTACAGCTTATCACCCTCAAACAGATGGCCAGACAGAGAGAGTCAACTCTGTACTTGAACAATATCTAAGAATTTATACAAACTATGCTCAAGACAACTGGGCAGATCTTCTCCATCTTGCAGAATTTGCTTACAACAACACAGTCTCTAACACCACAAAAGAGACACCTTTCTATGCAAACTATGGTTATCACCCTAGGTTTGAAGTGGCAGAACTGAATTGTCCTGAAAATTTCAAAAACCCTTCTGCTACTGAAAGAATCATCTACCTTAAGGGCCTCCAGGACTATCTCAAGGTTCAAATACAGCGTGCACAAGACGAGCAGGCTCAGGCCTTTAACAGGGGGGTGGTTGCACCACAATTCAAAGTTGGTGATCAAGTCTTTTTGTCTAGAAGACATATCACAACTACTAGACCTTCAGACAAACTTGATACTAAAAGACTTGGACCTTTTAAGATCACAAGGACTATTGGCAAGAATGCTTTCGAGCTTGCATTACCACCTACTTGGACTATCCATAATGTCTTCCATGCATCTCTCTTGTCTAAGGCACAAGAAAGTTCCTTAAGACCACTTCAGTCTCCTCCACCTCCTGTTCTGATCTTGGATCAACCAGAATATGAAGTAGAGTCTATCCTTGACAAAAAGACACTTAGAGGTCAGGACTACTTCCTCGTTAAGTGGAAAGGCTATCCTACAAGTGACAACACTTGGGAGCCTAAGAGAAATCTAAAAAATGCATCTAAGCTCATTCTAGAATTTCTTTCTAAGAAAGCCACCTGGCTAAAGGGCAAGCAGACAGCCCACAAACGTCCTTAAAAGGGGGATCATGTCATACTGACATTCGTTGCACTCAGTTTGCTATCAAACTCAAGAGCAAACTTAGAAATCTCCTCCTCAAACCTACAAGTCACCATACATATCTTGGCTTATCACACCAACAACAGAAGCAATACTACTCAACGATTGCTGCAAACTCTTCTACTACATCTGTTTATGCTACATACATCACGGCATATCATTTGAACACTCATTGAACAAGTTATTAAGAAAATCTCCTCCTTAAGGGGGTGGGCCAATACTACCACATGGCATATATCTACCAACTAGAGGCCTAGGAACATGAACGATAGCTCTAGAAGCTTCTACAACCCTCTATGATTCATTACACGTCATCGCTCCTTAGTTACCCACAAGATTGGTTAAGTTATGACATAATTTATCTATAGGTACTCTGACCTTGGACCTCCTTTTCACTTCCTATAGGCTAGGAACCCAAGAGATGGTTCTATGGGATTCTCTTACGTTCACTACATGATTAGCAAGCTAGTTGTGGGTCGCACTTGATTTCTAATACATTTACCAAGCCTGGTTAGTCATGGAAAGTCATGGAAAATGAGAGAACTACACTCCTTTGGCATAAATAGGATTGCCCTTTCCTTAAGAAAGGGCAAGCAGACAATACAGTAAATCGACTAGCACATACTTCTACGTCTTTTCCAAGCTTCCAAGCATTGATCTTGTTATTCTCTGTTTTTGAAAAGTCAGTGAGGTGCTAACCTCTGACTTACCCCTGAGTTCTCAGACTCAACATTTGTTGCAACTTGTCTAAACCACTTCACCACATCATACACCTGATTGCTGCGTTGTGGAATAGTCTAAGCTACAACCCTTTGGCTCTGTTTCCTAAGACAGTGTGTTGTCTTAGTAAATTCATCCCTTCCTTGGGTGGCTAGATTCTCATATCTGGTGCACCCACCATTACAGTGCACCCACCATTACAATATGCTATTACTGTGAGCTGGGTGCCCTGTGTCCTTACACTGGGCTAATACTACACATGACATATCTCTATCAACTAGAGGCCTAGGAACATGAATGATAGCTCCAAAAGCTTCTACAACCGTCTATGATTCATTACACGTCATCGCTCCTTAGTTACCCACAAGATTGGTTAAGTTATGACATAATCTGTCTATAGGGGTACTCTGACCTTGGACCTCCTTTCACTTCCTATAGGCTAGGAACCTAGGAGATGGTTCTATGGGATTCTCTTACGTCGACTACAGTTACCAAGCCTGGTCTTGGAAAATGAGAGAACTACACTCCTTTGGCATAAATAGGATTGCCCTTTCCTTAAGAAAGGGCAAGCAGACAATACAGTAAATCGACTATCACATACTTCCACGTCTTTTCCAAGCTTCCAAGCATTGATCTTGTTACTCCTTGTTTCTGAAAAGTCAGTGAGGTGCTAACCTCTGACTTATCCCTTATCCCTGAGTTCTCAGACTCAACATTTGTTACAACTTGTCTAAACCACTCCACTACATCATACACCTGATTGCTGCGTTGTGGAATAGTCTAAGCTACGACCCTTTGGCTCTTTTTCCTAAGACAGTGTGTTGTCTTAGTAAAATCATCCCTTCCTTGGGTGGCTAGATTCTCACATCTGGTGCACCCACCATTACAACACGCTTCTAGTGCAAATACAACTACTAGTGGGCTAAGTGTAAGGACGTAGAAGTTATCTATAGCTGGTTTAAGCTTGTTTACAACACAATTACGAAATATAGCATCTATAAAGTAGATATCTACAACTTTAATAAGACTAGGTTTATGATAGGTGTTATCTTAACTGTGATAGTTATGACAAGCTTTAGGCGTGTAAAAGCAAAGAAGGTATAGCCTAGTAATTAGGAATGGGTTATAGTAATCTAAGGCATTAGTTCTTATCTAATATTCTGTATTTTGCAACTATGTTTTGTACAAGGGAGAACTACCCTTTAATTATCTTTAGATGTTCACATTTTGCTCATTTATAATCGTACTTCTAACTGAACTTTGCTTTTATTTCTATATGACGCTTAATAAAGTTAGTAGTCTAGTTCTTCCTAATAGGGCTCTTACCTTGTTTAGAGAGTAGAAGATCAGCCATTTCTTGTACAGGGGTGATGGGCGAGGAGGGGTGGGCGGTGGGGATGGGCATCGTGGCTAGCAGAACGGAATATGAGGCTTCAATCAGTACAGTATGTAGAATAAATAGATCAATTTAATTATCACGCTACCTATGGGCCTATGTATCGTATTTGTAGGCTTCGGGGGCCATCCTCAAACCTCTGAGGCGCTTAGGATCTAGGAGTTCAGTCGGCGACTGAACGGGTGGCTCCATACTATGGCGCACGAAAGCCAATAGGGGAGCTGCCCGCTGTGATTGCAAAGGGAACCTGTCATTCCAGGGTCAAAACCCAGCGTATCCCATAGCGCGACCTTCTTCTCCTTAACATATCCGGCGGGAGGGTGCATGTGTTAGTGTTAGAGGGGATAGAGGGCGGGAGGGTTGATGTTTTCGTTTAGATGTTAGGGGGGAGGATGATAATATAGAAATGAACAATCAATCAGCACATTTACATCGTCGTTTCAAACCCCACCCCTCTCCACCTAATCCAACCCTAGCAATCCCCCCACTCCCCCATCCCTATCCCCCTATAGCGTCGGCGTCGGCGCCGACAACGCGGAGCTGGTTGTCGGGCGGGCATACCTTGAGACGGCGGGGTTGGCGTCGGTGACGCCTAGCTGGACTAGCTCATTGAGCATATACGCGCTGCTAGATAGTCTAACGGGATCCACTAGGCCGCGGCGCTTGCGTGACTCGAGGCTGACGATTTTAGGGATTATGTAGAACACTTGGTCATTGTAGGCGGCGTAGTCGCTCTGGTCGAGCGAGTCGAGGAAGTAGCGGTAGGTTTCGGTGAAGTTGGGATTGCCGAGGAAATGAGAAGGAATTCGACCCATTCTGGTGGTGAAAGCGAGAGCGAAGTGGGGTGCGTCCGCCACCGCCGTCGTGGTAGCTGGCGCCGAGGGGCTAGGTAGGCGACGGTGAAGTTGCACGGGGATTTTCCCGGTGGGATGGTGGTAGGTGGGATGGGGAGGGGGTATAAAGAGGGCTATTCGCACCCGCACCAGCACTGTCGTTTTGCGGTGATATCGAAATGACATAATTACCCCTCCATCTGCTAGTTCTTACACTTACCCCGCCAACACCGAACCTGACAGCAATGGCAGCGCCAAACACGACCGCTGGGGAGACAGAAAAAAAGATGGCCATGGACTCAGAGTCAGGAATCGTGATTAGGCCCTTCAATCCCGCGCCAGACTCGTGGGACGAAGTAGCCGTCTCGCGCATCGTACGCCCCTATCCCCAGCATTCTTAGAGCATACCTAACACCCTCAGTGCGAAATCACGGCCCCCCCAAACCTACGCGCCATCCTCGCCCCCGCGCCATCAGCACCACTGGCGCCTTATTTATGGGCGCTGCCGTATGTACGGTTAGAGCCTGGGACATGTTTCGTGCTCGATGCCTCTGCCTCCACTGGCAACGCAGATGGAGATGTAACGGGCACGTCTAGTCTCGTACCAGCGTCCTGCGTGGGCTACATCCTCTGCGCCCCCTCCACCCCCTCCTTCGTCGCCGCATACGAAGAAACCTACCTCCTCACCCTCTCCCCTTGGTGGGCTGCGCCCCCTCCACCCTCGCTGCCATGGGAGGGAGCCACGCTTGGGGGAGGGATGTTACAAGCTCTCCACAACCCCTCGTCAATGCTGCATTCCGATTTCCCCGAACTGGTAGAGGAGTACCCAGCGCACCTCCACATCGATATTCTCCCCGCCTTCCAATCTAAGGGGTTGGGGGCGAAGATGATAGAGAGGCTTGAAACAGAGTTGAGGGGGAGGGGGGTGTGGGGTGTGCATTTGGTGATGGGAGCGGGGAATGGGGCGGCGGAGAGGTTTTATGCGAGGCAGGGGTTTGAGAGGTGGGGGGTTGTTATGGATGGGGGTGTTAGTGGGGAGAGGGGGGTTAAGGGGGATGGAGGGGTGGTTTTGTGTAAGAAGTTGTAGACGGGGTATGCGTGCACGATGAGTAGTTGCGCTGAAGTTGTCAAAAAATCGTGGTATTTGTATGGTATATTACATAAATTACAGTATTCTACACACTCCCCTCACTCCCCCTTCTTCCCATCAATCCCAATCTCCTCCTCTAAAGCCCTCCTAACCCACCCCTCCGCAACCTTCGCATCAACCCCCCCACCCCCCTCCCTCACCATCCTACCAACCCAATACATGATCTTCCCCCTCCCCTTCTCCCACCCTTTTTTCCTCACATCCTCCACAATCCGATCCTCCCTCGTCGCTGCAGCAAGCGCCTTATACCCCTCCTCATCCAAGCCCTTAAACCACATCCCCTCTCTCTCGATAACCGCATCCACTTCATCGCCACTAGTAATCGGCGCTCCCTCCCCGTCACCAGCTGCTGCTACGAATCCGGCGAGTAATTCCTTCCCCGTCGCTCCGGTCACGGCGCCGCACTCAACGTGGTAGATGATCCGCGCCATTTGCGCGGGGGAGACGACACACACGCCCTCGTCATCAAAGAGGGGTGCGTCGTTCCCTGCCTCGGCAGCGGAGGCACCAGCGGCGCCGAGCTCATGGAGGACCCAGTTCCCTGCCTTGCGAGCGAGGAGGACTAAGCCGTTGGTAGCAGCTGGGGGGACGAAAGGACGTAGTTCCTCGACGACGGCGTAGAGGTACTCTGCCCTCCCTCCATTCTCGAGGGCGACGAGGGAGAGGGCGTCTTTGATCGAGATACCGTATTGGCCTGTGAGGATTGCGAGTTCGGCGTCGGGGAGGGTGCCGAGGGTCTCGGAGAGGCGGGTGACGAGGTCGGTGCCGATGATGATGGGGGGGATGTCGGGGTCGGGCATGTATCTGTAATCTACCTCTCCCTCTTTAGCGCGCAGTCGTCTCGTCTCGGAGTCGCCCACGCTGAAGCCGCGAGTCTCGCCTAACACGACGCCGCCGGACTCGAGGACGTCGATCTGGCGCGTGCGCTCTGCGATAATGGCATCGCGGATACTCTTGTATGAGGAGAGATTCTTTATTTCCGTGCGCTGGCCTAGCTCTGCTGAGGGGGTGTCGCGGGGGCGCACGGAGACATTGACGTCTGCGCGGAGACCACCGCTTTCCATACCGATGACGCAGGCGTTGACGGAGTGGAGGAGGGTCTGGATTTTGCGGACGAGAGCAGCGGCTGTGCGGGGGTGCTGGAGGTGGGGGTGTGTGATGATTTCGATGAGGGGGGTGCCGACGCGGGAGTAGTCTATGAGGTGGGATTCGGTGCCGTCGGGGCCGGTGGTGGTGAGTGTTTTGGCCGTGTCTTGCTCCATTTGGACTTGTTTGATGCCGATGGTCACCTGGGGGTAGTCTTCGGGGGAGATGCCGTCATGTTCGTAGAGCGTGATATGCCCATCTGTCGCGAAGGGGCGGTAGAATTGCGTCAGCTGGTAGCCGGCGGGTTGGTCCCAGTGGAAGTAGTGTTTGCGGTCGAAGGTGGAGGTGTTGTGGATGGTGCAGTTCAGGGCCAGGGCAGCGCGGACGGCGGGGATGAGGGTTGTAGGCTGGAATATGGGCTGGGAGCCCGGGATGGCCAGGTCGAAAGGCGTGACGTTCTTGTTTGGGGTGGGAGAGGGCGCTGTTGGGGCGATGGAGAAGAGCTTCGTGAGGGTGTTGAGCTGGGCGTGGATCTCGATGCCGACTGTGAGTTCCCAGTCTGAGAGGCGCTCGGCGGAGGTATTGGGGGCGCTGTAGGAGGGGTCGCGCTCGGCGGCTTTGCGGCGCTTGAGCTCATCTTTGATTTGTTTGCGGAGGGGGACGTATGGTTCGTCGGCGGCGTCGTTGGGGGAGGGAGGTTCAACTCCTGCGCTATGCCGCGCTGAGGTGGTGTGGAGGGGGCGGAGGAGGGATGCAGTGACTGTGCGGCCGGCGCGGAGACATTGGTGTGAACGGATGCTGCCCCCGAATATGTAGCTCTGGATGAGCCGCGGTGGGATTCGCAGCATGGTGTTGGCGTACAGGAGGGAGGTAGAGTCGTGGAGTTGTGGAGTCCGATATAGAGGTCGACGATATTTTGGTCGGCGTTTCCCTAGTCAGCGCGCCGATGGGCCTGGTCCGTGATGACATAATCACGAATTATTACTTAACTAACTTATAACAAAGATACAACAAATTTATTACGAGGAATGCGACACTTAGGTCAACTCTATTCTATTTAACTGTAGGATGGCAAGGAGGCAACTGAAAAGGGCAGTTTCTGTCGCTGTTTTACGCGGCGTAAACCCATCTTTTCACCCGCTTCTCGCGCTTGATTCCACATAGGCCTCAATCCGCTCATCCCAGGAGTGAAGAGACAAGGTTTCCTTCATCCCCAACCACACTAGATATTGTGTAATAGCAATTTCAGTCAAAAAGATTGGCTTCTCCGGATCTGGTTGACGACTGCTTGATCTCGGCTATGCTCAAATATAGCCGCAGGCGGCACGACCTTTTCCCTCCGGAGTTGCACGAATACCTCCGCAAGAGAAGGTTTAAAACACACCGTCTCAGGATGAGGGACTGGAGGGAAGATTGCAGAGTAGTTAAACACTTTGCGAGCCGATGGTTGGAGACGCACAAGAAATGGAGCTCAAGGTAGCGAAGTTTAGGAAAAAGCTCAGGGCGAAGTGTAAACGGACGAGGCCGCTCAACCGCCTGGAGCTCTGTCAGGGGCCTGCCTAGGTCCCCTGCCTCATTTATAGCATGGAGATGGGTCTTCCATGTCAGCGACTCGAGGTTTCTAGCCTCTCCAAGGTTCGAGAGTCGATATCGGGGAGTTGGTATATGGCCATACGGATCCACGTCCCACAGACACAAATCAATATCGAGGTGTTTGATGTTTTCAAACAGTGATACTGGTGGTACGGTTCCATTCCATGTTGGGCGCGGAATCATGAATGTTCTCTCCCACCTCGCGCCTTCTGTTTTGACTGACAAATGCGTGAGCCTGTCTAGTAAGGATTTTAGAATCACGACATACGCATTCCCCTGGAGCCGCGAGCACTGTCTTTAGTGCTCCATCGGGCGGGACGTTCGAGGATTTCTGGTGACTCGAGTGCTGTGGGGGTATTCCTCAGCTCCAGCTTCACAACCGTTGGTTATTGTCAACTTTTTCAGGTTGACAAAACACTCCATGTTGAACATTCGCTTCACAGATCCAGCGTAGAGATGATTGTACAAGCTCTGCTGGTCGCTATATAGAGCGCGATATTTCTCATGCCACTCTAGAACAGCCTCGCTCGATAGGCCTGCTAATCTCTGCTTGAAGGTGTTTTGAAAGGTGTGCTCTAGATCGTCATTTAACTGGCACTGGAGTTCTTTGTCCGCCCAATGGAGCTCTTCAACGTAGTTGTAGCATGGCGAGGGGTCAGCCACAGGCGAGGCGAGGCGCCACATTAGGCCCCTCCACACAACATGGGTTTGGTGAAGGTTTTGGCGGTGGACCGTGGGGGAGTGGGGAGACGGTGAAGGGATAGAAAGGACCCCACTGTGTTGTACCCGAGCAGTACTCCGTAGCGCATGTCGTTCCCTTCCTTCCTCACCGTCGTGAGCTTCCAGTCCACGGGGAAGCTTCACAGCTTGTAAGCAAGTCATATCTATCTTGCCACCCTCTGCATGGGTTCTCCTGCCCTGGCACCTGAATGGAGAAAGTCAGTCAGCTTTCTCTCTGTGCTATGATTCGCTCCCCCAGCGACGAGAAGAGTAGATGTGCAGCTGACTTAGCTCGGTGACTTTCTTCCTCTGGTCTGTTTGGTGGCTACTGTGCACGATATGAGGAGGAGTGCAGGTTTGTGAATCCAGGGCGGCCAGTGTTGTGCAGGGTGTATGCACAGCAGATCCAGCATGACACTCCCTCTTACGTCCAGGATGGGCAGAGAAGGAGGGGAGGGGATCCTCTTGTGCACAGCAGGAAGACAGACAGGCACATGCTTTGTATGTACAACAGTGGGACACGATGTGTTTTCCGTGCATTGGCTGCTGGCTGCGATTGTTTTTTTTCTTTGGCGCTCTGGTCGGTAGCGTGGAGGCGCCCCGGTTTGTTCTCTTGCATTATGTATGTTTTGAGGTTTTCTTCATACTGGTTGGGCGTTGGTGGTGGAGTAGAAAAGAAGGTGAAGCCCGCCGGGGAGAGTAGGAGGTGGAGAGTTGCTGTTACTGCTGTTTGTTGACGTTTTGACTCTGACGGACAGTACAATTTTGTGTGTGCGCACAGTTACGCGCAGTACTATCACGACCATCACCACGGCCTCATTTATTCAGCTCTTCAACTCATCAACTCTTCAACCCTTCAACTCTTCAACCCTTCAACTCTTCAACCCTTCAACTCTTCAACCCTTCAACTCTTCAACTCTTCAACCCTTCAACTCTTCAACCCTTCTCCCTCCACTCCTCACTCCTCCTCTGTACAGTACGCTTTTGTACAGTACGACATCACAGACTTCATCACGACATCTGATCTACTTCGTACACTTGTCTCTCACTCACTTGCTACTCCGTTCCGCCGTCTTACAGTCTGTACAATACAATACCGTCTTGATCATCTTGTCTGCACTCATCATCGTCTGTACGACTATTTTTGGGCCAGCCAGGAGTCTCTATATCTCGAACTGTACCTCATCAACCTTGCCAACCAACCAACCAACCAACCAACCAACCAACCAACCAACCAACCAACCTAACCGCGCGCTTTTACCTTGCATCACTACGATCCCGCGATGATCCAAGTTATGATCCAACAATAGAATCCTCGACAACTAAGCTACGGCTTCAGCTTCAACTCACAGCCACACAAACGATTCGGGGAAGGGAATAGTAAGCGACCACCACGAACAACCACCAGCAACAATCAGAAAACGACAGAAAAGGACCAGAAAAGGACCAGAAAAGGACCAGAAAAGGACCAGAAAAAGACCAAACACCATCACGATACCTGCAAATCACTGCAACCCCCCCAAACCACCCCCGTCCTTCCCTACTTCCATCATTGGCGCAAGGCGTTTTCCCAAGGATCGATCGACACGAGCTTCCCTTTCATCAGCTCAAAACAAAATACCCTCACATCTTGTTTTAAAACCCGAATTGTCCAATACATCACCCCCCGCTGCTCACCCGCTTCTCACCCCGCCAAATCTTTGAGTGCGTCTCGTGGCCATGAAGCGCTGAAACACGTCTGGAACACCACCAACCGCCACTACGTCGCAACTCGACTTACCTTCCCCCATCAAAAGCTATATTATATCATACGCGGCCTCGCTGATGGCCATGGAATCATAAAAAAAAGGTGTTTAGGTTCAAGATATCTCGAAATATACCACTCTGTCGATTTCTACCACGAGACAGACGGGTCGCATTGATCACCTCTCACATTTCTCTTCGCATCACCTCAAGTAAGACACCCCAATCTCACCAAACTCGCACATGCCGGACATGGTAAGAGGGAGTCTTAACACCCCTCTCCTATATCCCACCACCAACTCCTCAGTACAATACCTGCGGTTGATTAAATATTGACCAAAACCCCCCGCAGGTCTTACTCAACCCCGAGAATCTTATTATCAAAAATATGGCTCCCAGATACCAGCACTCCCACTCCATCGACGCCATCATCGAGTCCCCCGACGAGGACCTTGCTGGGTCTAGGGGTGCGACGCCGCGGAGCACACATGCGATAAGTGATAAGAAGCGCTCCCCCACAACCACAAAATCAGCAGCAGCACCACATTCGAAGGAGAAATCGAGGAAATCGCATCATCGCTCATCATTCAGCAGCAGCAGCAAGCATGTTTCGAAAAGTAGCAAACCAAAGGCCAATTTGGCGAAGCGGTACGCGGCGGCGCATGGTGAGAAGTCGTCGCAGAGTTTAGTACGGCAACATCCGCGTCATGCTAGGCGGGATGCGGATAGTGACTCTTCTTCGGAGGAAGAGGAGGAGGAGGAGCCAAAGGATTATAGGTCGGTGCTGGCTGCTGCGAGGGGACGATTGACCTCTCCTTCACTGCTGTCGACGATGACGTCCCTCACTACGGCGACGAATAATTCCGGCGGGTCGAGTGGGAGTAACTCTACGATTACGCAGGCGTCGATGTTGCGCACTGAGACTGTGCAGGAGGTTACTATCTCAGGGACTACGGAGGAGGAGGAAGAGGGTCCATTATCGCCTGGTATGTTTCTCACAGTCCTCACTTTTTCCGTCTCTAACAGGTGTAGCTGCACCTGACCCACCAAACGTCTTCGCATACCTCGACGAGGACTCCTCCAGCTCCGACGAGGACGAAGAAGACTCAGACTCAGACTCAGATTCAGACGCAGACGAGAATGAGAACGAAGACGCCATCCAATACGCCCCGAACGCCCCCTCCCCCTCTCCCCATCCCACCGGCTCGGAAACCCCAGATTACGACGCCGACTCGCACTCCGACCCCGACGACTCCGACCACGCCGACGACTCCCACCCTCCCCCCCAACCCACCTGGCTCCACCCCCTCTCCCCCACCTCCTCCGCCGATAATGCCAACCCTATGGCCCCAACCTTCTCCTCGCACCATCCGCGCACCCCCTCTCTTGGCTCCGCATCCTCCTTTATGGCGTCTGATGCCTCATCCTTGGTGGATATGGATACTGATCGGAGTACGAGCCCTGAACACAGTGTTAAGGGGTCGCCGTCGCCGACGCCGCGGTTGCTCTTATCCCGCCCCCCGCCGGGGACAGGACAGCCGCTTGCTTCGCCGACGGAGGCGAAATTAGCGGCGCAGATGAGGGCTGCGCAGATGAGGCAGGATTTCCACTCCGGGCCGGGGGGTAACCATCAACACCCTCGGCATCAGCATCGGCACACGCCTACGCCCCTATCGCTGCATCCGCACCCTCACCAAGATACACAAGCGCTCTCCCCGCGCTTACCCCCACCAAGCGGATACGACGCGCTAGCTACGCACTTGACGACCTCTCCGCCGGTGTATAGACGGTTCGCGACGCTGAATCATAGATTGCTGTTACACATGCAGGATGAGCTCTGCGAGTTGGAATCCCATCTCTCCGCCCTCGACGCCGCGGACGCTGCGTCGCGCACTTTATCACTCCCTCCCACGCCCTCTTCCGCGATCGCCAGATCCCCCTGTGGTCGGCGGTCCCACAAGAACGATGACAGCAGGGAAAGGGGGATGAAGACACACATCCCCCCCTCCTCCCGCCGCTCTGCAGCCCAGCACCCCTCGCAATTAGACCACCACCGCGCGGATCTGCTGGCGAGGGTGGGGTATAAGATGGCGCAGTACAACGCGTCTCTCACCTCCTTCGCGAAGACCTCGCGCCTCCCTGCTGCTGATAGTGCGGATGTAGAGGCATACCGCGCGTTTTTGGCTAGTGCACAGCCAGTTGTGTATGAAGAGGCTAGATTCCTAGAGAGGGGAGGGGATTTGATATCTCTTGCCCCTACACCCGCGCCGTCGTCTACAGCAGCCACCGAGACGGTGCAGCGCACCCTCATCCCCCCGCCTATATACCACCACCAACAGCAGCATCCACACACCCAACGCGCCCTCCTCCTCGCGGCACTCGCATCAATCCTGCTCCCCGTGCTTATGTTCACGGTTGTCCCAAACTTCGTAGGCCGTATTGCTGTGGCGGTTTTGGTGGCGGGTATGTTGTGGGGGATGGTTAGTGCGCAGGGGGGTGGGGTGAGGGGGGTTGTTGGTGGAGGGGGGGTTGGGGATTGGTTTGGGGGTGGGGGGCGGGGATATTGGTTGCTGCTATTGTTGTTTAGTTTGTTGGGGGATGGGAAAAGGCGGAAGAGAGAGGAGGGGGAGGAAGGGAGTTTTGGATGATGAAAAATGATACCCCATTTGAATGAACGAGTGTTACGACTCGTAAAGATGCCTTTCAAGAGGTAGATCGACTAGATCTAGAGTAGCGAATACAACGGGTATTATTCTATTACCTTTTTATCTAACTATCAACAACTTCTATATCTACAAATACCCCCCCCCCCCCCCGATTCCATCCTATATACAAAAATCCCCAATCCCAATAATACACACACACACAAGATACAAGCCCCTCAGCTCTTGAGAAGGCCCCAAACCTACCACAACCACAGTAAAGTTACTACCCCACCAACCCCCCAACAACCCACTCCCCCTCCCCAAAATCCCCACCATACCTCTCCTTCCCCTCCCTAAAATACTCACTCACCTCCCCCTCCCCCGGCCATCCTCCCCACTGATCTTCAATCTCCTCCGCCAGCGCCATTAAACGCTGCGTCATCCCTTTATCTCCATCCTCACTCCAGCCATCGCGCTCTCGTTCCGCATCCCTCCTCTCAGAATACGCACACACAGCAACAACCACCCTCCTCAAACTCGCCACCCCATTCCCCCTCGTCCGTCCCACCACTCCTAGCGCAGCCTGGTAGCGCACCACCCACGCGAGCACCCGTTCGATCTCCGCGTCGCAGTCTGCGACAGCGAGGACGCGTATGTACGATAAAATATGCACTCCCATAACCTGATGCACCAATTCCCCCCCCACGCCACCTACATCCTCCGACGGTTCCGCCATCGCATCCCACAGGTCATGGAGCGTAGGGAGACTCTTCTCCGCCTCCTCGCTCGCACCGACGACGCCGCGACGACGCGCAGCGAAGATGGTGGAGTATAAAGCATACGCAGCGTATTGAAAGATATCTGGGCTCACCTCCCCGCCCGCGTCCCTTAGATGCGCGACCGTCTCCCGGACGACGGCGTTCCAGTACGGCGCAACTCTATGGTTGTATGTGCGTAGGAGCGCGGTGTCGGGGGAGCTGTTGTTTGGCTGCGCGAGGGTTTTCGGCGCCGCTGCGGCGCGGAGAAAGGCGTGCCATGCTGAATCTGGGGGGGAGGGATGAGCTTTGAGGAGCGCGAGGATGGTGTGGAGGTGTGTTGTTGGAGGGGGGTGTTTGGGGTGGGGGGTGGCGAGGGAGAGGCGGGCGAGGAGCTTGATGTGTGCTGTGAAGATGCCGGGGGGCACGCGGGCGAGGGCGGGTTCCGTTTGTTTGAGGGGGTTGGGCGAGGCGGGCGAGACTTTGTTTCGCCACTTCCGATCGTTCCCTCGGACGAGCGCACTTACGGCGTCGCTGGGGATGCCGGAGTCGAGGAGGAGGCGGAGCGCCCAGCTGAGTGAGTCGGCTTGCGTGAGGAGGTGACGGAGCGTTCGCTCAGCTGCTGTTAGCTGCGCCGCCCTCATGAGCTCGTATAGTCCCCTGACGTCCGGCGGGGCCTTGCGCTCAATCTCAAAATCGCTGAAGTTGTCGTTCTCGACCGGGAAGACCTCAAGCCCGTCGCCCACGGTGGGGTGGTGCATGCGCGGGCGAAAGCGGTTCACCTTGTCGTAGATAAGCTTGAGGAACATCTCGTGGAACATTGCTTGCGAGGGTAGGCCCTGGTAGGCTCTGAAGGCTGCCCAGGCTTCTTGTACGTCGCGAGTTGCGCGGATGCGCGCAGCCCATTCCGCGGGGCTTTTGCCGGCGGAGCTGTTGCCGTCGGATGCGGAGGTGCTTTCGTCGGCATATTTGAGGGGGCTTGTGGGGGCGGGTTCGGAGGGGCTGTTCTGGATGGGTTTGGAGCGTTGTTTGCCAGCAAGGTTTGATGGACGTTTGTGAGCGGGTTGGAGGGATTTGTTGTGTTTGATATCCTTCGATAATTTTTGCCGGACAAGACTCATAATTGTTCGCGTAGGAATCGCCGGAGTGCCGTCAGTATCCCGTCCTGCGAGAATGCTTATGGCATTCTCGAACGATGTCGGGGGATACCCTGCTGCCTTCATATTCTCAAGAACGCGAGTTGCTCGGGATGCATCGTCCTCTGGCTGCCGGCGCGCATCCATTCCATCCAAGACCTTCTTCCAAGGAGGCCACGACCGATGCAGATGCGCGACCGCTTCAGCCTCCGCCTCAGTCTTCTTGCCGGCAAGTAGCACACAAGCTATAGCACAGTAGCTTCTGGCGTCCAGCTCTAGTGCTGGCTGGAGCGAGTTCCCTGCCTCGAGGATGACCTGCTGGGCCTCCCAAGCATACCCCATTGACGCATACGGAGACTTGGCCGCGGGTATTGAGAGCCGGCAGATGACAGTTCGACAGATGTTGGTCAGCCTGGTGTACTCCTTCCCACCAAAACCTCGAGCCTCGTCTGAAATGCATGTAACAATACCACAGTACTGGCTAACCAAGCGGGCAATGCCCGTGAACGAAAGCGGATCGATTTCCCGAGCATGCCTCAGAAGGCCACAGACCACCGTCTGAAACGAGTTGTCCTCCAGTATACCACGATTCTTGCTGGTCGGAGAGTTGGAGATTTTGGTTAGCAAAGTCGCAACTCTAAAAACCAATTTTCGCAGAATTTTGATATGCATCTTCTTCATGCGCAGGATGTTGGTGAGGATTGCAACCGGAGGAAAGGTGGTATCCGCTGAAAGGTATCGTTGAGCAGCAACTTGCGCATTGGGCGCTAGGACAATCCAAGCCCATCCTCGTACATCCTGAGGTGTGCATCCGTGTTTTTGAAGGCTGGCCGTGATATCCTCAGTAAAAAAGGGCGCAGACGGTCTTAACAGACTTTCCAGTTGATCAGGGTTGGCCTGAGAAAGTTGTGGTAAATATGGCGACTCCATATACTTCATATACCGTACGAATATGCTTGTTAATGCATCCGTCTTCGACCACGCCTGAACATGCTCGCCAGATAGAAAGTCTACAGTCCCAGATTGCCACGCAGTTATTATTCGGCCGGGAGAGGGGCGTTGACTTTTGAGTTGCCTGTTGCTGCGAGGCGTGACGATGACCTGGCGATTTGGTCTTTTTGAAGAATGCAGCAAAGAGACACTTTGGACGGAGGTGTGTTCTAGGCCACTGTTATCCTTCTTGACGTCAAGCGAAACCGGGTTGTAGTTTGCTGAGTTCGGGGCTCTGTTCTTCTTTGCGCGTAGGTTGGAGGCTTCAGCTGCCCTTGAAATTGGAGCTCTGTTTCTCTCTGCGGTTGCCATCGAGTTCGGCGCTCTATTTGTGCGGAATTTGGAGGCTACAATGGCCCTTGAGGTCGGGCCTCTGTTTCTCCTTGCGCGGGATTTGGAGGCTACCTCCGTCGTTGATTGTTGCGTTGGAGAGACAGATCGTGCGTCAGGTGTCGAGGGTCTATAATCCGAAGACGGCCTAGTAATTGGCTGCAATTGTCTGGCTTCTACAAGAGGCTGCTCGTACGCCACTGACTGATGCGCCACCTTCACCGCATCGGCTGAGGAAAGCGACGCCCATCGAATGGCTTGGTCACCCCCCCGCGGGATGGCACGCCTCGCTGAAATGCATGTTGGGCGAAGTTCGCCGAATGTCAAGGCGCTTGCAACCTGTCGGCGTCGTACATTGGTACAATTGCCGTAGACATTGCCGTAAACTACACGCGATTGCATCCGTTCATTTTGGAAAGCCCGATCCAGCTAAAATCGACTTTCGTGGCCAGGTAGAGCGTTTGGAGGTGTGAAGTTGAAGCCAGTAGGGTGTATAATATGATCCTGTATAATGAGCGAGACTGGATTCGCATTGTAAAGACATCGAAGCAGAAATCACAAGGACTTGGGGATTGAGGAATGGGTCTTACCTTGATTTGATGAAGACGGGAGCAGGAGCTCTTCCACAGCGTAGACTGGCTGTCAATGGAGGTAGGAGCGAAAAGAGCAATGTCGAACGTCGTAGTTTCTATATCTCTTATATTCTTCGTCTTCTTCTCTATAGAGTTGTTGATTGATGTCGGTCGTCGTTTCCCTATAAATTATTTGTTATACAGCATTTCCCTACTCGTACCTTTTCCCAATCGTGCTGTCGCGTTGCTTACATAAGCCACCAGTGCCTTTTGCGGCTCCTCATCGATTTAACGGTACTGGAAATGTTCCCCATCCCTGACTTCATCACGTTGAACATCATATTTTCTAATTATTGTGGTTATTTTGAAGGTCTCTTTGGATTCCTAACATCTACTGCTTTCATGGTGGCTATAAGTCTCGTGGAATAACCTCTCTGTGGCTCTTTTGTCCTGTCCTCTACAGAGACAGACAGATAGATCGAGTTGCCCCCAGGGACTTTTATTCTACCACACGCAACACTTTTGCGATCGCATCGCGATTCGCGAAACGCGCCTTTCGCCCAACAGATCGCGGATACCATATTCTCCAGCACGATGACAGATGTCGCCATGTCGCCGAGTGGCCTATTGAGCCCTCAACCGCAAGACGAACGGCCACAATCCCCTCTTTCAACATCAGCAAAACGGAAGCACGTTAATAGCAATGAAGAGTCGTTCATCCATGTGAACGGCGCGACAGAGCCAAAAACCAATGGAGCTCCCAAGATGAATTCGCACGAACAGATCGACGACTTCATCACCATCCTCAAAAGGTACGCGCACCACTTACCTCCCATGCAGATTCCGCCACGGAATTCTGTCATCCACCCGATATCTAACTAAGCTTTGACAGATTCGATACTTCCCCCTCCATCCTCGAACGGCCGCTATCCAAACGCGAAGAGTCGAAAGAGCCACAGGCAAAGCGATCGAAGACCGACAATGCCAACACCATCATCGCGCGCGCAGCTGCTCACGCGTACTCGAGCCTCAACGATGTCATCTCCGACGCCAAATCTGCCTCCACCTCTTTGACCGACGAGCTTCAATTGCCCAACGGGTCAACCAGAACCCACAGCACACCCTTGTCTATCCGCGAATCGCAGCTCGTCACGAACATCAAACTTTTTACAAAGAAGGCTGAAGATCTCGCGCATAGGCAGAAGACGCAGGACGAGTTGAAGTTGGCAAAAGAAGAGCGGGAACAGAGCCCAAATGTCTCGAACTACCCTACAAACGGAACCTCTCCAAAAGCCTCGACACAAATATCGATGACGCCCGGCGAGCATAAGCTCGTTCTGACTCTGTACGGCAATGCTCCGGGCGCGAAGCAGCTGTTCTCGAGTCTCCAAGAGACGGCCAAGATGCCGAATGGAACCATCAGAGTGCCACAGCCTTTACGGGAGGTCGGTCTACCGAATGGGATCAACACTACACAGGTCGTACCGATAGATACATCTGGGGCCGTGGACGACAAGAAGCAACTACAGACACTGGGCGACTTGTTCTCTACGTCTACATCCACATTGCCCTTCTTGCCTCCCAAACCGATAAGGGCTTCGTCAAACAAGGGCCTAGCGATCGGTTGGTCGGAACCATCCGTTTCAGATATCGAACGAGCGCGCAACAACCAGAGTTATTATAGTCAGCCAATATCATCCGGCCATTGGCTTGAATACACCGGCAGCTCAAACCTTCCAGACCCAAAGCGAAGACAAAGAGAGAGAGCTCTGAGCCTCAGCGGAGTCAAGGCTTCCACATCAGACGCCGAGACTGCGGAACAAGAAGCCGCGAAACTAGACGCGCTCTTCCGAAGTGCATATTCGTCATTTGCTCCAACAAAGGATGATGCGGCGGCTGTTGTCCCGCAAGGGGTGGTTAGCAAGATCTGGTGGCAACGGGTCGGCGAGAAGACTTTCCAACGGCTCGCCAACAATATGGAGACTATGGCATTAATCGGACTAGATGCCCAGCAATCTGGCTGGGATAAGATGGCTGTTGACTCTGTTGACGACGAAGACGAGAAGTTCAAGGATGCCGTTGATAATTGGGAGGAGGTCATCGACCCTAGCCTCGAGGGCTCCACATCAGACGCAAATGAGCAGTCGATTGAGGATAAGGACGTTTCAGAGGTGCTGGACGGTATTTCTGACCTCCTGGAGACGCTGAATTCGTACCAAAGAAACCGCAATCTTTCTCTGAGCGCCGTCCCACGTGCCGGCGTCATGCCTGGCGCCGACATATCAATCCCTTCCAAGCCAAGCGAGGCAGAAGCCGCCACTTACAGCATTCTAAAGTCTCAACTAGCTTTGATGATCGCGACGTTGCCGCCTTATGCCGTTGCGAAATTGAATTCCGATCAATTGTCTGATCTCAGTATCAGCACAAAGGTCCCTGTGTTAACAGATACTTTCAAGGGGGTACTGGAGGAAGACGAATACGCAGCTCGTGCCAAGGTCGCCGCGATGACAGCTGCTACAAGCTCTAGACACACACCATCGACCTCGCAACACCGCTCTTCCTCCCTATACGGAAACCAATACGCGGCAGCTTCAGCACGTCCCTCCGCACCACCAGCGCAATACTACAACCAATCCCAAACCCCCAACCGCGCCCCTTCAACCAACATGGTCCGCCCTCCCTCAACCGTCGGTCCCACCCCCTACGCCCCTCCCCGCACCATCTCGGGCACGAAATACCGCCCACAACAAGCCTACGGCACACCAACCTACCCCCACCAGGTCCCTCGCCCTGGCCCTCCCCAACAATACCCCTCTGGCCCACAAGCCTACTACCAAACCCCCAACGCACAGAAGTACGCCCAGCCCCCCCAAACGGCGCCACAACAACGCTACCAACCCCCCGCCAACGCAGCCTACGCCGGACAGCGCCCGCAGCCCTCCCCGAAAGGCCTAGCAGCCTACCCATACACGACGCCCGCGCGGCAGGCATCCCCGCAGAAGCCGCAGCAGGGGTACACATCGCACCTCCCCGCGACGGCGCCGCGTCCGTTCCCAGCGTCGTACTACCCTAATGGCGGTGCGCCATCGACGCCACAGCCTCAGGCGGCGCCGCTCGGGCCGACGGGGTATCACACTGTGATGACGCCGGCGGAGCAGTCAAGCATGATGGAGCGGCAGCGAGCGCAGTTGGCGCAGCAGCAGGGAGTACAGCAGGCGGCGAGGAATGTAGCGCAGGCGGGTGTTAATGGCGGGCAGACCAACGGCGATGGTGGGGGGATGTGAGGCTTAACTCCCTGGAGAGGATAGGGATACAAATGCTAGACTGTTTTTATGTCGTCTTCTTCTTCTACTACTGCTTATGGATTTCTAAATTATGTGTTACTACGGATTATGGCGTTATTGGCTGGTGATGGTGGTGAGTCTGTGGAGTTTTCCACTCGTGTGCGATTTTGGGTTTGGGTGTTTTTTTGGGAACTGGCGCGCGCGATGTGGTGTGAGCATGGCGTGGCGGCTACCTCAGAGAGTGGCGTGGTGGTGCGCATAGGCAGGTTTCGCAGGGCTCTTGTATTATAGCTTTGGTGTGGGCGGTAGTGGTACGTTACCGCGTCTGCCCATTTTATTCAGAGAACTTATTTAAACCACTGCGCTCGCTCCTTCCTTTTGATACCAGTGTTCGGCGGATACATATCCGGGTAGTATCCGTGAAGCTCACGGGTAGGGTATATACCCGGCGACGATCTGACGGGTAGGGTAGGGTATATATCCGGATACATGAGGCTGAATATTGTATATAAAAATAGAATAGCGTATATAAAAAAGAATGAAGCTTTTGATAATAGTAGTAAACCCCTTTCCGCGAGCCCCCTTTCCGTGAGACCCCCCCTTTCTGCGAGTCCCTATTCAGGTGCTTCATCGTCAGCATCATCGCCGTCGCTATCAGCCTCCCGTATTTTACCCCAATTCCGTAAGCAAAGTAAATATCTAATAGTTGGCGGTGATAACCTATTCCGCTTCTTTGTAATAATATCACTACCATTACTAAATACTCGTTCCGATGCTGCAGATGTTGCTGGAATAGCTAGATGATCACGAGCAATACGGGCAATAACTGGATATTGGTATTGCTTTGCGCACCAATATTTGAGAATATCAGTATGCTCACCGGGCCGTGGTTCAAGCATCCAGCGCCTCCATTCTGGCTCTTGAAAAGCCAAGCCTTCTGACGCAAATAGATCTTCGTCAGAATCAGGTTCTTGATCTATTGTAGCAGTAGCACCTATTGCTTCTGCAAGAGCTGTTTCGTGAGTAATTCGCTCCGTATCAAGGTGATACTCTCGCTTTTGGTACGTTCTACAAACGTCTTCGAACTGCGCTCTTGCTCGTAATCTTCGTGTATCGTCTATAGCATTTGGATATATCTTCTTAAATACTGTATGATTCATTCGTGGGTCGCAAATTGTAGCAACAGCTGAGTGCTTACATTGCCGATTCGTTGTAAGAGTATAATACTCATTAAGCTTTTGAAGCGCAGCTCCACAAGCTACTCCGATCGTAGAGCTTCTACCAAGCTCTTCTTGTAGTAATGTGACCTTATTTATCATCTTTAAGTAAAGAGGAATTGTAAAGTTGAGCGTTGGATATGAATCGCTTTGTAGCCGTCTTGACGGCTTTAAGAATACTAAGAATAATCGTTCAAGAGCTTCGATAATAGCCCAATCGTTGCTTGTTAACGCAATATCCTTCATACTGATATCAAGCTTCTGCGTAGAGCATACTGCAGTAATTGGTATTCGAAGCTTTATAGCTGTTTCAAGCATATAGTACGTTGAATTCCAGCGTATAGGCATATCAAGTGATAGCTGGCGTGGCTTCTGGCCTGCAGCTTGTATCTGCTTCTGTAAAGCATCCTTCCATGCTCTTCGGTTTCGAAAGACATAAATATGCCTTCGGAGCTTCTCAAGCGTAGCTGATACTTCAGTAGAAGAGTTATCAATACGCTGCGGAATCCGGGCAAGCCCTTGCTGACACCAGTACGCTTCTGTTTCTGTATCCGGGCTAGCTTTCAAGCTCTTTAGAGTAGCTTGAACTGCAAGATTGATAATATGAGCAATACACCGAACGTCCCCTTCCTTTACAGTAAACGTCCATGGCTGTTGAATAGTCGTCTGCTGCTTACTGGCTATTTTCTCATATTCTGAAAGCATCACAGTATTCGCTGAGGCATTATCCCGCGTACAAGTAAATATAGCACCTGTAATTTCGAAGCTATCTGTTACTGCAGCTAACTCTTGAGCGAGATATTCGCCGCTATGAATTGGCTCTTGAAGGTGGATTACATCAAGTAATACGCACCGGTGCTGCCACTTCTCATTAATCCAATGGCCTGTGACAGCAGCGTACTCTGTATAGTTCCGTGCAGTCCATGCATCTGTTGTAATAGATATCCGGCCGCCATAGGTAATATGAGCCTGGAGTTCTAATTGTAGCAATCCTCGGTGATATGAGAATTGCCGCTGTAGCTCTCGGTGTAGTGTTCGCGACGATATCGATAGAGTACTTGGGCTTAAGAACTGTACTAATTGATGGAACGAATAGCTCTCAATAAGTCGTAAGGAGAGGTTATTTGATACAACGAATGAGAGTAATAACTCTCGGTATTTCGCTCTACTATTTGATGCTTGAGCTTGAGCGGGCTGGACTTGCGGGTTCCGCGGCCGTGGCTCAAAAAATAACGATGCACTACTTGATGGGCTTGACGGCGTAATTGTATGACCTTTCATTGTATATGCTACTGTTGGATGCTTCTGCGTATAGTGCTTCCAAAGATTACCGGTTGAAGTCTGACTTAATAGCTGCGGAGTAGGTGAATATCCGCAGCCTGGTTGTAAGCAAGTTACTTTGACTGTAGGTGGGTTACTATCAAGTATCAATCGCGAATATAATAGCTTCGTAAATAGTACCGACGACGTTGGTGGCAGCATTCGTCCTGGAGGCTGAAGCCGGAGCGGTGTAGGATTAATATCCTGTTGAATATGAATAGGGGGTGGCAGCGTTGGCAGACTTGGCTCATTATAAGTATCATAGCTATTATAGCCCTCAGGCTCCGTTGGTATATCTGATAACGACGAGTCGCTCATTCTGAGGATAATTATCACTTTATACAGCATCAATATAGATCTCACGGCGTTGGAAAAAAGAGGTCTTGGCTGCGCTTGGCTATTCTTGGCATGTATCCGGATATATACTCGAGAGTATCCGGATACGCCGGATACTCCTAAAATATCGCCGGGTAGGTATATACTCGAGGATATACCCGGATACCACGGGTATATTGGTATCCGTGCCGAACACTGTTTGATACGGATTAACGGTGTGAATAGGTTTGTTAGAAATGGATGGTGGGGATGGCGTATTATGGTTACCCTGAGTGGCGTCATACATGGATTCACTCTTGGAGTATAACTCTAGTGCCCTGGCGATACCCTACTGCTATCCGCCGATTAAAAACCTGCCATGCCACCTCCGTACTCCTGTTTATCATTTAATAAGTATCAAGATGAATAACGAAAATGAAAATAGAAAAGCTACTAGCCTATGTAAGACCCTCCTAGTCCTATATGATACACCTCATAGCCATTAACTATCCCTAGGTAATCTAGAAACAAAATTGCAAGACTATAGGAATGACAGAGACCTAAACAGCGATGGGTTGTGTTATAAGTTAACCCCTAAGGGAATGAATTGTTGTCTGTTACCTATATATTTCCATTTCTCGCGCTGTTTACCTGTTTGTCTATTGTTTAGCAGCGTCCATCTACTTACTATCCTACAGCGACTCTGCAAATTAACAAAGAAAAACAAATCCAAGGCTGGTTGGCCCGGCAAGATAGGCAAGCGTTATCTCACCACCCTGACGAGCGCTCCTCTTTTTCTTGCGAAGATAATTATAGTCTCACCTCCCCAAGCGTGTCAACAAGAACCTCCGCAATGGTCGCCGTCGACGTCCATGACCCGAATTATCGCGAGTCCTTGAGTTACAGCCATATTTTCATCGAATGCGCAGAATGCAGCGTGTGAGAGATATGATAGGGCAGCCGAAAGAATCTCATCAGATGGACGATGGTGCTGCTCGAGAGTTGATACAGACAATTCGCACACTCCAAAATGAAAATGAGAATTCCATTACTAGGAAATGGGCCCCTAAACTCATTCCTGCAGGTTGGCAAGCACTTCTAATGAGCTATGGTCCCATGCCGTAGCGATTCCAATTTCGCCCGAATTTGTCGACGCCCCATCCACCCTTCTCCTGCCAATACCGAAGCCTGACTTCGTCTTTGGGTTCTCCCAGAGGGCCTTTGCTTCCAGCCAAATTGCAAGTATGCTCCACTTAGTAGAAGGCGTATCTGGGCATGACTACCCCATGCCGGACAAGGAGGTTCGCATCCCATTCCTCGTCATCGAAGTCAAGTCGCAGAGGCAGAAGGGAACGCATTACTGGCACCTTCAAAGCAGCAGAACCCCGCCCAGCACGGAGAATCTATTAGACTCTCCTCCTTCTATGACGAAGAATCACAACTACTCTCCCTCCTTCTCTACCCCCGAGGCTTGTGCCAGTATACCATCAGTCAGCTTCTCGGCCTCTGCTCATTGCTTTTTGCCTGTGCCTGCTTGCGGCTGAGCTCATGGGATTTCCATACTTGGTGAAGTTTAGTGTGGATATTTTCCGGAGGACATGGTTGGAGGGTGACTGATGTAATATCTGTATGTTGCAGGAACTAAGGAATAGGATCGGTGCCACAGGATGTTTGTTTAAATGAG
Organism: Pseudogymnoascus destructans; assembly: GCF_001641265.1. Classification (NCBI taxonomy): domain Eukaryota; kingdom Fungi; phylum Ascomycota; class Leotiomycetes; order Thelebolales; family Thelebolaceae; genus Pseudogymnoascus; species Pseudogymnoascus destructans. The sequence goes on along the minus strand of NW_020167534.1, from coordinate 766,069 downwards.
AGAGGGGTGGAGCTGTAGATGTAGTGTGGTTTTATAGGTAGCTGATAGCTACGGCGTGACGCAAAGGGGGTGAATTTTGCGGGAGTTTGGCTTGGATATCCATATTCCTGCTCTTTTGCCGGAAATAATGGGGAGGGGACAAGCGACATGGCACCCTAACTGGCGTGGTTTTAGGAGGCTTCGCTCTTATAATATAACTATGGCGCGCCGGTAGTGCGCTACTACCATCGTTCGACCTTATTTATATAACTATTTGAATCACCATTGCTCCTTCCCTTAAAAGATTAACCACCCAGCTCTCCCACAAGAAAACCCCATGGGTTGATCACAATATCAAACACCCAATACCCTCACTATCTCTCTCAGCTCATAATGCCTCCCAGTAACTCCCACACCACTCTACCCTCCACGAATCTCACAATGGCCGACCCAAAGCCACAGAACCCAATCACAAGCTTAAACCCCGCCAAACCCCTACCCTACGACGAGGAATCACAACTACCTACCCCCCTCCCCGTCCGCGCCACCATCAAAACCAAACTCTCCGCAGTATGGCATCAAATCAGCGCCCGGGGCACCATCAAACTGCTTCTCAGCCTCTCGATCATCACCTTTTCTGTGTGCATTGTCGCATGTACCGTCCGCCGTAGTTGAGATGGGGTGAGAGCGGAGTACTTCAAGTTTAGATTTGACATTGCTCCTTACATAAAAAGACTTTAAAGGCAGGAATGGGGATTATTCTCGTTACTCTAGAGTGCTCTGCGGCTTTCTCCAATACCAGTACATTTTGAATCTCTGCCTATCCATCTGCAGTCTACACGTCAGCCATGTGCCGGGCTTATCCATCCATAGTCTGTACTTTGCCTTTCCTTCCCCCAATATTACCCACCACCGCACCCCTCTCCCAGAAATCACCTCTTATCCTCGAAATAAAACCTCCCCAGCCCCTCCCCCTCCGGACTCCCCATCGCCCTCCCCCCCGCTGGTTCCCCACCCCCTCCCATCAAGCCTCCTCACGATCCTCTCCGCCTCCCTGCCCGCCCCCTCCTGACTCCCCGCCAAACTCAATGTTCCCTCACCCGTCGCGCTCTCTACCCCACTTTCATCACCATCGCCCCTTTCCCCGGCCGCTGAGCCGCCTACTGACCCGGTATCCTCGTTGCCGCGCCCGCCCCCGGCGCTCGTGGCGCTCGCGCTGCCGACGGTGGAGAGGACTCGTGGTCCGGAGTGGCGTAGGCTGGACATCCCGGTGAGACGGGAGATGCGGTCATCACGCTCGGCGTCTTGGGCTGGGGGGTGGGTGCCGCGGTGGCCGTCTTTGATGGCTGTTGTGGAGAGGGTGGAGAGGGAGGTTGTTGTTGAGGTTGGTGTGCCTCTGGGGGAGCGGTTAGCTGTAGACTGGGTGGAGGGGGGCAATGGGGGGGACCTACGGCATGTCCGGTGTCGATGTCCCAGATGTGGGTGTGGGGGGTGAGATGAGGGCTGTGGGTGTTGGGGAGCCGGAGGCGAGGGGGCCGGTAGTGGTATCCATTTGGGAGGCGGTTTCTGTCATTATTGCTGTTGCAGCTGTGGTGGTTTTTTAGGGTTTGAGGATGTAGATGGTGATGTGAAAGGTGTGAGGTTGTTTAGTGGTATTTCGTGATAGTTGGTTGAGGGGACGATGGTGGATGTGGGGTTGTTGGTTTCTGATAATCCCTACTGGTAGTCATTCGACCGTTACTCTCAACAGTCGCTCTCTTTCCCGGCCGTGGTATCCAAAACCTTTCGTTATATTTATCCAAGCAATAGTATATATCTCTTCATAGTTGAGGTCAAAAGTCGAAGTTATATTTGTTTTCCTCTCCTTTCCTTTGCGGTCGTTGTTGGTTGTTGGCGGGGTTTCGTGCCTGGCACCACCAAGATGTGGCGTGACGTACGCCAAGGTTTTCATATTGGTGGCTCCTTATCCCACAATCATGATGAAACCTTTCCATCTCTACGGAGTAGTCGGGTAGAAAGGCCAGCAATCCTATCGGATTATGAGAATTTCAAATTAGGAATAAATTGGTTGCTCACTAACTTAACTATAACTCCAAAACTCCGTTGTTATATCGTTATACCCAAGCAGATATAGCTGAAAGTTTTGCAATATCTGCTTCGATTTCCATAAGAATACTCATTACATCCAGGAGAGAACCACTTCATCTTACCCCAGTTCATCGTATCCCAATTCGTTTCATCCCAATTCGTCTTATCCCAATTCATCTTATCCCACTGCCGATCAATAGCCACCCTCAGCGCGGACTGCCGCTTTCTAACATCCACAGTGCAACGATGACCTTCACCACAAACCTTTTCCATGGCCGGGTAGAATGTTTCACAGATATCCATTGCGTCTTGCAACTTTCCCTGTTCCATTAGCACCCAACTCAAAAGATCTATAGCCTTGATGCTCCGCTATGTCCGAGTTAGACGTCAGAACCTTCAGTAGCACCTCCATGTCGTGGTATCGTCCTTTCTCCCGCAGACATTCAGCCAGCTCATGTAAAGCCCTTAGAGCCCATGTACTGAGATCGCCGCTATAATGCCTGCAAAAGTTATAATGTTTTTTTACTTTAGGCTGTCCACGTGCTGCCTGTGCCATATAGACCTGCCCAAGCAGGGACAATAGGCCAATTTTTCGATTGTTATAAGCATTAGATGGTGTCTTGATATCTTTGAGCCGACTGCAGTACTCTAGTACCTCAATTTCTGATTCGCGGAGGAGTTCGTCAGCTTCTTTAGAGTCGCTATTCGCAGCGTGCACAAGAGCAATTTTACCACGACACCGCGTGATCATGTACGGGATGAGTTTCTCATAAGGATGACCCACAATTTCAAATCTTCCCAATAGCTCCGCGGCTTTAACCACTTCGTCTTGAGCTTCTATGGGTTGAGGAGGCGACACTCCACAGAGTAGGGATGAAATCCTGCACCTGAATCGGGCCTCTAATCTAATTGCTTGGTCCATAGGAGCTGAGCTGATTTCTGGGCGTCCTAGGGTCGACCTGAGTAATTCTATAGCCTTCGATTTTCCATTGAGTTTCTCCTCGTAGCAAGCTGAAAGGTAGACGACATCGTTTGATATATCATCTGGTCGCTGCAAGTCAGGCAGACTAGCCTCTAGGTATTTCATAGATTCGTCCTACGAGATAGCACGCTGTAACTGTATGTGCCAAGAAGAAGAAGGAGCGGCGAGCGTGATTGATGTTGTATAAGTGTAGAGTCATTGCTGCACTGAATAACAGAGTGGATATGCGGCAGCCAATGCTCTAGGACCCGCCAGTCGTGTTTGCGAGCTACAGGCATAGTCTCCTGTTCAATAAGCATCAGAGCTTTTGATTTTGAGGCGTCTTCCAGGCCCTCTTCAGACTGAAAAATCTGAACTACAGCTTGTATTAAGCTGTGCATACAGTACACAGCCTCGTCTGAATCTGAAACCCGGCTTTGCTTCTCCAAGAAAGAATATTGCATTAATGGCAATATTGCCTCGTCAAATTCAACTTTGCTCATCTCCTTGCCGCCTTGACAGTGTTGGCGGAGGATTCCTGGGATGTTGACGCGATGAAGCCAACAGGCAGTGTTCAGCATTTCAAACCCCAGCCTATGTTTGTGTTTGAGCGTGGTATATGAAACATTCAAGACCGTAAATATTGTATGTTGATTCTCATGGTGTTGATGGTGCGAGCCCAGGTTCTTTGATAACAGCAGAGCCTTTTGAGCACCATTTTTTAGCATGGAGAGGTATTATTTGACTGTTTTCTCCATCTGTCTAAGATACTTCGAAGCCTGCGTGAGTGCAAGAGGAATGCAGCTAAGCGTATCTGCTAGCATATCAAGATCCTCGGATATTGAATTGTCAGGGGGCTGTGGCAGATATGACCTGATCAGCTGGCGAGCTACTGAACTAGGGAGGATATCGACCTCAATTAACTCCGCATCGACGAGGTTTACCGCCTCCTTTCTTGTGGAGGTAATTATTGTCTGACCCCCTAGATGATTGTGTGGCACATAGTCGAGCATTGATCCTGTCTGCCCGTCGATAGTATTCTGGAAAACCGCTTTCGGGTCGTTTACATTGTCAAAAACAAATAGCCACTGGCCATTCTCAGGTTGCGAGAACCAATGGCGGACATCTCTCATCAGATTCTCCTTGCTTGAGATGGGTAGATGGAGAGTGTCAGCTATGTCGGAATATGCTTTGACAATCCTGGCTGTGTTAACAGCATCTATCCACCATACATAACTAGTCGGATACTTCTTTCGGTAGTGGTAGCAGTACTCTAATGCAATCTGTGATTTTCTATGTAAGAAGTTAGCCGCTCTAATCATATTGCTACAAGATGTAACATACCCTACGCCTCCCAGTCCTGCCATCACCGCCTTTCTTCCGGACTCAAGAGCCTGTAAGTTGTGCCAATTCTACATCTCGTCTACAAAATTCTGCGCCCTTGGAAGGATAACGTTGAAATGCTGCTTGGGGACTGGCAACGGCGCCGCGGGTTGTTGGACTTGGATATGTCAGAGGATATGGCAGCAAATGCGAGCCTTGATGCAAGTTTTACATACAAACAGTGGTACGGAAAGTGTCACCAATAATGAGCCGGCTGGTGCCATCGAGCCTGATGCTATCGTATGAATTACTCTTATGGCCGTAGATCTGCGACATTTTGATTTCAGAAACTTTGCAATGCAGTCCGACGATGATAGCAACCCATCGAATGGAAGATATGTGCAGAATAAATGCTTACGGTCGCAAGGCTCTCGTCGAAATGAGGGGGACGGGAAGTCATGGGAAGAGAGGCATGCAAGATGCAAGGCATCACATTAGTCGCTCACCGAACACATACGTCTGCATGTGAAGCACCCCACCGTCATCCACCCATGCATGGACCTCTTTCAAAGAGGTCCATCAGTTATAAAATTCTCCCTAGGCAACCAACTAGTTTGTAGATTGCGACTATAGAAAAAATGTTTCATTCTGATACGTTGTGGCTAAATGCAGAATTCCAGCTCATCTCCAAGCCTTGATTCAAGGCGGCTTCAAGGCCCTCGCAACTACAAAGGAATAGGTTTCTGCCCAACCGTGAACTGAGATAGTTCTTGAACTCGTCGCCTCATTCATGAGGCGGCTCAGTTCATTCACCGTTGGGTAGGAATCGATAGACGGGGGTTTAACTTCAGCTGTCCTCCTTTTCTTTATCATCAGTCTCAACTCAGCTCCTGTTGCTCATTAAACCTGGCGCCTCTTGTAAAAAGTCTCTTCATTACTTGTCTCTAATTTATCAGTCTATCAGTTATCTTTGAGGGCCTTATATTTTCTATATAAATAGCTCACAGCCTCGCAAACCCCGAACACTATCATGGCAGACTGTCCTCGGAATCGCCGGGGTGGCTTCAGTGCTTCAAAACCTCCTTCAATGTTACAAGGACTTTACCAGCAGTGTTGGCAGTAGTATTTGACTATTGCAATATCTATTGCAATAATAAAAATTACGATATTGTTGCAGTGCAATATTCAAAATTACCTATCGCAATATATGACTAGGATATTGCAATATTAACAGGGTATGAGATAGAGTTTTCACCGATCTCTTGTCCTGTAGAAATTGAAGCCTTTGATGTAAATACTATTGTATCAAGACAAAATGGACCCTTCAGGCGCATCATCGCCACCCCCTGAATCAAGTGTTCTTTCTAGCCACGATACTCCAGACCTCGAATCGTTCGATCCCGTCACATCCTCCTCTTCTACCAAACGATATAGACGAAAACCAACAGAAAAGCGTCGGGCACGGACATCCTTTGTATGGAAGCATATGCCGGGTCCAATTGACACAATATATCAACAGGAAGGCTCTGAGGCTATATACTGGCGTTGCAAGTATTGTCCAAAGGAGTACAGAGAGTCTGGTGGTACAGCATTTATTGCAGTTCATCTACAGACTGTACATGAGATTGTTGATAGCCGGGAGCAACAAAACACCCTTCAGCAATTAAGTATATCTACTGCGATGGCACGAGGCCTTGAAACGCAATACAAATGACGTCGTCTTGACTCAGTTCAATCAACCACAATCAACCCATCAACTCTTGAGCAGCTCTTTATTCAATGGATATCACGTTGTTCGGTCTCGTTCAATATAGTCGAAATCTCCGAATTCAGAAACCTCCTTGCATACCTTAATCCAGAGGTCAATAACTGGCTTCCAACAAGTCACAGTACAATACATAAATGGACAATGAGATGCTACGACAACGAACGAAACCAAGTGATAGCACGTGTACAGTCAGCACTTTCAAAGATTCACTTTACCGTGGATATTTGGACTTCTCCGAACAAGCTTCCTCTAGTTGGCATTATTGGCCACTATATTGCAGAGAACGGAGATCTTTGTCAATCAGTGCTTCTTACGAGAGATCCACGGAAGGCATACAGGAGAGAATCAAGCCCTCATAATTGTGAAGGTAATTGCAGAGTTTGGAATTGCTTCAAAACTAGGCTACTTCATGATGGATAACGCAACTAATAATGATACTATGATTGCAACTCTTTCGGCCCTGCTACTTAATGAGTATAACATTGAATATAACGCTATACATCATCGGCTTCGTTGCAATGGCCATGTTATCAATCTTGTTGCCCAGGCTTTCCTCTTTGGATATGATAATGAGGCATTCTCTTCTGAAAGCAACCCTGGTATATACACTACTCCTACCGAGTTAGAAATGGATCTGTGGCGTCAAAAGGGTCCTCTTGGCAAGCTTCATAATATCGTTGTATTCATTCAACGTAGTCCCCAGAGAGAAGAGACCTTTTTACAGTTAAGCCATGGCAGGCGTCTTATTAGAGATCAACAGACTCGCTGGAACTCTTGGTTTGCAATGATCGATCGCGCGATCCAGGCTGATATCAGGATTGCAATTGACCTTTATTGCTTTCAATACAAAGCTGACATTCAGTTGGATACGCTAGCACCTGAAGAGTGGACCAAGCTTGAGCATATCCACGAGGTCCTACAGGCTTTTCAAGAGGCAACCCTTGCAACAGAAGGGCGACAGGCTACACTTGAAAGAGTCTTGCCTACAATGGATTACCTCTTAGATCACCTTGAGCAGCAGAAAATCAAGTACATTGATGATGCATTTATGGCGCCAATGATAAACTTGGGTTGGGCCAAATTGAATCAATATTATACCCTGACAGAGAGGTCAGCTGTATATACCGCTGCAATGGTATTAATACCATCACAGAAGTGGACCTATTTTGATGCCCATTGGCCACTTGAATGGGTTATAGCAGCAAAAGAGGCAGTGCAAGATCTTTGGAAGAGCCAATACAAAGCGGCAGAGCTTCCAGTTCTTACTACCATTGAACAAGCCACAAAACCCAAGACGGGCCTTCAGAAGTGGAGAGAACAGAAGCAACAACAAGCACCTACTATAGACGAATACATACGATATTGTGACGCTGCCTGCACACCTATTGTAGACCCATGGTGGTTAGAGCAAAAGACAACCTACCCTGCACTCGCAGTTATGGCATTAGATATTCTATCAATACCAGCAATGGAGGCTGAACCAGAGCGCCTATTCTCGAGTGCAAAGGCTACAATGACAGATAAGAGAAACCAGATGAAAGCGGAGACATTAGAAGCCTTAGAGTCATTAAAGTCGTGGTTGGGAGGTCATTCCACAGCATGGTTGGATAGTTGGTAGGCGACAGCTAGATAGTGATAGTAAAGCCCATCTAATACTATCAGAGGAGGCAGGGGATCAGACACAAAGGCTTCAAGTAACACGTTACTAGTATATAACAAATACTGTATTGAGTTGAGCACGAAGCTCCTATCTAAGAACTAACTATCTACTTATATAGTGGCGTCATGCCTAATGGACTCCTGGGAACTCACTCGAGTCCTCGGAGTCCTGGACTCTTAGGATTCTTCTCATCATCCTGCGAGTCCGTCACGTGATACTTTCGGAACTACTATTCCCCGCTGCCCCTCCAGGTACCAGGGCCGGTCTCATGCGACCTCCCTCCTTCCTGTCCTGTAGTTGGCCAGCCTTCTTGTTCCGTCGTAACACTCGCTCCCTTCCTCTGGGCATTTGTCTCGAATCCTATAAGTACGTCCATGCCCCTGGGACTCTGCTGCTCCTCAGCGAGTCCTTCAACATGCAACATGCCTACTGACACTGCCCGCAACTTCCAGGAACGCAACGATCTTGTCCGTCGAATAAAGAACCACGGATACGAACTACCCGAAATGGATTCTTGCTCGAACTGCGTGAGGCGAAACGTTACTTGCGTGTCGTCTCCAAATGATTCACGGCGGTGCGCCGAGTGCGTTCGTCGCAACTTGAAAGAAAAGTGTGACTGTATGGGTCCTGAGCATCCCGACTGGGTGAAGCTCGAACGGGAGGAGGATCGCCTGGATCGCGAAGAGGAAGAAACCCTTTCGAAGTTACTTCGTCTGCGGAAGCAGAAACACCTCATCCGAACCCGTGGTAAAGATATGCTCCGGCGAGGTTTGAAAACCCTCGACGAGCTTGATGCGGCAGAGGAGGCCGAACGTGTGGCTGCTGAGAAGCGTGACGCTGTTGAGGTCGAGGAACAGGCAGTTAGCGCTGCCTCCTCATCTGTGACCGGGACCCCCGCTTCCTCCGATCCACTGGCCTACTCCCCTGCATCTTGGGATCAATGGCTGGCGGATGGCGGCGTCGATATTCCTCCAGCAGTTCTTTGCTGATGTTCCTTGTTGGTTCCCACGAATTATCCGTAGGTTCGTAATTTTCCCATTTTATCAAAAACTCTTCTCGACGTCCTACTAACCTTCTGTCTAGGATCGCTTCGACCTCATATTCGATTATCTCATTCTCGGGTTGGAGTTCGGTGTCGGTCGCAATTGGGGTATTTCCTCTTGCTGGTTCCAGTAGTGAGACATGAAATACCGGGTGTAGTCTAGACTTCTTGGGTAGCTGCAGTCTGTAATTAACTGAGCTGACTTTGTTTAATATTTTGAATGGTCCCAATTTCTTGAAGTCCAACTTTGTGCTTGGTCATTTCGTTTTGATATGTTTCCGGAGTAGGTATACTTTATCCCCCTCCTTGAAGGCAGGTTCCATACTGCGCTTCTTGTTTGCGTATGCGGCGGATCGTTCATTTAAGAATTGGATGTCCGTCGCAAGTTTGTTCGTGGAACGATCTCAGTTGTTCCACCACGATCAGGGCTTGTTCAGCTCGTGATTCATCCGGTCTTGGTTGCCTATATGCTTCTGGCTGGTAGCCGTAATTGGCAAAGAACGGTGAGACTTTCATTGCTTCTGTCATCGCGCTGTTATATGCAAACTGTGCGATGGGTAAGATCTGAACCCAGTTATCCTGTTGATGATTGACATAGCTTTGCAGGTACTGTTCAAGGGTCTGATTTAATCTTTCTGTTTGGCCGTCTGTCTGGGGATGAAAAGCTGTTGACAGCTTATGTTTGTTCCCAGTAGCGCCATCAATGATTTCCAGAATTTCGAAGTAAAGAGCTTGTCTCTATCTGAGATGATTTCTTCTGGCATCCCATGATCGGCTAATATGACTCAAATGAAGGTATATGCGAGTGCCTCGGCGTCGCTAGCTTCTAGATATGGTATAAACTTCCCATATTTCGTGAGTCTTTCCGTGATGACGAGGATAGAGTCGTATTCTATTCCTGTTAACGGGTCCTTGGAGGGTGGAAGCTTGACGACGAAGTCCAAAGCTATTGATTTCCATGCTCCTTTTGGTACTGGTGTCGACTTGAGTTGTCCGTATGGCAGATTCCTATTGGATTTTGACTTGCTGCAAATGTCGCACTATCTTACCACTGTCTCTACCTGCTTCCTCATACCTGGGAAGTAGTAGTGTCGGGTGATTCGTTCGAAGGTTCGTGTTACTCCCTGATGACCGTGTGCTGGTAACGAGTGTTGTTCTTGCACCAGTGGGCGTCTCATTTGACTTGGGACATACACTAACCCTTTGTATCGAATCAATCCTTGTTCGTCGATGGCGAAGTCGCCTTCGACTTTGGACAAGACTCGCTTGGCGCATTCGTCTGTTGCGTAAGCTTTCTTGAGTCTTTCCTCGAGTTCTGTATCTTCGATGACTGAGATCGTCGCTAGTATGTTCCTGCATCTGTTTTCTTCAGAATTGCTCTAGGTCTTTCTTCCTTTGGGCTGGCGTAGTCGGTCCGTCTGCTGAGAGCGTCTGCTCTTGCATTCTCGGTGCCCTTGCGATAGGTTATCGTGAAGTTGTAGGCTGCGAGGGTTTCTGCCCAGCGGACTTGTCTGCGGTTTAAAACCTTGGTCGTGGTGAAGTATATGAGGTTCTTGTGATCCGTCCATACCTGCACAGGGTAGGTGGATCCCTCAAGATATACTCGCCACTGCTCAAAGGCAACAACAATAGCCAGTAGCTCCTTGTCATGGATGTCGTAATTGAGTTCCGCGGGTGACAGTTTCCTAGAGTAGTACGCGATTGGTTTGAACTTACCGTTCTCGTCTGGTTGATTCAGACATGCTCCAATTGCGAAGTCAGAAGAGTCCATTTCGAGGATGATCTTCTTTGCAGGGTCAAATGTAGCAAGGATAGGTGCTTCCGTGAACTTCGTCTTAAGTTCCTGGAAAGCAGCCTCTGCCTTGTCCGTCCATTTGAATTCGAGATCCTTTCTGGTAAGCTCCGTGAGTGGTTGAGCTACCTTGGAATATCCCGAGATGAATCTTCGGTAGAAGTTGGCGAAGCCTAGGAAGGCTTGCACTTCCTTGACCGTGGTCGGTGTTGGCCATTCCAACACTGCCGTTACTTTTGCTTGGTCCATCTTGATGCCGTGCGTTCCAATAATGTAACCCAAGAATTCGACTTGGTTTTTATGGAACTCGCACTTCTCTGGTTTGAGGAGTAAGCTGTACTCCTTTAGTTTCTTCAGGACGAGTTTGACATGCTTGACATGCTCCTCCTTGGTTGCTGAATACACCAGGATGTCGTCTAGGTAGACAATGGTAAAGATGTCTAAGTATTCGTGCAAAGCATCATTCATCAGTCGTTGCATGGATGCGGGTGCGTTTGTTAGCCCAAAGGGCATGACTTGATACTCGAATAGGCCATAGCGGGTGCGGAATGCTGTTTTCCACTCTTCCCCAGCCTTGATTCGGATCAGGTTGTATGCTCCTCGCAGATCTAGCTTACTGAAGATCTTTGCTCCTTGAAATCTATCGTGTAGTTCATTTATTAACGGCAGGGCATACCTGTCCTTGATTGTGATGTTGTTCAACGCTCGATAGTCCACACATAACCGTAGGGAGCCGTCTTTCTTTGGTACGAAAAGCACCGGACTTCCTGCAGGTGATGTGGATGGTTTGATGAATCCTTTTGCTAGGTTATCATCAATGTACTCCTTAAGTACCTTCAGCTCCTTTTCCGATAGCTGATATATTGGTCCGAACGGTGGACTCTTGTCTTTCTCCAAAGGTATCTCGTGATCCCATGGTTGGTGCTTAGGAAGCGCCTCATTCTTAGGGCCTTCCTGGAATAATTGCTTGTATTCCTTGTACTCCACCGGTATACTCGTCGGTGAGTATGCCTGGGCTAGGTCATCGAGCTCGGAGGTTGCACATAACTCCTTCCGGCCCTGGGAGGGTTTCTCCCGTTGTCGCGTGTCCGTCCGTTGTTCACACGCGCACTGGCTCATCACAACTTTCTCGTTCCACCAGTCGATCTGGGGGTTGTGTTTCTTGAGCCATGGCACACCAAGGATGCACGCATGGTTGTCCATGTGCACGATGTCAAACTGAATCGTTTCCTTGTGCCCGTGTAGCATGACCATTTCCAATGGGACCGTTTCGTGGGTCACCATTCCTTCATTAGTCGAGATGGGCTCTCCATCTACGACCATTAACGGGTATGGTTCGGCTTTCATTGTTGTTTTGAAGCCTTGCGTGTCTGCTACTTTCTTTGTCATAAAGTTGCCCGTCGCTCCGGAGTCAATCATTGCTCAGAGGTGTCGCTGTTGTATTTTAGCGACCACATATAGTTGCATGCTGCCCGTCGTGGCGCATAGCTGGTCTGTACTAGGCCTCTTCGTGTCGCTCGCCGGTGGCCTACCGTCGAGGACTCCTAGTTTTTTGACTCGTCCGAGGAGGGATAGTATTCATCCGCTTCCAATGGAGGTCCTGGGGGAGATCGTCTCCCTGTCTCTGCTGCGTCGTTCAGCAGGTGTGGATATCTTTCGTATACCTGTTTGCTTTTGATAGGCAAGTCCCCTTCAGACTGGCTTCGCCTGAGGGCGTGAACTTGCTCTGCGTCTCTGAAGTGTATCCTGGGCGAGGATCAGGGAAACAACTGATTCTGGTGTTTCTTTTTCCAGTGGAGCTTGCAGTCATCTTCGCTGCAATACTCCCAGTAGACATACGCGTGCCAGGGATGATCAGTCTCTGTTGCGTCTGTCGTTGATAGTTCCCGCTGTCCTCTCACCCATGCACTATCTTCCCTCGGAGGCGTGGAGAACGTGTCTAGTTGCTCCATGGCTCTCCTTTCGATGCGTGGAGTGGGTCTCGCATTTTCCCGTCGGAGCATATCTCTGGCTTTCTCGTCGTACTTCTCCAGGGCTCTCCTGCAGTCCTGGTAGTAAAGTTCGACGCTTTTCATATTCTTCAGTTTAGCCATATGCTCGACATCCTTCTCCAGTTCTTCCGCTTCTTGGGCTTCCAACTTAGCTACGTCTGGGGACGTGCCAAGCAGCCTGCGGGTATTCGTTAGTTGGTCGTAGTATCTCCAGAGGTCATCCTTGCAGTCGTCCACCTTGCACTCTAACGGAAGTCCCTGTAACAGGTTCCCGTAGATGCCCTTAAGCGTGGGGATTCTCCTCTGGCCGCTGGGCTTGTCTCGTTCGGCCCTAATCTTTGCGTGGGCGTGTTTTGCCATGCGTCTTACTACGCTCTTGCACCGTGGACTCATTGGTTCCGTAGGTGCGAGCTCGTCGAAGGTTTCCTGTTCCGAGACGGTGAATGATTCCGCCTCCGACCCTTCGTCTGAGCTCTCGTCTTCTGGGGTGCTTTCGCCGTTTATTCCCCAGTCCTGTTTGTTCACAAATGTGGCGTTCAACTGCATCCCTGAGGCGTTGTAACCTCCCCGGCCTTGCCAGGTAGCATTGAGTTGTTTGCCGACTTTGCGTCCGCCGTTCCCTTTCTTTGGCTGTCTGCAGTCTCGGGCCATGTGGCCTGGCTTGTCGCAGTTAAAACAGAGTCGTTCCTTGAATTGTCTGTCTTTCTTAGGGTCACGGGGTCGTCCAGGTTTGAACGTGGCATCGAGTTCCATTGGGTCCGACCAACGGTTGTCTCGCGGGTGTTGATCCCGTCGTCTGCCCTCGTTTCCCCGGTAGGGGTAACTTTTCTTGGGCTTGTCATAGGTCCGACGTTCCTTCTGGAATTCATATAGTCGATTGTCGATTCGGACCGTATGTTCGATTAGCGCTACCATGTCCGTTGGTTGTTGTTCCAAACGGGCAAGTTCCATACGTATATGGCTCTTCAGCCCACGTCGGTAGTGGCTGATGAGTGCGCTGGCGTCCCATCCTGTCTGATTGCCATATCTCTGGAATTCTGTGGAGTACGTGAGGGCGCTGCCAGTCTGCTTAAGTGCAAACAGATGGTCTTTCGCGGTCTTAATCTCATCGATGTCTCCGAACATGCGTCGGATTTCCTTACAGAATCCTTTCCAGCTGCCAAACATAGTCTGCATAGTTGCCATGCTTCCATTGGTACTTTCATATTTGAAATAATCCTTGAGGAATGGTTCGACCCATCGCAGGGCTTCCCCCCTAAGGTAGGACGCAGTCCACAGGGCATAGCTCTCCTGGGTGGGAAACTTCTCGTCATTGAAGTGCTGGTACAGTTCGACCTGTAGCAAAAACACCTCAAGTTCCTTTCGGTTGCCGGAGTAAGTGTCGGGCAACTTGACGCGTAGAGTTTCCTTGAGTTCGTTGACGGTGGGTGCATCGGGCATCTCTTCATTCTCAGGCTTAGACCTCTGAGACGAAGTTGGCGTGGTGGAGATTTTCCCCTTCAAACTGACGACAGACATGTTGCTTTGTGTATGAGCCAGTGCCTCGTAGAAGTGGTGCTCAAAGTGTAACGCTGACTTCTAAACGATAGAAGACACAGAGGTTCTCTTGCATAAAGGTTTACTTATCAGAGGAGGCAGGGGATCAGACACAAAGGCTTCAAGTAACACGTTACTAGTATATAACAAATACTGTATTGAGTTGAGCACGAAGCTCCTATCTAAGGAAATACTATCTACTTATATAGTGGCGTCGTGCCTAGTGGACTCCTGGGAACTCACTCGAGTCCTCGGAGTCCTGGACTCTTAGGATTCTTCTCATCATCCTGCGAGTCCGTCACGTGATACTTTCGGAACTACTATTCCCCGCTGCCCCTCCAGGTACCAGGGCCGGTCTCATGCGACCTCCCTCTTTCCTGTCCTGTAGTTGGCCAGCCTTCTTGTTCCGTCGTAACAAGACTCCCACAACGATCACGAATGTGATATGTGAGCAGGCGAAACGAGGCTAAAGCGGACTGAAGCAGGCTGAAGCGGGCTGAACCACTTGTGATCATGTCAAAGGTGGAGTTAAGCAAATAAAAAAAGCTAAAACTAAACAGCAAACAGCATATTATGTACTACCTAAACGACATGCCAATCAAATAGCACATATACCAACGAAACAGCACTGGTAGCCAGTTTTAATCCATGCGTGACGAGGCTGTGTCTGACAGCAGGGATCCATCCTGCTTCACTGACCAATCTCTCACTGGTTCGGATACACCAATCAGCCACCGATTCGTCGATGGCATGTCTCCAAAAAGGAAACACGATAGCGTTACATCTCAGCCTTGTCTTCGGTTGCTGTCACGAACTGAATCACGTGCGGGCAATACTCACGTGCCCTTCAGTGCCAAGACGGAGGCATGTCGGTCCGGACAGGACATGTAGAACTATATAGTAGGAACGCAGACCTTCGGAGGAAGGTCAGCGTAGTCTTCGTATCAATAGACCAGGATTCTACGTATATTCCTTCCCGTGACTTCCCACTGCCTTACTCACCAAGAAGTCCTTTACATTCTGAACGCTCCATCATTCCTACGATTAGGAAGAGTAGCCCAGTTAGGGAAGTCAAAGAAGAACCAGAAAAGACTACAGTATTCCGCCAGGGAAGCCGAAACCATGCCGCCACGCACCCGCACTCAGACCACAGACACTGAAGGAAGCGGCAGTCTCGAAGCAGCGTCTCTGCCACCAGCTGAAAGCCAGCAAGGGATCGAGGCCCAGCTAGCAACCGCCCAGGCTATCGAGGAAGAACTCCTCGTGAAGCTTCAGCTCAAGGAGGCGGCCGAGCGAATTGAGCGGCTAAAGAAGCGGTTGGAAGACGGGGATGTAGCGGAGGTTCTACCGCCAATCCTTCCCGTCGACGATCAAAGTGTTGCGTCGTCCAGCTCTGTCTCTTACGGGGGACTGCTGAAGAGCATAATCGTTGGTGTTCGCACCGACCACCCTACAGGTGGTCGGCGAAAGCGAGTTGAAGCCTGAAAGCGAGTTGAAGCCTACCAGATATCATAACTATGTAGAATCTAATACAACCACTATCTAAACAACTATACCAGCAATTGAGTGATTGAATCATATGATAAAATTAAAGCTATTCCCAAATTTAAAACAACCCTGGGTCTAAATTTTCATCCTCCCTGTCCGCAAATAGGTCTGTATCCAATCCACTGAATCTTATAAATCCTGTCTCGTCGTTGTCGTCAGCCTGTGATTCGTACCCCATCGTTGAAATTAATTGAGTATTGAGTATTGGCTTCTTCTTGAAGCTCTGATTCCTGCGCAATTTTTTCTGGATCTGGAATTGGAATAAGTAAATCAGATGGCACCTCCTCCTTCGCCTTTAACATCTGGCTAACTTGCCGCTTTCTTGAAAGCTCTGCTTTACGGGCCTCAACTCCACGAATATGAAGCTCCTTTTTGACTTTATTAAGCACTACTCGTGCTTTGTATTTCGCCCTTCGCTCTTGAATTTCCTTGTCTTTTCTAGCCTTGTCATTAATCTTTTTCCATGCATCCTTAGCAGTTAATGGACCAGTATTTGCTTGAGTGACAGAGCGGCTTTTGACCTTCGCCTTCTGTTCATTAGCTACTTTTGTAGATAATAAATCATACTGTAGAATAGCAAGTTCTCCTTGAACAAGTACATTTTCTGTACCACGTGCCCAAGAATCCCATTCTCGTGCTGAAGGACTAGACAAAAGACATGGTATTTTACTTTGCCAGTGCCGTAATTTGAGCTCAGAATGCACAAATTTTGTTGGAGTCTGTGGAATTTGTGGAGGATCAAGAGTGCGCTCACAAATCGTATAAACTTTCATTTTCTTGAGAGCTTCTTTAGAATTGATTGGCCACATTCCAGCTTCACGAAAGGACCTAATGATTGTTCCTTTCTTGAACGTCTGCTGGCGGATTTCGTTCAAATCCCGAAAGAATGAAGCTATATTATAATCAATATCAAGATTACGCATAGCATATTGAATTGCCTTCTTGTGCCAGTGTTTATAAGGTTGAAAAACACCAACATCAAGTGGCTGCATAATGTGCGTAAGATGCGAAGGAAGCGGATATGGATGGATATTCATAGAAGTTGCCCGTATAACGTGGTGTTGTATGACTGATATGGCTGTCCATAAGGAGGACCTTTAGAGGTTTATCAGGCCCAGCTCCTGTATGAATGATAAAATGCTCCAAATATAGCATTGCGAGCTCGCTATTGGTATATCCTGAGTCTGAAAGTAATACAAGCTCATCGCCAGTCAATTTCTCATTATACCAAGATGCCATATGTTGTCGTCCTTGTACAATGATAATTGGTGGAAGCACTTGTCCAACAGCACAGATTGACTCAATCACGGTAATAGATTTGCAGTTTTCGGCCATTGGAACATACATCTTTAATAGTGTCAGTTTAATTGTATTAAGTTACAAGTACTGAATTATACATACTTCTGTAATAGATACAGGAACTATTACATCCTCCCCTGGTGCTACTCCAACATGAAAACCAGTCTCGTCAAAGTTATAAATATCCTGTGGCTGGATATTGTGTTGAGTACACCATGCCAAATACACTCCAAACCAGTCTTGTACCGCAGAAATATCATGGGTCGTAACTCGGACTTGTGCAATTGGCTTCGTTTTGACAACTCGAAAGAGGATCGAAGAGCTCTTTATAAAGCTCTGAAACCAGCACCATGAAGGTGCTGGTTTAGGCGGTATTTCCGCTGCCTGCAAGTGGCCAATTGCTGTAAAAACCATCGCTTTTGACGCCCCATAGCCCGCAAAATATGAATCCTCTACATATTTGTATATAGCCTTGATTTGTGCCTCTGAAAGTATCTTATTCTGGCCTCCGTAAATAGGGTTTGCTGCCTGGGCTTTGAGTTTCGCTCGTCGGAGGTTCGTATTGAGGGTCTTCGCATTTATATTGAATATTCGTGCAGCGGTTATAGGCTTGTCTGAAGGGTTGTCACGGAGGAATTGGAGGGCATCATCCATTGTATTAGATTTCAAGTACGACGACGAAGCAGTTTTGTCACAAGTGTATAGATGAATGGGAGAAACATATATAATTTGTGTGTAAATCTCTTCTTCGGCTATGTACAAGACCCCTGGTGGGCTTCATCTCGCTTTCGGGCTTCATCTCGCTTTCAGGCTTCATCTCGCTTTCGGGCTTCATCTCACTTTCAGGCTTCATCTCGCTTTCGGGCTTCATCTCACTTTCGGGCTTCATCTCGCTTTTAGGCTTCATCTCACTTTCGAGCTTCATCTCGCTTTCAGGCTTCAACTCGCTTTCGCCGACCACCTGTAGGGTGGTCGGTGCGAACACCGACGATTAAGACCCTGGCAGATCGCCCCATATAAGGGAAGAATGGTGCGAGAGCATTCGGAATTCGTCACAAGCTGCGAGTTAAGCTTTCGGTTAGAGCCAAGTCTGAATAAATCAGACGAGCTCCGCTGTGACTTGGCGGCGACGTGGCTTGAGGGCGAACCTCGAGATGCATGGCTTCGACACGAGAAGGAACCTGACTTCCAGAAGACCTGGAAGGGGTTCAAGAAGTTTCTTCTCGATCTCGTTGAAGATCCAGTCAATCGGGGCCTCTCGACAGCAATCAAATACGAGGAGGCGCGCCAGCGACCCAGACAGTCTGCGCAAACCTTTGCGACCTACCTCGAGACGTTAGAGGGGGAGTTGAAGGAATACAGTGAAGAACATCAAGTTCAGCACTTCCTCGCAAAGCTCCGGCCCGATCTACGCTTAAAGGTAATCACCTACCCTGAGATTCCGCGGACGCGAAGCGCCCTCATTGCACTCGCCTCGCGGTTCGAAAAAGCCAACCCATTCAAGGGTCAGGAAAAGGGAGTTCAGAAGGGCCACAAGGAAGAGAAGAAGGGAGAGAATCCCCTCAAGAGGGGCTCGCACCCCTACCAGGGTAGTCGAAGCGGAGACAAAGTGGGCGTAAAATGCTCGCGTCTCTCAGATTAGGAAGAGAAGCGGCGTAGGGACAATAACCTTTGTTTCCATTGTGGAAAGGAGGGACACCGAACCTCTCAGTGCTTCTTACAGAACGGGGAAGGCGCGTCGCATATTCGAGCTGTACAGCAGGACAACCTGCCAAGGAGTATCATGCCACCAAAAAACTAGGACCCTCTATCCAAACCCCGATGGATAGAGCAGTTACTCAGGGAGAGAACAACCTGTCAATCCTCGTTGACGTACGAGGAGCGGAAGCGTGGCGACCACTTCGCGCGCTTGTAGACAGTGGCACGACCGCCAACCTCATATCCCATTTAGTAGCAAAAGAGCTAGGGGGAGTATGGAAACCAAGTTATACCACAGCAAAGGGTGTAGGAAGCCAAGAAATACCTCTCTTCAGAAAGTCTCAGCTCACCCTCCGCATCAAGGACGATGGGGGCAAGACGCAGGAAAGAGAACACCTCTTTGCGTCTACGGCCATGGAGGAATACGACCTCATGTTAGGGTATCCATGGCTTCTCCGCGAAAACCCAGTGATTAATTGGACGCGAGGGACGTGGCGATTCCCTACCGACAACATCCAGTATATCTCAAACGAGGAGGCAGAAGAGCTGCGGGGGCAAGGCGGACCAGTGTATGTAGCAATGCTACACTGAATGGACGACTCCCAAGAACCCCAACCTACACCAACAGTGTCACGGGTAGGTAGGAAGTAAGAAGTGTCGGTCGCGGGTCCGCGTCTGGGGCGCCCCGCTAGAGCGCCCTAGGCTGCCAAGGCCGCTAAGGGAGGCCTTGGCGCCTAAGGCCGCTATTAGGCTGGAAGACTGCAAGATGGCGCCCGGACCCGACTCGCAACCGAGATGGTGGGGGCCCAACCCCGAAGGGGTAGATAAGGTAGCTGAGCCCCCTATTAGCAACCGCTCATGGAACTCCTCAAAGGAAGTGATAAGGGGAAGAAGGCAGGCCCATTCCTATGGAACGTTGAGGCAGCGGGGGATTTTCAAACGCTAAAAGATGCTTTTACGTCTGCCCCTCTCCTCCGCCACTTCGACCCAGCTCAGCCCATAAGATTAGAGACTGACGGCTCAGGAATGGCGATTGCGGGAATTCTAACGCAGCCATACACTGACGAAGCGGGGGTCACACGGTGGCACCCCATTGCCTTCTATTCTAGGAAGTTGAAAGACGCAGAGATTAGGTATGACACCCATGATATTGAGCTCCTCGCAATCGTCGCGGCCTTTAAGCATTGGCGTCACTACTGTCAAGATAGCAATTTTCCCGTTATAGTATGGACGGATCATAATAATCTGATTTACTTCATGAAGAAAGTATCAATCAATAATCGGCAGGCCCACTGGATCGAGTTCCTAGCAGGTTTCGATTTTCAGATTGAACATAGGCCTGGCCGCACCAACCCCGCAGACGGTCTGAGTCGCAGACCGGACTACGTCGAAACGCAACATCAAGCATTTGATGGGTTGTTACCCATGCTTCAGCAGAAGTTGGCCCGTGGCTATAGCAAAGCTGTAGAGAACAGCGAGGGCGATGCGTCGCAAAAGAGTACTCGAATCCGCGCCGTCTTCGCAAAAGCGGGCGAGCGAACGGTAACCCAAGATATCCTCCACGAAGTGGACAAGTTAAAGCTGCACCCCCGTGAGGGGCACGCAGAGGATACGCAAGCTTTCCTGCCTCGCTGTCACGTGATGCGAGAGGCAGCTACAGAAGCACCGTACGAGGAGCCATCCCTTGATCTTCGCAAGCTCATCGTTCAAGTCCAAAGTGGTGACCCATTCTTGAAGGATCGAGCGTTGCGAATGACAAAGAGGTGTCCACGGACGGAAGGTGTAGAGAGAGAGTGGGCTCTTCATCAGGAAAGCGGGGTCCTTTCGAGGGAAGGCATCATCCCCTTTCCTCGAGACCCAGCCCTCATTGAAGAGCTCCTCCAAATCCATCATGATGACCCATTAGCAGGTCACTTTGGCATGGCAAAGACCACAGAACTACTTACTCGGAAGTACAAGTGGCCAAAAATGAGGGAGGACGTAAAGGAATACGTTAAGACCTGTCAAATCTGCCAGAAAATGGTAGTGAAGCGTCACCGCCCATACGGCGAGTTGCAGCCGCTTCCACAACCAAACAGCCCAGGAGAAGAGATCTCTATGGACTTCATAATGGGCCTCCCACAAAGCCTTCACCCGTTGATGAAGAAGGCGTACGATTCCATACTTGTAGTTGTGGATCGATACACAAAGTACGCCTTATATATCGCAACGAATAAGACGGTGAATGCCAATGATTTGGCAATGCTTATCCTCCGCTACGTTATCACAGAGTTCGGGATTCCAAAGGGAATTGTCTCCGATAGGGGATCTGTATTCACAAGTAGCTACTGGTCTTGCCTCTGTTATTTCTTAAAGATTCGCCAGCGTTTGAGCACCGCTTTCCACCCGCAGACGGATGGACAAACTGAGCGCCAGAATCAAACAATCGAACACTACCTTCGGTCGTATTGCACAAGCTCCCAGGATGAGTGGGTAGTACTCCTACCCATCGCCCAGTTCTCATATAATAACTCCTTCCATTCGACAATTCAAACAACACCTTTCCGGGCATTAAAAGGCTTTGATCCTCGTATGCCAGACGTGAGTGTCGCTGACACCCCTCAAAAGGGGGACGCACTCGAGCCGTTTGAAAGAATACAGAAGCTACAGGAGTAAAGGGAAGTGCTTGCGCACCATTGGCTCCGAGCGGCGCAGTTGCAGACGAAGCACTACAATCTCAAAAGAAAGCCAAAGGAATATAGCATAGGGGACCAGGTCCTCCTTTCCACAAAGTACATCAAGCTGCAGAGGCCAAACAGAAAGCTCGCGAAACAGTTCGTAGGGCCCTTCAAGATCGTAGAGATCATTGGAAAGCAGGCCTATAGGCTTGAGTTGCCATGGGACATGGGGATTCACCCAACCTTCCACGTGTCATTGCTAGAACCATACCACAAGAGGCAGTAAGCTCACGCATAGGTCACGGGGTTGCTGCGAGAGTGCAGCTTTGGGGTGGTGAAGAAGTTGGGTTGTGTCAAAACAAAAGGAGAAGCAAAGCCAGAAAGTGGGAAGTTCACCACAACAAACCAAAACAACAACAACAACGCGTAGCGGGGTGGGCTCTGCTTACCAAGCGTGCCTCGCTCAATAAGCGGCCACCACCACACTTTACAATACGGGCCGAGCAATCTCGGGATCGGGGGCTCAAAGGGGCTTGAGCCTCAAAGGGGGGGATATTGTCACGAACTGAATCACGTGCGGGCAATACTCACGTGCCATCCAGTGCCAAGACGGAGGCATGTCGGTCCGGACAGGACACGTAGAACTATATAGTAGGAACGCGGACCTTCGGAGGAAGGTCAGCGTTCAGTCTTCGTATCAATAGACCAGGATTCTACGTATATTCCTTCCCGTGACTTCCCACTGCCCTACTCGCCAAGAAGTCCTTTACAGTTGCAAAGACTGTAAAATACTTGCACTCTCCCACATCTCTGGCCCGGCTCTCACTAGGACTAGTGAGAGCACCTGGTACAGCGCATTACAACATGACAGGATAGTGCCTTCCCCCTTCGGCAAGGCTCATAACGCGGATCGGACCGACCGGGATTACTGAGTCTTGGCCTCTATACTCGCCCACGCCCACGCCCACGAATGGGAGATCCCAGGCAATCATATCCTAGCGCTATGCCCCCTTGAGGCTCTTCCATATCGAGGCTCTTAAACAACTAGAGACGCGGGGGAGAAAGCGGAGTCAACAACGCCTTTAGAGTTTTTGATAGGTCGTACAGGCCCACTATCTCCAACGTCAGTCGTCAACCTCGATACACCCTAGCGCCCCTATAGCAATGGGAAGAGGTTCATCAACGCCATCTCGTGACAACGACAAGTCGCTGGTTCGTGACCGGGGTACCCTTCTATCTACGTCAGCTGCTACCGATAGCTCTGCATACGATAAGGTCGTCTCATCTGTGGACCTTGATGATTTCAAGACAAGCGCCTCAAAGATAGAATCGCAATCGATCTATGTCTATTGCTACAAGAACTGTTGAAACTGAATGGAAGGGGTGTGATATATTGTCCAGTTCAGACACTGCCTAGCAAGTCGCCATCACGTCCGAGTGGTGGCCTTGCCCTGTTCAGCGCCATAACGGAATCAGAACCACGAGCTGAAGTGGTTGGAGTATTCCGTCCCGGAGAACTTTCTAATTACAAAGATGGCCTTTTTGAACTTTTTGGCCATGCTCGTGCAATGTTTAGCAGACGGCCTGATCGTCTTTTCGTCCATGGATTTTATCTCTTCGGGAATACCATGGAATGCTGGATGTTCGATCGATCTGGGGCCTACAGCTGCGAGCCATTTGATATCGTAGAGCATCCAGAACGCTTCCTTACAATCATGGCTGCTTACGCTTCCATGCATGACCGAGAATGGGGCCGCAAGAAGGACGGCGAGGGCACCTACGTTTGTGTGGAGGATGAGAATAAAAAAGTGACAGGGAAGATGTACCTCGAGACCCCGCCATTTTTCATCAGAGACGAGGAAGTCATCGCCAGAGGCAGCCTTTTATGCCATAGAGGCAGGGAATCTTCTAAGGCGCCATGGAATTTTGTGGTTAAATACAAGTGGAAGCCGCCGTGGCATGAACCAGAGGCAGAACAGCTAAAAAGGGTCCGGGACAGGAATGTCTGGGGGGTTGTTCAATTCCATAGCTACAATCTTATTGATAAAACTGAGGACCTCCGAAGCGGCCTAATCTTTGGTTCGCCACAAGAGTTTAAGGATACAGAAGATGTAGAAGAGACTGCAGAATAAACGAGACGAGCGCGGCAGTCGTCGGTGCGAAGGCTCTGCTTGAAACGTTTGAGGAAAACCGACCCAACCTCCCAAAGAGCCCTGGGTACCGCAGTACTGTATTCAGCTGCTTGATTATTTCGTCCTCTGGTACTTCAATCTTCGAATACGAGAACCTCCATCAGCTTTTAGAGGTCTTCCATGATGCCATCAAGGCTCATCGATCTCTGTATCAAGATGGCGGCATCCTCCATAGGGACATTGCAGCCTCCAACATAATAATTGTTCCTCCCACAACTTCGGCAGAGTCACCAAAGGGCATGCTTATTGATCTCGACACGGCCTGGGATACCGCTCGCGGCCCAACACCTCAAGGTTCTATGGTAGGAACTTCACCCTTCATGGCCATCGGCGCTCTCGAAGCACACGTTCAGAATAACCCGCGCACCTACCGCCACGACCTCGAGTCCTTCTTCTACGTCTTTCTCTTCATCGCCATCTGCCCACGCGAAGAAGACGGCACCAAAGCCGAGGAACTGCCCAGAACAAGCCGGCTCCTGCAGTGGAGACAGCATAAGCAACAGCAGGTGCGCAAGACGGCGGATATGGGGGAGAAAGGATTCGAGGCTGTCTTGGAGGAGTTTTCGCCGGAATTTAAGTGTTTGAAGGAGCCCTGTTTCCATTGAAGGATGGTAAGATTTGGACTTGGACTGACATGTCTCCGGAAGGGACAAATAAGCTTTATGATGATATGACCAGGGCGTTTAAGGATGCACTTGTTTCTATTGCTGTTGCCGCAGAGCCTCGATACCCAACAACTTCGATTACTGAAATAAAAGCGTCGGGGTTTAATATCTTCGCGTGGTTGTGGCCCGCGAAGAGACAAACATTCTAGTTGCTGCATTAGTATATTATTTACATAGGAGAGGAGCCATCATTTTCATATATTTTTAAATCCAAACTCACAAAGAATAAATGAATGTGGGGTAATATAATCCAACCCTGAAAAACGCACCAGCTGATGAGTATGATAAACGTCGCAATATTGCTTCACAGCTAGGTCCAAATAAACACGACTAACTTTATTTTGCGGGTTGATATTCCTATCTCATGTCACATCAATTACGCGCCAGAGTACGCGGCTACACACTCAACATCTACCACTTCACATTCACCAACTCCTTTGCATCACTCTCTTCCCACGGGTACTCCTGCTCAGCCGCTTTAATCAACTCCTCATGCACCTTCGATCTCGGCTTGATCGATATTCGATATGGCGCAGGGTGGCTGACCATGCCGGGCTCAAACTTGACCTCTGGCTCCACCACTTTACCATTCTCAACGAGCTTCCCGATGCTGAATACTGCAAGAGTTTGCGCGATGGTGATGAAGAGTGCATTGTCAGCGACGTAGCGGCCAGGGCAGACGCGGCGGCCGAAGCCAAAGGTGATGTTACGTGGGTCAGGTTCTGGTTTGTGGGTTGGGGTTTCGAGGAAGCGTTCGGGGCGGAAGGTCATAGGGTCGGGGTAGACAGCAGGATCATGGGTGAACCACCTGTATTCTTGTTAGTGACAGAGTGCCTCCGAAAAGTTCACGAGCATGACGCATACCAAGCGTTGGCAAATATTATGGCGCCCTTGGGAATCCTGTAATCTCGGCAGGTGTCCTCTGCGCTGCTGGCGTGGGGTAAGCCCATAGGCCCAATGGGATGCCAACGATGTGTCTCCTTCACAATTGCCATGATATATGGCAAATTTTCACGGTCTGTGCTGATAGGAAGTCGGCGACTTCCGATGACACGGTCGAGTTCCTCTGCAGCTTTCTTCTGAACTTCAGGGAACACAGCAATGGCGAGGAAGAATGTCATTAGCGCGGAAACAGTCTATGAGACAGTTAGCAGTACCCTCATTAGTTTAGGTGTAGATGGATTACTGTATCGGCTGCGCCAGTAAATAGGGAGAGCGCCGACCACTTGTGTACGAACTCCATCCCTGCGTCGGAGCCGATATCCTCAATGGCCTGAGACAGGAAAGATGTCTTATGTCTCTTCTCGCGCATTTGTTGCTTGACGAATTCGTACGGCTGGTCGACACATTGCTTTAACGTATCGGCCATTTGACGACCGGTGGCCTTGAATGCTGTACCGGGAAATCCATCTGGGAGATATCTTACTTGTTTCTGTTAGAGGTACCATGTTGTTTTGTTTGTGCAAACTTACAGAAAGGCATGACGTCCACCATCCACTTGCCAGGAACTACGGCGTCAGCAAATCCCTTCATGGTCTCGCCGGCCAAGTCGACGAAGGGGTCTCGGCCATGGGATTCAGCTGTGTAGCCATATGTAATCTTCAAAATAACGCTGCCGGCTTCTCTGTGTCTCGTAGTCAGATTGATGCAATGCTGGATATGACAGAGTAAGAACTTACCTTCGCATGTGATCGAACAGATCATTCGGGGAATCCAAAAGGTTGAGTAGAAAATGCGCAGACTCAACCTCCTGGGCCCGATTGAACATCTTGATGGACGTATTAGTACTGGCAACCTTGGCAATATTCCTCCGGTGGATCTTCCAGACGTCGTTATAAGGGCTCATAGCTGTTGCATTTTTCCATCCGACACTAGCTTCTGGGTTAGCATTATTAGAAGAACTATGACTAGACTAAGCATACATATCGCAGCTAAAGTTCTGATAAGGTCGCGAAGAGTGTATGGCCGCCCGGTCTCTCATGAGCTCAAAGGCAATTTCGGGGTCGTTGATGATGATCATGGTCTGTCCTAGGACTGTGATTGAGCTGATTGGGCCTACAGGCGGCACATAGCTTATTTTTAGCTATTGTCTCAGTCGAACATTGTAAAACTGCCATTATGGATACGCACCATAGAGTTCCTTGTGCTTTAGCCAGTGTAGCCATTCAGGCTCACCGGGCTTAGGCAGGTCATTGATATTCCCAAGGACTGGGAGACCCTTGGGACCCGGAGGTAGTGATCGGCGATCACCTTTACCTCGCAACAGTCGACTGATTACGTACAGAGCGAGGACACCACAGGCAACGGATACCGTGAGAGTAGGTGATATAATAGCCATCCTGACTTGAAATTTTGACTTCCAATCGCAGGTAATAAGAGGATGAGCAAAGAAAAAGCAAATGAGCGAGCGACGTTGGGATTATTGCACAAATACTTAGTAATGCCTTCAACGACATTACACACACTCTATTCAGAGCTATTAAGTAGCACGAAATTACAAAATGATGGTGACCCACTATACCAACACGACCCTAGCACATCCCTTGCCAAGACGCGGGTTGGCTTCAGTATTCCCGTTAACCATTATGCCAATCCCACGTGTCGCACGACAAACTACGTATTAGTTGCCAAAATAGCTTGTCCGTTAGAAATGCAAAGCTAGTGCAAAAGGGAATATTATGAGCGATTTAGAACATGGCCGAAATAACAAACTCTTCCGTCCCGAACGTATGATTACTTCTCAACAGTTGGGAAAAGGAGACATTATAGTCTTCTATACAACCTCTTCCAGGACATATCACATGTTATCCAGGGAATTAATAGGAAGATGATATTATTTGTCGTGCTAGGTGGTGGTCCTTGTGTACGGCACGGGGCGGTGCCTCGGTGGTTTAGTAGGGTAAGCTTCAAGAAAAACTTCCAGCGTATTTCACATGCGAGTCGCCCACACAGACGAGTCGCCCAGCCCATTTCTCACCAAAAATTAGGAAACCTATAACATAATAAGTTAGCCAAAGTTCAAGTGTATTTGGCTCCGAAATTATGTGGCAAAGTTTCTTATTCCGATTGCCATTAATAAAGGCTAAGTATTGACAGGAATATCTTAAAACTAGTGTTGAAAAAGCGGAGTATAAGATGTCAGATTATCTTCTAACACCCCTAAGATATATACTGCCATTTCCCTATACTATTCGTTACAGGCATAGCACTTATGCCTGCAACCAATAGTTAGTTCATGCCTGTAAGCAACAGTTCGGTACTTCCCCGCAACTCCCCTGAATACATAGATAGACTAGACAGACTAGACAGACCTCATACATGCGCAGCTTTAAGATGTCAGATTATCTTCCAACACCCCTAAGATATACTGCCATTTCCCTGTACTATTAGTTACAAGTATGGCACTTAATGCCTGCAACCAATAGTTCATGCCTGTAACCAACAGTTCAGTACTTCCCCGCAACTCCCCTAAATACATAGATAGACCAGACAGACCCCATATATCTATCAATTACCTTTAGCACATGCGCACCGTTTTGCCATTGTTCTACCATCCAGAGTCGCATACGAAATGATGCTTCTTCGTGTCGTATTACCATGCACAATCCTATTGAGGGCTTGCCTCGCCCAGCAGGATCTTCCGAGTCAATTACCTCAATGCGCGTTGCTATGCTTTGCGGCTGCTTTACCCACAACAACGTGCTCGGCCACTGACCTTGGGTGTCTTTGCCTCGACGCACCATTCATCAACACTGTCGCGGCTTGCAATGCTGGCAATTGCACCGTCGTTGAAAATCTCCGTAAGTGAACATACAGCCCTTATTTTCATCGATTACAAACGTCGAACACTATCTAACATTGTTGTATAGAGAGCACCAACCAGACTTACGCGGCATGTGGTGTTCCGATACGCAGTCAGGGCACGACAATAACTGGAATCGCCGTATCCTTTGGCGTTATGGCTTGGGTCATGGTCATTTTGCGTCTGATTCATCGACAATTTTCTACACAAGCAAAGCTAGGCTGGGATGATTATTTAGTTGGTCTGGCAGGAGTATGAAGTTTCCTGTGTTCTCCTTGCTATCGTACTGACTCTTCCCGACTTTTAGTTATCATCCATGGCTATGACAGTTCCAGCCCTCCTTGGTTAGTAGCCTAAATACGAAACTAAATGAGCATTGGTTAATTGCTCGTCTAGCTGTTAGGGAAGGGTTTGGAACAGACATATGGGGTTTGCCACCTGCACAAATTACCAACTGTCTTCGTGTAAGCCATAGCATGAATCTATTGTTTGATTGAGACTGACAATGAGGCAGTTTCTCTATCTGGCCTACCCCTTTTATATGACCACCGAGGCCTTCTGCCAGGTTTCCATCCTCGCCTTTTACCTCCGCATTATGGTGGACCGAAAGGCCTTGGTCTTTGTCAAGGGTCTTATGGTATTCGTCACTGCCTTCGGAATCGCAAACACGTCCTGCATGATTTTCTCGGTCACGCCCATAAACTTCTTTTGGAATGGCTGGAAAGGCGAGATGGTTGCTACTAGAGCTATCGATATGAATCTATTCAGCTTCGTTCGTGGCGGTATTGAGATTGGTCTAGACCTGGTTATTCTGTGCCTTCCGCTACCTATGCTTGCTAAACTGCACATGTCTTTGGAGAAGAAGATCCATATCATGTCTATGTTCTGCGTCGGGTTTGTGTAAGTCCACCTAATAACTATTTTATTGACATCTTGTCTTTTAGTCTCATGCTAACGGGCATTTCTTCAGTATCACCGGTGTTAGCTGCGCCCGACTGCATGCCTTGGTCCAGTTTTCCAAAACCTCAAATCCAACATGTATGCCCCACCTATCCCAGTGACTCCGTGAAGGATTGCTTACTATGGCCGCAGATGATAATACCCCTACTATCTATTGGTGCGCAATCGAGGCAGACCTCTTCATCATCGTTGCCTGTATGCCTTCTATACATGCAGCCTTTAATAGAATGATGTCATCCGGCGACGCCGCCAACTCGACCGGATACGATTGCAGCGACAAAAGCTCATATTTCAATCGCTCCAAACGCTCAGAGAACTCTGGTAACAACCAAAATTTTGGCGGGATTTTCAAGTCAACGGAAGTGAATGTTTATAGTACTGAACGGGCTGATGCGTCGGACCTAGAGTTAGTGGATCGACCACCTTACCTGAAGAACTTTGATAGGAAAGCGCATGAATAATAAAGGGCACCTATGTTTTTCTCGGGCCCAAAGGAGTTAGGCCTTACTCGGTGTTCCACCCACTCGCTTCGCTCGTAGGTGGCGACAGCAAGTTGTGCGTGCGACAGCAAGATGTGCGACACATAAAACGAAGAAAAAGACGCCTTATATATCAACTATATAACTATATAATTAAAACATAAAATCAATAGAACTACTATCACTATCGCTACTGCCACTATTGCTACTATCACTTTGATCCTTACTATACCGTAAAATGATCACTTTTGATTTCAACCCTTCCTTCTTCCGCTCTGCTACCCGCTTCCTCTCAACCTTACGCTCTTCAATTTCGATTTTACGTGCTTGCGCTTGTAGCTGCTTTACTACTTGGTCCGATTCCCTTGCTGCTCTTGCGTCTGCTTTTGCTTGCAACTTTGCTTTCTTCTCTTCCCGCATTTTCCGTGCATCTGATGCATATAACTGCCCTCCTTTCTGTAGTGATTTCCGTGCCCTTGCCTTTGCTGCCTTCTGCTCTACTGCACGTAGAGTCATAATATCTAGCTCGGTCTTATAGAGCTCTGCCCGGTGTAGAACAACTGTAGTTCCACGTGCAAATGATTGAAACCCTTCTCTTGAAGGCGATGAGAAAGCTTCCTCTGCTCTCTTCTGCCAATGTTCAACCGCTTGCACACTTTGCATAGTTGTTTTCGGTGTTGAGATAATATTATATGAAGCAAATGGCTCATAATCAGGTGTTTGATTCCGAGTCTCTTGTATCTTGTCAATTACAAGTGGAGGATTATATGGATATAGTCCTGTATTTCTCCAACCAGATTGAATTGTACGGACAGTTAGAGATTGCCGTCGGATTTGCGGGAGGTCTGAAAGGAACGTACGTAGCTTATACTCATAGTCGTAGCTACGTACTGCTTGATCAAGTGCCTTTTGATGAAAGTGTTTGCACTGCTTAAAAACCGCTACATCAAGAGGTTGTAATAGATGTGTTGTATGAGCAGGAAGGCAGCAAATAACAATGTTATGCTCTTCTGCTAATGTAAGAAAGCGCTCTGTTTTATGAGAGTCATGGCCGTCAAGTAATAAGAGGCGAGTATCATCTGGTGCCATATGCTCTGCAGATAGTTGGATAAAATGCATAAGGTATTGGATTGCAATGTCGTCGTTTTGAATACCCGCTCTCATTTACAATAATGAGAGCATTTGGCTCAAGGTCATCATTGTACCATGAATCCATATGAAGTTTGCCAGGGATAATGATAGCTTCTGCAAGTGCAGCACCACTTGCATTTACTGCCTCAATTACAGTAACAGAGAGCCGATTCTCAGGATTATCAACAGTCCACTGCTTTACACCGATTGGTACAATAACAGCCGTAGACTTATAACACCCAATCATATAGCCTGTCTCATCAACATTCCATAAATTATATGGCTTAATGTTATGTTTTGTAATAAGGGCGTTATATGTGAGAAAGAATTCCTCAAACACCTCTTTCTTTTGTGCTTGCTTCCGATGTGTATTTAACGTCTTCGTGTGAATTGTATGAAATTCGGGGTGTGCTTTTAGAAAGCGTTGTAGCCACCGTTGTGATGGTATCGTACGATTAGGTCGTAAGTCTGCAACTGCCCGTAGTATCATAGATCGGTTGGCAGGGACCCCGTGCTCAAGTTGGTCGTATATGAATTGACAGACCGCGGTCTCTTGCGATTGAGATAAGACTCGATTGCTACCTCCGTGGGGTAATTGAGGAGACGTAGTACTCGTAATACGACGTCGGAGTGTCTCACGGTTGACATTGAATTTATTTGCAACCCAAGCAATTGTATATGTACTTGGTTGTTTTAAGAAGAACTGTTGGGCCTCATTAAGGCGAGCAATCATAGTAGGATCGTTATTTTGAGGCATTGTAGATACTACGTTATGAAGAATACTATTATTTTTTCTATATATCAAAATAGCGGTGTACGCACATCTTGCTGTCGCACGCACAACTTGCTGTCGCCACCTACGAGCGAAGCGAGTGGGTGGAACACCGAGTACTACCTGGGTAGTATCTGCCGAACACTGATTAGATTCGAGTCATGATTCGGCGAATACCTCAAAAATATGAATGAATCACCAAATCGCCGAATCGTATTCGGGAGGTGATTCGCCGCACACTGTTAATGAATGATTATCTTTCTAAAGCGCCTGTCCGGGATATATTCAACACGTAGTAGTAGGGTTTAATCATATCCATATATATCCAATTTCCACCCCGATAAATAAATTGATATAATATCATATAATATAATTCAATCCAAACAGGCACCAATTCAATATCTATACACCCTCCCCCCCCAAAATTCAAACTCCCCATCATCCCCCCCCCGCCCCCTTCCAAAAAAACAAAAGAAAATATCGCAACGAATGACTATCCCTCCCGCCCAAAATAAAGCTCCCCTAAAGCGCCCGTCCACCCTCCCCCTCCTCTTCATCCAAAAACCCAAGCCCCGAATCATACCTCCTCCTCTTCTTCTCCCCTCCCGCGCCTAGACTATCACTTCTCCGTCTGGCAAGCTCTTTATCGAACAAACCTCCCTGTCTCACCACACCCACCTTCGGTCCCTCTATTACCCCTTCGCCTACCCCAGCACCCAGACCCCCATCAACTCCCTCAACCCCACCATTAATCTCCAGCCCCAACGCCCTCCTAACCCCCCTACTAGCACCCCCCTTCCCGGGCGTCCCACCTTTCCCCATCTCAAGCACCCGTCTCAGCTCCCCTCTAATCCTCTCAACCCCCTCCCTCCCCCTCATCTTCTCCCCCTCCACCACGATCTCCAACCCCCTCACCCTCCTCCCCAGCGTCGCGATCGTGTCATGTGCTCCCTTGAGCGCCGCGTTGACGCGTTCAATTTCCTCTCGGAGTTCCGAGACGCGCGCGTCGCGGAGGGCGAGGGACGTGCCGTGATCTGTCTCGCGCTGGGTGGATAGGGCGCGGAGAGCGGATGTCTCGGCAGCGTGGGCGGTAGCCAGCTCCTCCAGATCACCACGCAGAGCATCCGCAGCCTCAATCGCGCACGAGAGACGCGCGTCCAGCTCGCGAATGAGGGAGTCATGTAACTCCGATTCCGCAGCCGCCTGCACAGTCTGTTGTTCGGACTGTGCCTGTATCGACGCAGCATTCTCCATCCCCTGGCGAATTCGCTCCTCAGCCTGCCCCTGGATGGTGACAGCGTTGTTCATTTCCTCCTGAATACGTGATTCCGCCGCGGCGTGGAGGTCAGTGAGTTGTTGTTTTGCCGATTCCAGCGTAGCGGTGTGCTCGACATCCAGTCGGGAGATGAGAGTTTCCAGATTCGAGACTTCAGTGCGGTAACTCTCCAGCGCAGTGGTGAGTTTGCGTAACCCCGCGTCCTTGTCGCCGACTTCGCGCTCGAGGGTGCGGATGACGACGTCTGCGCTGGCGAGTTTCTCTCGGAGTCCTTGCATGGCGGAGACGCGCGCGGAGAGTTGGGAGCGCAGAGAGAGTTCCTGCTCGTGGTACTGGTCTATATGGTCGTCCTGGCGCTTTACGCTGTCGACGAGTTGGCGGAGGCGGGCGAGGAGCATGGAGAGGAGGGCGGTGTTGTCGAAGCCCTCTGGCTGCTCGCCGGGGAGGAGGTACTCGAGTTCCAGGCGGGCGGCGCGGAATTGGGAGTGGAGAGCTTGAATGATTTCTTCAGCTGAGGCGCCGGAGGGTGTGCTGGTGGTGGTGGTGGGAAAGAGGGCGTGGAGTTCGGTGGTTAGGGCTGTGAAGCGGTGTGTTGATTCGAGCTCCGAGGATTGGGCGAGGGCGAGGTGGGTGAGGACGCTGTCGAGGGCGAAATCGAGGGATTCGTGGGGGCAGGCGTCGATGGGGGTTATGAAGGGGGCGAGCTTGGCGGAGAGGCGGTCATGGGTGCTGGTGCTGAGCTCGAGTGTTTTGGTGAGGGAGGCGAGTTCGTTTTGGAGGGTTTGGAGCTGCTGTTGTAGAAGTTGGTTGGAGGGGTCGGGTAGTGAGGCTTGGATGCCGATGGTGTGGTTGATTGGCCGTTTGCTGGGGGTGTTGGGGACTGTTGCGGGTGGTGAGGGGAAGGAGCGGCGTAGTGGGGTGCTGATAATCATCTCGGTCATGCCGTCGTCGAAGTCGTTATCATAATCTTGCATGAAAGCATCCTCGTCGTATGGGTCACGGGCCGCCATAGTCCAGTTGGGGTCATCCTGTCCGGAGACTTCCCTCTTCTCTAACTCTGCTTTGAGCTCAGCGACTTGTGCTTCGAGGTCGTGTACTCGAGCCGTTGGAGTCAGAGCTTCGCCACCTAGTTGGCTTGCCGTTTCTTGTTCTTCGCGTAGGTATTGTAGCTCGATATCCTTCTGGCGGAGTGCATGTTGAAGCCTCGATATCTCTCCCCGCTCAGCCTTCTTCTCTTGTTTCTTTCCCCATTCGATAGTATTGATCTCCTCGCTCAGTCGGTTTCTTCGGATGCGTCTCTTGACTCTTCCATCGAGGACTTGACGGAGTGGTGCAAACTGCAGAGTGCCTGAGAGCGGGGTATAATCTTGTGCAAGATTCCATCGGCTGGGGGCCGAGTGCCTGCGATTGCTCGAGGGCGTGGAAATCGAGAATTGCCGGGAGATGAAGGGCGTTAAGCCAGTGGCTGCTGCAATAGCAGGGCCTGGATCAGAGAACCTGACACGCTTCTTTCCCCGTTGGGGAGTTGCTGGGGGGGTTTCGATTCCAAAGACGCGGTTGCTTCGGCGGGAAGGCTTGGAGGGAGAATCTTGTAGGAGGTTCTGGTTTGAGCAGCTTCTCCGGGCTCGTCTGAGAGCTATTGGGAGCTCATCGTGGAAGGTAGAGCTCGAGGGAGCAGGACTGGGAAGGTCTGTCATTGTTGGATGGCGGTGGGGGCTAGTTGTAGTAGTCTCTTGTTGAATGTGTATATCACAGGTTGCTGCTATTAGTAGTCTCGTGTGGTGAATTATGGTGAAAAGAAATGCTTCATGGCAGTGACCATGAACGAGGAGACATGAACAGATATGAACAGATACACCAACAGAGACGCGATGGGAGGAGAAAGAAGAGAGAGAGAGAAGAGGGCAAGAGAAGTCAAAACATTCGAGTCACGGCGGTCCATAAATGGGCCCTGGATCAAGGGTTCCTTGGCCGTAATAGGAAAGAAGTAAACACAAACCAGGGCCTTTCAAAGGTGGTTCGGGATGAGAGGCTGAGACGCGCCGTGTGTGTCCATAGACGCGTCTGGGTTTGTTTACACTTGGCGGCTGATGGTCGAGTGTAGCCCAACAACTCCCAACTCCCAACTCCCAACTCCCAACTCCCAACTTACGGTATATGACCTGGTAGAGAGAGATGAAGCTTTAGACTACACCGTAAGCAAGTAAACAAAGTTATCACCCACTATCTAAACGCGTAGAGTAAAAATAGAAATAGGTCATGTGACTGGGGAGTCTTGTTAGATCGCCTGTTCTTGTTTGTTCAGCATCAAAATCATGTGCTCTTCAGCTGCTGTTCAGCTGACCAGATATGTATGGTTATATACGGATATATATGCATGAATAAATATATATATAAATCCATCATTCGTCCCAGTCTCATCCTTCCTTCCTACTCTACCACGTAGCCGCCTACCAAGGGATGAACTTTCCCCCCTGCCTCTTTGAGACATCTTATAATATATATCATCACCAGCCGCATTCCTACACCCTCCTTCTTGTGTTAACTTCATCCTCAGCTCTGAATCATACCAAAGTCGGGGATCATCTGCGGTAACCCCTAGACTCTTCTTTGAGAGTATGAATACTTAGGCTCTTCAGCGTCCACTACTCCAAAATGTCTGCCAGCGCCGGAGATGATAACCTCCCGCCCTTCATCCCCTTTTCCAAGCCCAGCGCGCCACTAGCCTACACCTCCTCACCCTGCCAACTCCTCCGCTCCGACCTCATCACCTTCCTCCACCTCCTCCCCTCCATCTTGTCCATCGTCACTCCCTGGCGCCCCTGGCCGACCGGATCCTACGATGAGCTCTACCCGTCTCCCGGCAACATCTTCTCCGTCTTCAACCACGTGATCCTCTTCATCACACAGGGCTTTTTTATCCTCTCCACGCCCCTCTGGCTCCTCTTCCCCGTCTGGATGGTAGCCCTCTACGTCTTTGTCTTCGTCTCACTCAACAAGATGTTCTGTTACTGCCTCAACGGCTCCCAGGGAACCTTCGAATCCAACCCCGCGGTCCTGAAACAGCTCGGCGCACACGCGGACGAGGAATGGATCTTTATCAATGGCGTCGCAGTCGGGAGGCACTGGATGCAAGCTAACATCGACCGTCTGTCCCTCACCTTCCAGCGTCCCGTCCGCGGCGCACTCAACCGCACCTCCGGCATCTTATTCGACGTCATCCAGTGCCTCATCGAGCGGACCTTCGACTACTGCACGAACGATGTACGGATATGCTACGAGATTCTCCGCGTGGCGATGCTAAGCCCCGTCAACAAAGTCGTTTTGATCCTTCACTCCCAGGGCGGCATCCAAGGCGGTCTAATCGTCGATTGGCTCCTCGAGCAACTCAGCCAGGAGACGCTGAGTAAACTCGAGATCTACACATTTGGGTGCGCAGCGAACCACTTCAACAACCCCCGCGTCTCTGCGAAGCCCACTGCCAAGCACCCCACTGCGAGCGCGATATCGTATATAGAGCACTACGCCAACGAGCGAGATTTCGTGTCAAGATGGGGGATACTGCATAGTATCAACCCCCTCCCTGCGGTGGCGAAGTCGGCGGCGATGAGGACTGAAGCCTTGGCTGCAGCGGGAGGAGAAGTTGGTATCGAAAGCGGGAAGGCGAGGGGGGGGTATCAGGGACGGGTGTTTCAGGTGCCGGAGAGTGGGCATTTGTTGGGGCAGCATTATCTCGACCGGTTGTTTCCTCTGAATCGGAAGATGAGGGAAGTGGTGTTTGAGGAGGGGGGGGTGTGGGATATGCATGTGCATCTTGGGGATGACGAGGGAGATCCAGCGCATCCGGAGAAGTTTGTTAGGGTGTCGGATGCGAGGTATCCGTTTACGTCTTTTGAGATCCCGGGGAAGAATGGGGGGACGTCGTTGCATCCGCCGTCTACGCCGATAGCGTCGTCTTCGAATGGGGAGTTGGCGGTGGAGACCGATGCAGACGAGATCTCAAAAGCGCCGAGGGAGACGACTGGATTGAAGGTGAAAGATCTGAGTCGGTTGTATATGTACGTCAATGGAGGAAGCCCACCGGATTCGCCTGTTGAGTCGAGGCGATCGGTTACTTTCTAGTTCTGGGAATAGGGATTCTGGGGATGGAGACTTGCATGGAGAATCGAGGAGGATGCTTGCAGCGGCTATTAGTGGTACCAATTTAGATTTACACTGCGGGCTATCGTATTTGCAGCGGCAATCGCTCGACGACTGCACTTCTGCAGTCGTCGAGCGGTTGTCTCGGATGGCATGCAAACAAAGGTTGTCAACGGTGGGCGTTTATGGCTAAATGCAATTACATATTTCCAACATTGAATTAAAACCCTATCTAGCAAGGCCGTGTATTCAAAGCAGACTGTTTATAGATCCTACAGCACAAAAATACACACCCCTCTCCCGAACCTATATAAAAATCACCCTTTCCTTTCGAATGGTATACACGCCGAACACCCAACGACCTCTCATCATATCCATCATCAAAATATCCCACCATCATCCCCGCTCAACTCAATCCGCCCTCTTCTTCCCCTCCCCCTCATCCCCCCTACTACTAGCACTCGGCGCCTTCCCCGCCTTCCCCTCCGGACTCACAACGCCAGCATCATCCTCTTCCCAAGTATCCTCTGCATTCTCATCCCACGCATCAACCTCCTCCTCCAAACTCACCGCCGCGGGCGCCGTATGCCCCGGCACAACACCACTCTCCTGCGCGCCGGATCCCTCTCCCAGTTCAAGATCCATATCCCCATCCTCGCCCGGCACGGCGGTATAATTCTTTCTCAACCTCTTCCTCTCCACCATCCGCTTATGATACCAGGTACTCAGCCCCACCGCCGCCAGACTCCCGAGGACATTGGCGAGGATGTCGTAGGCGTCGAAGTCGCGCCCGTTTGGTAAGAGGGCTTGCAGGAATTCGGAGCCGATGCCGAGGAGGAAGGTGCAAATGGAGAGGGTGAGGTTGAGGGTGCGGCGGCGCGAGGTGTCGAGGATCCAGTAGAAGCAGAGGGTGAGGAGGAAAAAGGTCAGGGTGTGGAGGGCTTTGTCGTTGATGTGCAGGCCGAGTTGGAGGGAGGAGAGACCGAGGTAGGCGGCGCCGAGGAGGAGGATGAGGAAGGCTCCTTGGGAGGTACGTCAGCCTTGTCTTGGGGGACCGGTGGGGGGGAAGCTGGGGGGATTGGGGGGGAGAAGGGGCTTACCGGCGAAGGGAAGTCGGATGCGCATGGTATTGAGTTGTTGATTGGGAGTGGTGGGTGATTGGGATGGCTTAGAGCATTGTCTGGTGAGTTGTGGTTTTTGCGGAAGGCGAGGCTGGGGTGTGCTTTCTCGAAGGGTCTCACATATGCGTAACTTATGCATTATGATTGCATGTCACGTGCTCTAAATGTGCATATAGTCACGTGAATGAATCTGTGTGTTATCACGTGAATATGATTGTGTTTGACCACGTGATCTGTAATAAATCTGTCTGATGTTCTGTGGGGATCTGGGGAAAACAGCGTCAATAAATCCACAATTTAGCAATGGGACGGGGAACATTATATGGGTCGAATTGTAGATAATGATCTTGAATATATATAGATTTTTATAATACCCATTACCCTTCTTCGCGGGCGAGATATAATTAATCGTAGTTCACCCTCGGCCTAGTAAATAATTTGGTGTTCTGCACCGTCCAGTACAGTCCACCGTTCCCTCTCGTTACTAGCACCCAACCTCGCCCGCGCTCCAACGTCAGTCCAACCCCAGGACCAAAACAGGCCTTGACAATCCATCAAATATCTCGACACCACGCATCCGCCACGCCCCAAAATCGCAGCTACATCATCTCCCAATGCAGGCCGCGCGCCAGTACCGGACTTGAGCACGCGCCGCGCCCCGACAGCTCGCCGCGACCGCGCGCGGATGCTGCGAGCTCACCCACGCCGCGACCCATCTCTGGCTGACGCCGCAACATGTCTGGCATCGGGGCCGCGCCGCTGGGCGCCACCGACGCGCCGCGACTGATCGACGGGGGCATTGGATGTGCGGACGCGGGGCGGGCGTCGCAGGATGGCTTTGAAGATTCGCAGAGTGCGCAAGTGGTCGCTGTGGCGGCCGTAGCAGGGGAGGATAATGGAGAGGAGGATGATGGCGGCGGACAGGTGGAGCTTTTTAGGGAGCTGTATAGGAGGAGTGAGGCGAGGATTGCAAGGTTGTTTGGTGGGGGGGGGGTGGGGGAGGAGGAGCTGGCGGATGGGGAGGGGGTGGTGGTGATGGATGCTGAGATGGAGGACGCAGTGCCGGAGGTCGCGACGAAGAGGGGGGGGCGCGCTGTGGACGACGATGAGGATTATGATGAGTATGATGATGAGGAGGAGGAGGGCGATACTCGACCACAGTTCACGAGCAAGCATTCCGGAAATCTGCTTTCGCCCTCGAAATCTGGGAGCTCCCCCGCGCAACAGAGCGACAAATCACCATCAAAGCAATCTGATAAAGAGAAGGAATCCACATCACAAACACAACCAAAGACGTCGGAAGATGCGAGGAAGCAGCTGGAAGCTGCTAAGAAAGCTACAGAGGACGCGGTGAAGAGGAGCTTCAACACCTTTTTCTATACCTTGGAGAATGATCGCGTGGCTATGCTGGAGCAGCAGAAGCTGGAGGAGAGCGAGAAGCAGATTGATGCTGAGATGGACCACGGAAATAACTCGCATGGTGGGAATGGCCCCAATGGAGAGCACCACGGCACACTGTCCAGTGCGAACCTGGGCGCGTCGAGCTTGACCCTTAAGCACCTTATCGCGCGCATAGACCTAAAGCGCGACCAAGTACGCGCATCAGATGCCGAGCTACGGTCATTGATGAATGAGGTCCGCAAGAATAGAAGCAAATGGGCCAGCGAGGAGAACGTTGGCCAGGAGGAATTATATGAAGCCGCTGAGAAGGTGCTGAGCGAGCTCAAGGCGATGACAGAGTACTCTGCGCCCTTCCTCACGAGGGTGAATAAGAGAGATGCGCCAGACTACAATGCTAGTAAGTATAGTGAGAGGAATTACTCTGAGAGCAAGGCTAATCACTTCAGTCATCAAAACACCAATGGATCTAGGACAGATGACGAAAAAGCTAAAGACATTTTTGTATAAATCCAAAGCAGACTTCGTTTCAGACCTCGATCTGATATGGAGTAACTGCCTCAAATACAATGCCGACCCCAGCCACCCCCTTCGCCGCAACGCGAATTGCATGCGGAGGGAGGCAGAGAAGCTGGTGCCATTAATACCAGATATCGTGGTTAGACCTAGAGCCGAAGTCGAAGCCGAAGAAAGACGCAAACAAAATGGCGTCGAGGATGATGCTGGCGATGAAAGCGACGATGAGCCGATTATGTCATCGCGAGGGCGCAAGGCACCTGGCAAGACAGGCGTCAAGGGCTCTTCCAAGGCACGCAAGGTCGCGCCTGGTCGCGCCGAGAGCACACCTGGCGTAGACCAAAAGCCCGTGCTTCCCCTCAACAGCGTGATTGGCAATCTGATCCACGAGGGCTCGGATTTCGGGGTAGAAGGCAGCCAGAACGGCTCTGGCTCGCCCACCCCCGGCGGAATGCCTGGGACGGGGAGCCAGGCTGATATGATGGATATTGACGGACCGTCTTTGAATGGGATGGCGCTTGGCCAGGCGCTAGGCGCTGCTGCAGAGGATCTCCAGGAGGATGAGGAGTACCGGGTTTGGAAGCAGGTCACTAAGAAAGACCGGGCCCTCGCTGCGAAGGAAAGACATAAGCTTTTCAAAGGCGACAGGCTCAACCCTGATGAGCCCGCTCTTCTTAGAACAAAGGCTGGCATGAGAAGATGGATTCGCCAGCATAATGTAGCGGAAGGCGGCAATGCGATTGACTC
This sequence comes from Pseudogymnoascus destructans, assembly GCF_001641265.1. Lineage (NCBI taxonomy): Eukaryota > Fungi > Ascomycota > Leotiomycetes > Thelebolales > Thelebolaceae > Pseudogymnoascus > Pseudogymnoascus destructans. Next base: position 725,528 of record NW_020167534.1, on the reverse strand, counting down.
CAAAGCTGCTGATGGGAAGGAACCTGTCAAAGGATCGGAGACTCTGGCTGAAGGTATGGAGGGAGGCGACGACGAACGCGTCCTGCCTGACTACTATGATCCGCTATCAGCTATCCCAGATGTGCCTGAGAAGCTACAGTGGGTCGAAGATGCGTCGGGGAATCTCGTCGAGGCAAGCGAGTTCCTGCGCATGGTTCCCGCCGGCCACTTCCGATCGCCGCAGAGCAAGCTGACGGAACGGATGGAGAGCAATATGAGGCAAATGCAGGAGACTAGGAAGATCTGCTCGAAGATTGGAGTAGTCAAGCAGATGCAGTTACAGACTCAGGTATGCTATTTATCGATATTATATGTCTTACGATATGCTAATCCTGTCATAGATGTACAACAACCAGTTCCAAAAGTATAACCCCCAGCCCTTCTATGAGGCCGACATCGAGCCATACGTCCAATCCGACGAAGGCCCCGTGATGTCCAAATGGGTGTGCCAAGCCGCCCTCCGCCGCTCCGTTGGCAAGCTCTGCTACCACGCCGGGTTTGAGGAGCTACAGCCCTCAGCCCTCGACGTCATCACCGACATAGCCGCCGACTACTTCACCAAGATCGCGCGCACATTCGCTATTTACCGCGAGGCGCCCAAGGTACCCGCCACGGGACTCGCGGCCCAGAACGGCGCAGAGTGGCAGGAGCGCTTCACCAACGAGGAGGTCATGTTGCATACCCTCAGCGAAAGCGGGCTAGACGTCGAGACGCTCGAGAGCTACGCCAAGGATGACAATGAACGCTTCGGCACTAAGCTCGGCGTCATGCACGAGCGCATGAAGGCGCACTTAACTGACCTTCTCCGCCCGGCACTCGTGGACGCCGGCACAGACGGCGTAGGCGCCTTCAACGACGGCAGCGAGCAGTTCGTCGGCGGCGACTTCGCAGACGACATCGACGAGGATTTCTTCGGCTTCAAGGAACTAGGCCTCGACAGGGAATTCGGTCTCGCGTCCCTCTCAGTACCGCTGCACCTCCTCCAAGCCAAGGTCCACAGTGCGCACAACGCCAATAACCCCGCCGCTGGCCCCACGGCCGCAACGCTCTTCGAGGCGCTCCCCACGCTCCGCCCCGTGACGCGCGAGAACATACAATCGCAAATCGGGCTGGTGAAGAATTTCTTCCTCGCCAAGCTACACGCCAACTCCGACGAGCCGCTGGTGGAAGACGAGGATCTACCGCTAAAGCAGCGGTTCCCGAAGCCGCGCCTCCCGCCGACGGGCAAGATTACGAGTCCGCGGAAGCGCCCACTCAAGGAGCAGGTGGGGAATGCGAAGAAGAAGAAGAAGCTTGAGGGAGGGGTGGAGTTGGTTAATGGGGCTGGCAGCATCGCTGCTGGGGGGGGGAAGACGGCGGCGGGGAGTCCGGAGAAGGGGGGAAGAAGAGGATTCTGCCGGTGGCGGTGGGGATGGAGAGGGTGGATAGTGAGATGGGGGGGGAAAGGGGGGGGGGAAGGAGGAGGGGGGGCCGGTGGGGCCGATTAGCCCGGAGAGTATTGAGAGGTGATTGGGGGGAAGGTGGTTTTTTTTAGGGGGGGGGGTGTGGGGGTGTGTCTTTGACGGAGCCAGCTGTGCTGTGGAAGACGGCAAATCGCGCACGCCTTGCGAATGTCGACTTCTACATCTACACACACCACACCGACGACGATGGGAGGAAGAGGGAGGGGAGAGAAGTATATAAAAAGGGTATCTGTGTTCATATGGTTTCCATCACCCGGGGCCACATCCGTTCTCGCATCAACTGGTTGTACTGTACGATAGATAACCAGCCCCCAGCCCAAAGCGTGGGGGCGATAATAGTTCCGTTGTTGTTGTTTTATCATCTCGTCTTGTTGCCTTCATTTTTGTCTTTTTGTCTTTCTTTTTTTGCATTGGAAACGGGTGGATGGGGAGGAGGAGTCATCGTCTTTTCTGGTTTTGCCTTTCTTTCTCTTGTTACTTAGGCTTTTATTTTGTGGGTGGGATTTTTGGAGATGGGGGTGTTTTTTTTTGTGTTTGTTTGGTTCGTTGTGGAGGGAGGAGGGGGGAGGGGGGAGGGGGCTTGGAGAATGGGGGAGGGGGATGGAAAGGGGGGGTGCTTGTATTGATGCGTGTTGTACCTGAACTAAGCGCTGGATAGTCTTAAAATACATCCTGCGTCTTTAAAATCCGTCTGATAATGCCTCTATATGTATCCAATATAAATACGGCTTAAAAACAACAGAATGGACAAGCGAGCGAAAATAGAGCCAAAAAACCACGCGCAAACCATCTTCCGCTTATTTACGTTGCTCAAATAATTTGCAACGACAAATGTACGAGTGGATTTAACACTTCGATCGACATACAAATAGTCGTTCGATCAGAACCTATTACCTTCTCATTTTTAACGGAAGTAAGAGCTACCTCTTAGCTTAATTCTAACACTACTAACTTATACAGAACATAAGATAATCACTCTCTATATGCTACTACACTCGTCATCATCATTTCTGCCCCGTTAACAAGGCAGCTAACAGCATCATTAATTGAGCTAGGAGAGCTGTTCTAATGTTGTATGATGTGGTTCTTAATGTGCTCTGTTTGAAAGTTAATCTCCCTTATAGTTTAGAGAGTCTTTAAAGTCTAATTGTGTTAGGCACATAATTGGAGTTTAACGACTTGATTGAGAAACTACAGGGGGCGAAGCCCCTATATATACACAATACACAGTTGGTATACAGGCTACGCATGTGTAGCGTACTACTAGGAACACAGTTCTAACAAATTGTTACTCTTAACTATTAGAAGGAGCCGGAGTCCTTAAGTGTAGATTCAAGTGAGAAAGGACATTCTATAGCTTATACAGAACTAATCATGTTGCTTAGAACCCACTCTTAATGTTCTGCTCTATAAATGTAGCTTTAAATGCTTCTTTAAATGTAGAGAAAAACTTAAGCTTTGTAAAATGATTAAGCCAGTTCCGTACGAAAGTTTCAGTCTAACGTCCGTACGAAAGCTTTAGTAGAGCAAAGCAGCTAACGTTGTGGCTAAAGTACTTATGTGCGACGGCATTCTGTTGTTCTACTTAAGGCAGAAGTTAAGGCTCTACAAGTAGCAAATGAACAGAAAAAGAGAAGAGAAAAGAAGCATAAGAGGCATATAATGCAAGAGGGTAGTCTCTCTATACAAGAGGGAGAGGATATCCTTTAGAATGCTAAGGTTAAAGCTTAAGTCTATATAGAAGTCTACAAATTGAAAACTAGTTGCCTACATCTGCTACAACAATACAGCTTTAGACATACGAGTTAGAGAAACTACAGATACAGCAAAAAGTCCAATCAGCACTTTCAAAAGTTCACTTTACTGTAGATCTTTAGACCTCTCCGGACTTCCCTTGCAATTATTAAGATCATTAGCCACTATATTACAGAGAACAGTGACCTACAACACTCTATACTTACCTTGCAAGAGTTAGATGGTAGGCATTTAGTGTAATGGTGGGTGCACCAGATGTGAGAATCTAGCCACCCAAGGAAAGGATGATTTTACTAAGACAACACACTGTCTTAAGAAAAAGAGCCAAAGGGTCGTAGCTTAGACTATTCCACAACGCAGAAATCAGGTGTATGATGTAGTGGAGTGGTTTAGACAAGTTGTAACAAATGTTGAGTCTGAGAACTCAGGGATAAGTCAGAGGTTAGCACCTCACTGACTTTTCAGAAACAAGGAGTAACAAGACCAATGCTTGGAAGCTTGGAAAAGACGTGGAAGTATGTGATAGTCGATTTACTATATTGTCTGCTTGCCCTTTCTTAAGGAAAGGGCAATCCTATTTATGCTAAAGGAGTGTAGTTCTCTCATTTTCCATGACTTTCCATGACTAACCAGGCTTGGTAACTGTAGTCGACGTAAGAGAATCCCATAGAACCATCTCCTAGGTTCCTAGCCTATAGGAAGTGAAAGGAGGTCCAAGGTCAGAGTACCCCTATAGACAAATTATGTCATAACTTAACCAATCTTGTGGGTAACTAAGGAGCGATGACGTGTAATGAATTATAGACTGTTGTAGAAGCTTTTGGAGCTATCGTTGATGTCCTAGGCCTCTAGTTGATAGAGATATGTCATGTGTAGTATTAGCCCAGTAACTAAGGAGTGATGTCATGTAATGAATCATAGAGGGTTGTAGAGATATGCTATGTGGTCATATCGGCCCAGTAACTAAGGAGCAATGACGTGTAATGAATCATAGAGGTTGTAGCAATCGTTGAGTAGTATTGCTCTTGTTGTTGGTGTGACAAGCCAAAATATGTATAGTGACTTGTAGGTTTGAGGAGGAGATTTCTAAGTTTGCTCTTGAGTTTGATAGCAAACTGAGTGCAAAGAATGTCAGGATGACATTTAGGTTAGTGACCTTATATTAACCTTTATAGTAATTAGCTAATTATATATTTAGGTCACAATCAGGCATAGAATATTATGAAGGTTATTAACGATTACGGAATTGCCTCAAAAGTTAAATACTTTGTAATGGACAATGCAAATAACAACGATACAATGATACAAGCTCTCTCAAAGAGTTGGTACCTATCAAGCTTAATACTATGTTAGAAATTCTAGCTAACTTGCGTTATTTAGTGCTCTTTTGTAAGGATGCCTCCGCCCTCAGTTACAGAAGGGATCTGAGTCAGACTAGTTAAGGCAGGTTAGCCGAGTCGGACCCGTTTCGGGTACTTAAGGGGATTGACCCAACAGGGTTCCCCATCATCTTTTTTGTATCCTTCGTAGTAGACCTATAGGATAGCATCCGTTTAGCCTCTGACTTGCACTCCCATATGCTATTACCGTGAGCTGGGTGCCCTGTGTCCTTCATCTTTGACCAATACGAAATTATATACAATCTAATCCATTACAGACTTCGATGCAATGGCTATATAATCAACCTAGCAGCCTAATCATTTTTATTTCAAATAGATGAGGAAGCTCTTGCAGACCACATTAATACAGAACTATTGTCAACACCTACAGAAATGGAAATGAAGCACTAGCGGAAGAAAGGACCCCTTGGCAAACTACATAACATTATAGTATATATTCAGCAGAGCCCACAACGGATAGCCAATTTCAGAGAACTAAGTCAAGGCCGCAACCTTGTACAGGACAATTCAACTCGCTAGAACTCATGGTATAAGATGATTAGTACTGCTACAAAGCTCAAAGCTGCAATCAATGTCTATTATATACAATACTAAGAAGAGGATCTATTGTCGCTAGAGGATTGGAAGGATCTACAAAAGGTAGAAGTCGCACATCGTGATAGCCTGTATAACCTGCGAGAAAGTCATTTTATTTAGCAAGACTCACAAAGATTGGAAAGGGGCTCGTAAAGCTACGCCAGCAGTTCTAAAAGGTGACTCACCTTGTATGGAAGAGAAGCCTTGTTACGATGTTTGAGCATGCCGTGTCGGTTTCTTGCGCATAGCTAATTGCGAGGCCAATCACTGCGCTTGCTCTTGCAAGCTACCATCTTCCCACACCATTGAACCGTTCTCATTGGATGAAAGCGACAGATGAGAATTTGGAAGAGTAAAACGCTGTCCGTTATGTAGAACAAATAGTTTAAATATCTAGACTGAAGATGGTACTGTACGTACCACTCGAGTATGTACCCTCCATACAAAATAGTATGTAAAGTCGATAGTTGAGTATTTTGAAGCTTGGAACCCGACTAGCCTTTTGACTCATTAAGATGGCGCTACTAAGCATTAAAATTATAGCCTTATTTTTCGAATAGTATATACATCGTTCTCTGCGACCTTTTTAACGCTTACGATATTATACCTCGAAATGGATATGTTTCTTCGTATATCCACGCGCCTCGCAAGGTGTTTCTTACAAACGAAACCGGCGTTTGCTAGAGATCGACTAAGCGGCCTGAAATCATCGCCTTTCCGTGAGCTCCCACCCGAGCTGATCTACCTTATAGCAAGCTTTCTGCCACTCGAATCCGTGGGAAGTTTAAGTCTATCGTGTCTTCGCCTATACTTATGCCTTGAGACAGAGTATCTTCAGTCTCTCAAACTAGCCGAATACCCAGTAATGAACAGATTCCTTCACTTACTAGAACGAGATTTACCGTTTCATATCGTTTGCCCGGAATGCAATAAGCTACACAGTATGCTCTCTGCTAAACGACACAGAGTATCCCAACTATACGTCGCTCCAGAAAAGAATTCATTAAAGTGCCGGATTACGGATTCAACAGGCCATTATATCGGTGGACTCCCTGGCGGATTCTCCTCAACCATCTTCCGCATGGCTATAAAAGCCTACAGACAAGGCAAAGATACCGCAGCCCTCTTATACCTACTATCCTATAGAAAAATGGAAGGACATCTATGGGGCTTCGTAGAGCTCCACAAGGCCGAAGCGCGTATCTCCGAGGCCGGCTCCCTCCTTATACGCGAGCAGAAGGTGTATATGATCCCGTCCTCGCAAAAGACTCCGCTGCCTTGGTACGGCGGATTCGGCATCTGCCGGCACATACCCTTTATGGAGATGATGGACCTATATTGGTGGGGGATCCAAGTCCCGGAAGCGGATGAGCTGATAGACGAATATGAGAATACGCAACGCATTATATATTGTCAGTACTGCCACAGCGAGTTCAGAGTTGATTTTAAGGGCTATGGGAGGGAGGGGAATGCATTGTTTATTACGCGATGGATTGATTTGGGAGAGGGGAAGGAGGCAGATGACTTTAAAAGGAGGATTCGACTTTATGGCAGTGAGCGGAGGAGAAGAGTCACGTACCAGCGAGGTTCTATCTGCGCTGCCTTTGAGCAGGATACTGGGTTTAAGTTTGACTCTACTCTTACTAAACAAGATGAGAAAGAGCTAACTACATCATGTCGTTGGCCATGGCCTGATTATGCAAGAGTATCGGCTAAGGGGGCTGAAGTAGGTTATGTGGTTCGAAACGGAAGGCTCGTTCCTAAATTTTAAAATGAGGGAAACGACGATAGTATAAGCTGCAACTTCCAAAAATAAATGTTTATTATTTACCTCTCCTCTGCTCTTCTCAAAACGCTTTGCTATTGTACCATATATAATCCCCAGTTTGTTTCGGTCTCATGTTTTCTTTCTTTCCTTTTCTCCTCCGCGCAACACTCATTTTCAACACGATCGTTTCTCATCCGCAACACACTCTTTCGCAATGGGCCTCGTTGTCAACCTCATTGCCCTTGCTTTTGGGATATTCTTCGGAGTCCCCGCGTCAACTCTCGTTTGGTTGGAACTCCGGGCGTACTGGGATCCCACTGGTGAAGTGGCTAGGGACCTTCGCTCGTGCCCTCCTCCCTCCTCCTCCCCTTCTCCTCCTCCCCCTCCCCCTCCCCCTCCTCCACCCGTCCGGCGGAGAAATACTCACCGGACACAGCGTTTGATAGCAGTACGACTCGGCATACTAGTTCGCCAGGGACGACGCCACGCCGAAGCGGATGAGCGGAAGGTGAAGTTACTAGAGACACTGGTTGCCGGACAGCGGACCGGCCCTCCCCGAACTCTTCTCGGAACTGCAAAGGTAGAGTTCGACATTAGAGACCCGGGTTACTACTTTTAGGGGTCTTGGAGGCGGACCTTAAAGGCTCCTGGCCTTCGAGGACGGAATCTTCCTGAGGAGGTCGGCCGGCGAAGTCGAACCCCCACCTGTCCGTGGTGCCGGCTACGAACCTTCAGCTCCTTCTGGAGAGCCGACGGGAGTAGCATAGGACTGAGGGATAGAGGAAGGGAGAATGGGGAAAGATACCGAGGAAGGGAGACGGAGGGGAAAAGGGGGGGGGGGCTGATGAATCAAAATTTGCTTGAGCATCGCCTCAGTTAGCTGATGAGCATATCGCAGGCTCTGTATGTAGTTGAAAAGAATGCTGTGAACTAAAAATTGGTGGGGATTCCCTGCTCTGCTCGTGACAGTGAAAGAGTCCCGAATAGTCCGGACAAACGGCTTGCCTGGATGGTCGGAGGTCCCTGAGGTGGCAAGACGCTTATATATGGCAGTTTCATTGTTAATCTCAGCCTCTGCAACTAAATAGTAGGCGTAGATTTTCAATGCAGCATTTTTTTTATTCGTGCATAGCCTCCTTATTGGCATGCCGTGCCTTGCGTCCACTGAGGACAATTATTCTTTGACGGCGGCAACTATTCTTAGCGCCAAAACTACGTTGCGACATCCGCTACCAAACTTCATGCTCCTACCCTGGGCGAGAGCAGACCATTAACATCACTCGTACGAGATAGTGGCAACTCTATATTTGTGACATCCGACAGTAACACTTCCTCAACCTTAACACTCATCTTCATCTACACAATGGGCACCAGAAAGTTCAGAGCTACTGGCGGCTCATCAGAAGACTTCGACTTAGACACTGGCACTTATTCGATTGATTACTACTATGCCGCAAAAGACGACTTCCGCGCAGCCCCAGAGGGGAAATTCGCCCTACCATGGCCTTATGATCGGTCAAGACCGTCGCCAGAGGCTGTCAATGTTGCTGGGAGCATAGAAGACGCTTGCCGCGCAATCCTACAAGACCATAGAATTAGTCTTTACCACATGCAGGTGCAAGGCTTGTCGCCAAGAGGGATGTTTCGGCCGCAGGATACGCTTGTTATCAGCACACACGACGAAGATGCGAACAACTGGAAGGCAGCTGCTACTATGGTACAGCTAAGATTAGACGAGGCATCTCCAGACGTCAAAATTCGTGTCGAGATCAGAAACGAGCAGAAGAAGTATAGAGATGTCTCATCTATCATCATACCCCATACACCAGCTCATATAACATGTCAAGAGGCGGAGCCAATTATTTACAAAGATGTCAAAAAGAACTGCGCTGGTCTCTGGACTACGATTTCGTATCACATGCGCGGCCCCCCTGAGCAGACTCAGCATAGACAGCCAACGGTTATAATATCAATGGCGCCTGGGTCGCGAAGCATCTGGGACCTCGTTGAAGCAAAAATAAGAAATGGGGTGGCTCACCTAAATATTGACGTCGAGCTCGTGCCTGGGAGGGCGATGCTTGCTATCTCCCAAGAAATGTTACCAACGCCGCGGCTAGTCCTACGGAATCTTGCGCCTCTGCCGTTGAATGGGTCGTCCATTGGCGCACGAGACATTACCACACAAGCAGGAAGCGTTGGCGTCTTTGTCAACTTTCGTGGTAGCGGTCAAGAAGAAGTGGAAAAATGCTTCTTGACGTGTTGTCATGTAATCATTGACAACGACGGGAGCGCTGAACATGGCGTTGGATTTCACGGCGTCGGTCTCTATGGACGACAGGCAGAAGTTAACAGTACTGTTGACTATCCAGCGCGGTACGACGAAGTCGAGACTAGGCGGGTCCTGCAAGGCGAGATTACTTCAAATAACGATGGAAGCGGAAATGGGGCTAGGACGCTTAGTATCATAAATGGACATCTAAAAGCTGGAGGCATCGGCAAAGTGATCCATGCGTCTGGGCTTCGGAGGAAAAATAGTACTGGGCGTCGGATGGACTGGGCCATCATACGGCTTCATAACCAGACGTCAATTCTGGTAAACAAACCACCGCCAGCAAATTTCTCGCCAGCTGAGCTCTTTTACGGAAAGCTACGTTATGAAGTTAGCACAGACGAAGTTGTTTCACACCATGGGGTAGTAAATGATGGGAGTTGGGTATCGAAAACCGGCCGCACGACTGGAATTACTGCTGGAGAGGTTAACGCTATGAAGATAAAGATTGACTGGATGAATGGGATGGAGTCAGACGAGATGCAGATAAACCCGGTACTAGGTGGTCAGCCCTTCGTGAGCGGCGGCGATTCCGGGGGTATGGTGTTCAACTTAGATAAAGAGTGGGTTGGGATGGTACTTGGGAAATTATCCCATGAAGATGCTGGCATTGTGACGCCAGTGCAAGAGCTTCTCGACGACATTCGGGAAAAGACTAGTGGGACTGTATCTCTCGTGTAGTTTATATTTCTCATAGTCGCTAATTAAATCAGTCGTCAAGTATATCAGACCCTAAGTAAATCAGACGTCAAGTAAATCAGACGTCAAATAAATCTAAACACCCTGTATGGACTCTATTACAAAGTGGTCCTAGCAAAGTGGTCCTAGCAAAGTGGTCCGAGGTCCGAGTAGTCCAGCCTCACTCTAAAAGGAACCCGCGGGAACAGGGCCAGTCCTTAATCAATGAACCGACAACACAACAACACCCCGCCCGATCCCTAGCGCCGATCCTCGGTTTCGCGACGCAGGCGACGAAGGTGAGCAGCTTGACGCTTGTGCCGTTGTGGATTCTGCCGATCGGGGAGCACGAGGCTCCGCTGGTGTTTCTATACGTACAGTGCACAGAGTAGAGTACAGTAAGAGCTCACCCTCTCATCTTGAATATGAGATAACACTTGATAGCATAAATTCCAATCTCGAACTAAAGGAATGCGAAAGGAGGACCCCATATCTAGAGCTGCCCCGGATGGATGGAACGGTGTCTGCGGAGGCACCTAGGTCCTGCAGGCCTCTGACTCCAAATTGCGCTTCCCCATTGTAAACGGGCTCTAGGCCATGTTTATGCATTGTTATGGCACTAAGGTCGATGTCGAAATCCATATCGACCCTGGAGTCGCTTGAAAAATCGAATTGAGAAGTAAAGGCTTTGGTGCCATAGCTCGCATATGTGGTGTGGGTAAAGGAACTGGTGGCTGCGATGGCGTCTGTGTATCTTCAGAGATGGAAGGCAGACTCGGAGAGCGTGGAACTCGTTCGTAATCAATATCCATTGTGGGCTGAGAGTTACTCGTCCGCTCCCATCCTGTGTGCCTGTTTACTGACACCTCTGTTGCTGTTTGGCCTATTCCGTGTGAAGGCTGTCCGTTGCTATTTAGAATATCCGATTCACAACAATTATCATCTTGTGATAACATTGCCTTAACCTCTTTAGCTACCATAACCTTCATCGGATCCGTTAAGATCTCGGCATTTTGACCCCATACCACACTTTTGAGCCCAAAGTTTCGAGGAACTTTAATCAGACTTGTAATCCCACGCTTGCAATCCTGTACTCTTGGTCCAGACGGGTCTGAAAGTGCCAGTACTCCCGGCATTACAGCCGATGTTAGACAATGGATCCCCACATTGGTAGCAGCAGGAGTGTTCCCGACCAAGCGTAGTATTGGAGCATAGCTGTCAACACCTGATGTCCGCAACGCCGATTTCCAGCATTGTGAACGGCCCAGCTCGATGATATCTAGGTTTTGCGCTACATCAAATTATGAATGAGGCGCATCGACCGGCAACTTACTACTATCTAGGTTTAGTTTAGCAGATGACCCCTGATAAGGGCGATGTAACAGGAGCTGTATGTTATCGTAGGAGATTTGCGGCGTCAAAGCTTGCATAGCAAAAATATGTGATGTGCTACTCTGTACTTTTTCCATGGCTTGTTTATTCCATGAGGCTACTCGAGTATCTTAAGTTCGGCAGGAAGTGAATTTTCCCACTCGGTGAGCTGTGTATGTGGATATGCACCATAGTTTTTGGGTTCTTCCGTTAGTGAAGATATAGGTCTCAAGTTATTGGCGCTGCTATAATATAGAGTTTCGATTTGTATCTATGATACGAGATGGTCGTGACTGGATAAGATGAGCCACTTTGTAGCTCAACTGAAGTGAATCCAGGACATGTTGCTGAATTATCGTTAATATTCCCAGGTAGTGCAACGTGAAAATCATCGGGACCGCTTGGTTTGCCGTATACTTGTGATGAATAACTATTTCTGTGTCAACCTTGACGGTTCTTCTAGCATGAAGTAGATAATGTGAGATAACTTACCCGTCCGATACAAACAGCATCCACCATACTCTCCTACGGACTTGCCGCTCGATGGGGTCAATGTCTCCCCATCTTGACTCTTGATGAAGTTCCATAGCTTGTCTTGCCCTCAATCCCGCAGCTTTGACAAGAAATGCACGTTTAGTGCAGCGCGTAGATAATGTAAGGCGGCCCATCATGTGAGGCCGCCCTGAACTCAGGGGCTGCCTGGCAGTGGAGCCACTAGGGCTCGGTAAACTAGGGCATGTAGGAACGTAGGATATAAGGAGCTGGAAGCCTCAGAAGGAGGCCTCCAGCCGATAGTCGCTGTACATACGTAGACCTACTGTCTTGCAATACGATCTCACTTCCTGCCTTCTGACCTGGTTCCCTGGACTCCCGTGAGACCCTGGGCTTACGCGTTACAGATAAGTAGTGAACGGACAATAAGTAACCAAACATTACTGAGTCTACTGTAAGAATATCAATGCAGGAAAGATACTTCTCCTCAACAGTTCTTACCATCCCCTTAACTATTGAGGGCAGATCAGTACCGGGGCATTCCCGCTGTGCCTGGCTAATGACCATTATGATCAACATTAGAAAGACCTGGGGTGCGGCATCTCAGATCGACGAACCACGCCAGAAGTGGCGGACTGTTCGATCATCTTTCGCATCGTGGGCTCATGGAATAACACCATGTACCAGCTCATTGATTTTAAGTAAGTCTCGTATAGCACCAATGCTAGAGCCTTCGATGGAAACTCTATACCAACTAGGTCTGAAATTGGTACCATTACTTGGTGGTCGTTTAAATTCCCTCTTTGAGACGGGCTGCCATCTGGAATGGCATCAGATTCACTAGGCCTGATGCCGTGTGACTTAAAGATCTAAGCAAAGATATTAGCCATGGGCCGCACATCCTAATTCCTACTTATATGCTGCACGAGCTGGAAAGTAGAATGGCTATATTGACCCTGAGCAGGATGTCTCGAGGGCCTCAGGATTTTTGGTCCTGGTTTAGCAGAAGGGGCAGGTCGAATAGATGCCTGCGGCTCATTTAGCCTGACTCGATTCTTCGTCCTTCTGCATACCATAAGAGAATGAGCTTCAAGGGACCTTAGAGCCTTGTTCTTTTCAGGATTCTGTCCCGTAGTATTGAACATTCCGCTCCTGCTTTGGGACAATTCCGAGCATATCGTCATTACAAACTATCAGACTGCTATCTGAAATTCGAATAGCCGGAACAAGTTCAGAAACGGTGGAAGATGGGCTCGAAGGACAAAACATTGCTCTAGCTGCTACACAGCCGAAGAAAACAGAGGGTGCAAAGAAGCTACCGGACGAGATACAAGTGACATGGTGGCCTTTGGTAACACCGATTTTGTTTCGAATGGTAAAAGCGATTTGTTGAATAAAGGTGCGCAATTCGGCTTTTGTGATTGCCAGGCAAGGATTTGCGGCGTCACGGTGAAGGGCTGCATTTTCTTTGGCTACGCAATGCTCTGAATTTATTTAATAATAAGATTTTATTCTGTAGTTTATGGCTTTAGAGACGGTACCGAAGAGAAAGCTCAGGAGATCTATCCTTGGAACTTCTAGATCTTCCTTGGAATGATATATGATCGACGCACCATCTCGGCGAACAATAGTCTCCGATGTGACCATGATCCCTTGATTCTAATGATAAACCACTCAAGAAAAATATTGTTCACGATCTTAAGACAACCTGGCAACAAAATTAGATCGATTCCCAAATAGGTATAGGATTGAAAGAGATCAGGCACTTTTAAGAGCAGAAGAAGTCATGTATGTCGATAGTCTCAGTTGAAGTAGTCTTTGTCACTTGCCTGTTCTCAGTCGTCTGAACCTTGTTGCTACCCATACTGAAACGTATGTAGAATACTCAAATCCTTGTAACCCTTTCCGGTGGTACTTACTGCAGTAGATCTGTCGACGGCTCGACGGCAATGAAATGAAGAAGTCTACCCACAACAGACGCATCTGAGGATGAAATCCTTCTGGGGCTATTTTTGAGTGTTGCACTTAACTTCCGTTGCTCGGTGGTAAATCAACAAAGATTTCCAATTAGATCACCGTCTTACAGAAGTGTGAGCTCACATTCTGTATACTATACTTCAATCGAAGGCCAAGTCAACTTTAACTTTGTAACAAGGCGTTCCATGGACAAAGTAAAAAGCCACTCTGCGGCGGTTGGCCAGCGCTCCTCGGGATGACCAGCTCAAGATAGTCCTGGTGACAACGCACCTCTCCTACCTACTTAAGAAAATCAAAAACAACTACAATGCTTCAAAGTAAAAAGCCGCTTTGGAGACTCTCCGAAGGTGTTCTTTGCATCTCCAAATCCCCACTTTTAGAATAATACCTCAACCATCAGTTCCGGTGGAAGTTCCGGTGTGGAAGTTGCCAAGTTAACAGTGGCCGATTGCTTATTGGTTAGAAATTCCAGTGGAAACTGTCGAGGACACTAGCTCCTTATCTGTTAGCGATTCCGGTGGACATAACCCATGGAGCAGTTGCACAGGATTACGATGGGGGACAGTTGCTCCGAATCATGATGGGACTCACTTATTCTGAGAATCTACCCCTTGCGCACGAAAGAGGGATATTATCAACACAGTATCCGATTGGCTTTTCGTCACCCAGAACACGCAACGTATATTTATAACAGTAGAGGGATCTGAGACGAAGCCGGCCATAGAATGTGACTGCTGTCTCTACCTTTCACACAATAAAGATACTCCTCTGGAACACATTTGTTTAAACATGCCGAAAGCGTGCCGGTTTTGCTAGGGATGTACATCTCCCTCAACGCCAGGGATCAATAACCGCCAAGGAGTCCCGTGCATCACGGGCCGTTTTTTCTGATAATTGGAAATGGCCCTTTAACTCCAAGGATCGTCGGTCGCGACGGCGGAGGTTCGCTGACAGCGGGGAAATAATTTCCGGGTTTACTGCTGTCTTTTCTGAGGATTGGTATAAGATGAGGAAAGTGATAACGCACGTTCGCGGGTCCGTCCACTAAGTTGCGACACTTGCTAATGGGACAAGGGCTGTGAGAAAATCAGAGATGCGGATGATTCTCGACGGACTCACCTACAACATGTCCTCCTTTTAAACGACGGCGTGAAGAAGACTGCAACTTATCGAGGACGGAGACGATTTTTTCTCCCACATCTCCCAATCTTCAACAATATCTGTTTGGAGAGTCACAATCAAAGAATTGGCCACCACCACCAACGGCGAATACCTTTACCGCTTCATCCATAATGTCAGCGGACGAAGAGACTTCCATCCCAGATCTCGTATCATCGGAATGTCCAACGCCAACTCTACCAAGCTCAGTGTATTCCGCGACCACGGATATGCCATCGCCCGCAGTAGATGAATTTGAGCATCCTCCCTGCATTCCAGTAGCCGAGGCCACTAATGCCCACGACGGTGCGATGCTTCCGAGCAACCTTTACTTGGCTATCAAGGATAATAGAATGGCTGAAGACTTGGAGTTTAACTACTGGGAAGAATTCATAGACTATAGTATCATGACCGATGACTTTCCAAGAGTGGGGTTCAGGAGGCCAATTTTTAATATGAATTTTACGAATTAATTGATCTTTCGATAACTACGTGTTTTCTACAATGTATCACTTCGTCAATTATGCATCAGCACTTGATATGATTAAACATTATAATTAAACCCCCAATGGTACAATTACTACTGCTTTTCTAAAATAATTTGGGCGTACACACTTGGCTGGCACAGAGAAATTCCCGAAGGGGCCTTGAATTATCTTATAACTACAACTTGCCCCGAAGCTCAGCAACACCCTCAGATCCTGGACCGAGGAAAATCTTTTGTCCATAGCCACTTGACTCCGCCATTCGGATTTTTCTTGACGCAAAGAGCCAGGAAGCACATTAAACCACGTCCATCGTCTCGCAATCTCAGTCGACACCTCGCCATCATCAACGCAAGCGTCGTACATGAGTAGGTAGGCACAACCGATAGCCTCGACGTGCTCTACGACTGCTCTCCCTTGCCAAGGCAATTGAGGGACGTCTATCTGCTTGACCACATTCTAACCAGTGAGCATTCTTTCTGAAATTTGCCCTCATCCTGACAGTTCTTCAAGGCGGCCTCAACCCAGGTGCCAAAGACACCCTCAACAACGCTATGACCCAGCCTCTTATCCTTCAAAACTCTGACTGTATCCTAGGCCGCTAGACTCACTGTTCCTTCCCATATCGGCGTCACTGCTGTATCTCGAAATAGCCTTGTCACGTTCATAATCCCCCCGTCTTCGTTGTTCTCACAGTACTCAACTCCACCAAGGCACTCCATCATGCCCGTACGCCTTCGACACTCCTAACAGAGCCTGTCTTTAGAGCTGCATCTTCCGGTGGAAATAACTTTTGTGCTCTAGCGTCATGTCCGTGGCGACCTTGCTCAGTGGTTCCTAGCAAGGCAACTCCGAAGAATGCCAGTTGGAATGCTGCCCAGTAATCGACCGTCTGGTTCGCCATCCATCGTAGATGCTGAGGGCTGTCTTGTAATAATCCATCGCGAACATTGCAGGTTTTAGTATATGCGCGACTTATCGACAAGGCCCGTCCCCAGAATCCGAGAGCACTAAGAATTGCCGATTTTTTTTTGAGACCATTGCCTTCTTTCCCAATCATCCATCCACGAGTGCCTTTAAGCTTTAGCTCTGTGGTTGGTAGACCTTTGTTGCCCATCTTGTTCTTCAGTCTTTGGATGCGAACACCGTTCAGTTCATATTTACCAACAGCCCGGCGACGTATTGGCGCAAAAAAAGCGCCGAGACCTTTATCTGTCTGCGCCAGCATCATGGCCATGTTCGAGTCAGTTGAGCTACTGAACCATTCGAAGACATCAATCTGCCATGGTCCCAATGGTATCCCATCTGCATCCAGATCACGGCCCAGTTTCTGGTCCCTCTGAATTTCTTCACTCGTGAGTCCCCTCGAACCGTCTCCGTATCTCTGACATTGCTACCACCCTTCCTTTCCGTCATCCACTAGCCGCTTGTCCATGCGTAATCCGGATCCATAGAAAATAAGCCGCTTGTATACCTCGGCCAGAACAGCTCGAAGTCGTCATCTGGTTTATCCACGTGCTGAAAAATCATCGTGTCATCGCAGATGGGCACGAAATCAGCGCCGCAGTTGGGATCCAGGCATGAACGAGCGCAAATTGATGTATCCTTCTATTCCAAGACACGGCATGCTGGTCCTCTGGCTGCTGATGCCCATGGCCAGTAAGTCCATCGAGACGGCCATGGCCTTCAGGAGGCGTCATCCTTCGCCTGCCCAGAGGGGATCCACCTTATTCTCCTCGCCAAATGTGTTTAAATGTTTGAGTTTAGATTGATTGGTCTCGCAGTCCACGGTCAAGCGTAGTGTTGAAGGATCAATGACGAGTCTGGTAAAGTTATGGATCGACGTGTCGACCTTTTCTGGGATGCTTTCTCGTAGATAAAGGCGCAATGCCCTGTCAAAGACTTGTTCATCTGAAACATTCATTCCCTGGGGTGAAGCAAGCCTGGAAGCCGTGTAAAGTGGCGGCACCGTTGGTAACGCTTGAAAGAATCCAGAAGTGGAGGAAGAGCCCGCCATGTTCAGTTATGGGCCGAGTCTTTGCTATATCTGTATGAAAGAAAAATAACTTACAGTCTCCAGGATAGCTTTTGTAGGGCGAGGGTTGCTTCTAATATCAGGGTTTGATTGTCATAGAAGAAGCATTAGTGTTATTTTTGATGACTTTACCAGAGATAGGAGAGATATGTTACCACCGGGAGCTTTCCTTGTCACAGAAGCCAGTGGAAATGAAAGTGCCGCCGGATTCGGCGTAAGATGCTGGTAGTAGTCAAGACGCCAAAAAGCTTCCATAGTTTCGACTATAGTATGACTACTGTAGTCAAAACTGTGTAAAATAATCATGGCTTCCAAGAGTAGAAAAAGATGCAAGTCTATGGCCCGGTATTTCTCGATGCATGTCAGTCAACTTTCGACGTTAGAACCGGTGGCACTGGCGGTTTACCATCCAACCTAACTAGGCTGGACAAATTGGAGGAAGCATCTAGCTAGAATATACAGTAATCATATTTATGCTCCTCCATGATCAACACATGCATTAGAAGCTTCATGCTTAGTCCAGGCATGCAAACTTTCCTCTATTTCGCCCGCTATACTTTTGACTACCCATAGGTTGAATGGTGCGACTATCCCCAGTATTCAATTCATCTTACTCCGCAGCCTCTGTGATTACAGTACTGGAAACTGGTGCAAAGGCATATAATGTCTATTTACGCGTCTACCCCTATCGCCAACCGCACCACCCTCACTACCACCCCCTCAAATAGTATATCTAAACCCCGGCGTCGCCTCCAGAATCTTCCCCTCCCGATCAGCCTTCCTATTCTCGCGCCGTAACACAACCGTATTAACACAGACAACCACAACAGCCACCGCATTGCAAGCCAGTCCCGCATATCCCCGGCCGATAATTCGGCGCGTCTTGCGAGCGAAATACCAAGGACCCAGCGATACCGCCGATGCCGCTGGCGCCGATGAATGATGCAGAGCAAAAGGCACGTTTCCAGTGGCCTGTGATGCTATTTGCTTGGTAGGCGAGGGCGGTGGGGATGGCGTCCTGGCCGGATACGCAGATGAGGAATGTGCCGAAGTAGCGGACTGCTGCCTGCTTTGCGAATCCCTGTTATGTTTAGATTAGTATTACTTATATATGGGTTTGGTATATTTCTTACGAGAAGTGGGTGTCCGATAAATCCCAAAAGGCAGTTAGTTTAACAGCAATAAGGGGCCTCTGACATGATATTTGTCGCCGGCCGAGGCGAATAGTCCCATACAAATGGTAGCTAAAATGGACGGGGGAGCCGTCAGGCATTGTGCTTCTGCAACTGACATGTGCAGATTATTTTGAAGAATGATCGGTAGAAAGTATGACAAGGCATATGCCATAGTAGTTAGGCAACTATTGCTGTTATTAGAGCCTGCCGTTATGTAGTAGGAATGAAAAGTTGGTAGAAATGACAAAACTCACGTGTAAATCAAAGCAAACCCCCACACCTTCCAATCCAGCCCAGAAGCAGCCCACTTCTTAAAGTTCCACGGTTCGGCCGTATTCATCTTGAGAAACCCCCAGGCTGGTTTGGTTATCAGACGGTCTGGGAAGTCTACGAGGTATATCTATCCGATGATGGCAACAATCACCGACATTATCCCCTCGAGGATAAAAATCCATCTCCAGCCAGAGTATCCACCAAGCCCATCCTTTCTACCGTTAGCAGTTGCTATGAGGATTGTCATCGGCTAGGCAAACTCACCATTTGCTGAATACCGTATGCTAAAATCCCAGAGAAGCCGGACAACACGGTTCCGCTGAGATAGAAGACGGCGTATTGCTTTTGTATATCAAAGCGAACATACCACGCCGAGATGAGATGCACACATCCAGGGAAGAAGCCCGCCTCAAACACGCGGAGGAGAAGGCGTGATGAGTGGTACCCAGGTTTTAGGGAATCCAAAGCAAATCTACCACTATCAGTGTAACTTCACATAGCGAGGCACAGTCTCAACCTACTACCATGACAACCCCCCAAGCAAAACATAGAAACGACAGAAAAGGCCTGGGTCCTATCTGTAAAGGCGTAGGGCCCAGGGTGTCACGGGAGTTCAGGGAACCAGGTCAGGAGGCAGGAAGTAAGGGTTATATTGGTGTGAAGCACAATAGGTCTACGTTGATACAGCGACTATTGACTGGAGGCCTTACTCCGAGCCTCCAGCCCCTTTTATATACAGGAACCCGTAGGCCCTAATTTACCGAGCCCGCCAGGTCCCACTGTAAGAGCGTGGCACCTCACGTGCCCTATCTTCCGACACAAAACAGTAGCAGGAGGTTGCAGCAATGTATACGTCGCAAAGAATACCAATGCAATAGTCGACTACAAAACCCCCCCAGTTAGCAGCTAACCCCCCTCCCATTAATCATGGAACAAACATAGCGATACATCTTCCATATCCAGCTCCCCATTCATCCCCGCTATACCAGCATTCCCGAGATTCGTCCTATCCATCAGGGAGATGGCATACATAGCCACAGTAGTAGCGACGAGTCTCCCATCAACGCGATGGATTATCTTCCGCTGCTCTTCCTTGCTGAGCACGGGATCATCGTCAATATGCTCCGCAGTAAAAAGATCCTGTTTCCCATCATCCAGAGTCCCATCCTCGACCTCACAAAAATCCACCGTCTTTTCGCTGTTGCTGCCGTTTGAGTTCATTTTAAATTTGCTGCAATATGTTTTTTTGGGGGAGGGGTAATTTGACACATCTCGAGAGCGCATGAGGCCATATTTATGAAGTGAGGAGTGAGGAGTTGTTCGATGAGAATTATGAGAATAGTAAGGGGGGGAGATGGGGCGAGGTGCCAGTGGGAATGGCTAATCAATGAGATGGTCAAGCCGCTAGTTTGCTCCACTGTCGGGTCGTTTTCTGGGGTTTACTCCAGGTCTTGGTGTGCTGTCACTTTTACTACTGAACTCCATGAATTACGGGGTTGCGTCGTAATAGTCTTTCTTTCCACCTTCTCCGCATTATCACAGCTACGAGCAGGCGAAGACGCGTGGATGTGAGCGAGCTGCGTGATGGTGTGCTATGTGGAGGTAAGCCATTTGAAGGCACGATTGACAGGAGGGAGTGGGGGTTATTGAGGGTGGTATGCCTCCCCCCTGGATTGTAGGTTCGAGCCTGTGTTTACAAAAGACAAGCCCTCGTGTTATTAAATCAATATCATTTATTACAGTCACGGCCACAGTCACATATACCCAGATATAAGAGTATATAGATGGTTTACAATATGCATTTGCTCGAATTAACCCCCCTTCTCAAATCTTAGATACAAAAAAAAAGTCCCAAAAAAACACCAGCATGATTGTGTTCTCACAGAAGGAAAAGAGAATGCGAAAGGGAAACGAAAAAGGAAAAAAACAGACAAGTAAAGACGAACGACATCACAAGCTGCACTCTCTTGTCCCAGTCCAATCCACTATATCAACCTCTTCCAACCTTCACTAGCTTTCTCTAGCTTCTTTATGTCTGTCACCATCTATTTTGCGGCAGCCAGGCCAACAGCACCCTTCTCGAGATCATACACGCTGTACCACCTCCTCAGGAACGCATCACCGAGGATAGCCAACGGGCCAACAGGCTCGGGCATATCCATTCCCATAAAGGTAGACACGCAGCTTCCGCCCATCTCAAGGGTATAATCATAAGCGCTGAGTGCGAAGTCATGGCCAGCAAGGGTGAAGGTGATATCTGGGAGGTCATCGCGCTTCTTGCAGTCGATGGTGTACTGGCCGTTGTAGCCCTTCTTAGCGCCGATCTCCTTGTTGAGGAGCTCAGCGAGGGAGGAGGGGAGGGTGTTGAGGGAGGTGCCGGTGTCGAGTATGACGCCGGTGTTGTCGAGGTCCGCCTTGACGTCGCCGAAGGAGATGGCGTCGAAGTCGACTTCCCAGTAGGCCTTGCGGCGGAGGGGGATATAGGTCAAGTCGCCGGTGTAGTGGGACTTGTCGATTCCGCCGAAGACGGCCTCGGACTGGGACTTGTCATCGGCGAGGTAGAAGGAGAAGACCTTCTCGTCGAGGAGGCCCTGGTCGATCATGCTGTAGAAGGGTGGGACGACCTTGTTGACGGAGATGGTGTCGAAGCCGAGACCCAGGATACCGTCGAAGCGACCAAAGGCAAAGGCAAGTCCGGGCTCCTCAACGGCCTCGCCGAAGAGCTGGTCCTTGATTACCAAGTCGCCGATGGTGACCTGGTCCTGGGAGATGTATCCGCTGACGCTGCCGGAGCCGTACTGGATGGCGAACTCGGTGCCGTTCTTCTCGTAGGTCTTGGACTCGCTCGAGTCGTACTTGCTGTGGAGGTAGCAGGCGATGGAGCCGCAAGACTGGGATGGAACCCAGAGGTTGGAGCTGCCGGTGTCAAGGACGACCTTGAATGTCTGTGGTGGGTTGCCGATGGTGATCTCGGAGAAGTCTAATCGGATTAGCCGCCAAGGAACAGTACGTCATAGGTTTGGATATAGCTTACACTGTGCGTTTAAGAAGTTGCTGACGGGGACGAGGTGGCCGCCCTGCTTAATGGACGATGACTCTTGGAAGACGGCATCGACGTGGGTTTGCGGGCGGATGCCCATGTACTTCTGGCCGAGATTCCTCACATGGGTCTCGACATTGGCGAACTCCTACAGCGCAATAAGTCAGCGACGATCATCGAATACGGCCTGCTCCAACCTGGATAAGGAAGAACTCACCAGCTGCTCCGCAAGAGGGATCTTCTGGAGCTTCATCTTGTGGACACCGGCCGACGCCGAGCCCAGCAGCATAGCCGCCGTGAAGAGAGCGCCCTTCATGATTGCGACCAGGAAGCTGTATCGACGGATTTCGGTGCGAGGTTAACAATTCGCAGTAAATATGTATATGGCGCACAGTCGTTGCAGTATTGTTGTTATGATATGATGTTATTGGAAAGAAGGATGATTGGGATGGTGTAAGAGTGAGGAGAGTTGGAGGGAGGGACGGACGTTGATGGGAGGCGGTGCTGCAAGGCAACGAACCAAGCCGGGTAGCGACGCAACTGGCTTGGCAGGTTTGCGTGGCGCTTGACTGTTTTGGGAATAGCGTTGACGATTCTTGAGGAGGAAGGTGGTCACGTGAGATGTGAGACGATATGCGTTCAGAATAGTGAGAACTGTAGTGATACGCTACTGGTATAGGTCCTCTTCATTATCTTGGCTGAACTCTCTGGCCATTCACTCGTACGGATATATAAAATAAATGTATATAGCAGTTCAATATATCATAGTACGTGGCCGTCTACTCTAGATCGTGGCGCTTCAACCACCATCACCACTGCGTCCCAGATCCCTCCGCACCTTCCACACTCTCTCCCCAGCACCCCTCCCCCGATGCCCCTCCAGCCGCTCAACCCAAGGCGAATTCTCAAACTCGTCCATATAGTCCTCATCCACCTCCATCTCCTTCTCACCGGACTCCTCATCGTCCACCTGTCCACCAAGCTCTTTCTTCCGCCGATTCAGCGCCACAACGGCCTTCTGATGTAGTTTCTCCGTATACGCCCAGCCCGGCGTCTCGAGCTTACCACTAACAAGGACAATCGACTTCTTGGAGATAGCCAGTTCTCTGATGGCCCTGTGGGGTATTGCTGTGAGGAGCTGCAGACACTTGGATTTGGTGTCGATGCCGCGCACTAATGCGAAGCCGATTGAGTGGCAGTGCTTCGGATCGGGATAACCATTAGGTCCAGGCTCGAGGTAGGGTAGGTGTTCGTTTGCCGTATTGGTTGCCACCATGGGAGATATGTCCGATGAGAGGCCATCTCCATTATCTGCTCCCTCTTCCCCAGATGCACGGATGGCAAGCTCGTCGTCCACCACGACCACAGCCACTACGCTCCCGTTGATAGCATCGTTAAGAAACTGCGGTGCCGGCTGCTCCCCAATACACATAACCCCCAGTATTCCCGAGTCCTGCCCCGAGTACTTAACCATCCAAGGTGCCATTGATGCCAACGGACTCCAGTTCCACGGCGCCGTAGTACCAGACCTATTTAGATGGAAGTAAGACATCGTCTGCATAATCCTCAGCTGAGCTGCAGTCCTAGTCGTATACTCGCTCATCTGTGATGGCAACTCGATGACTGGTGTCTGCCTCGCCTCTTCCCGCAGGCTCCCGACAACATCTACAGGCCCTTCGGTGGACATGTATATGACCACCGTGGGCTTCGCCTTTTTGATGAGCTCCATGAGTAGTTCAAGTCCGGTCCCGAGAATCCATCCTGGTGTGTTGATTATCAGGGGGCACTCTGCGTGTGAAGATATGTAGTGCCGGTAATGGCTGAGTAGATCGGACACGCATGCCATGTAATGATCCGAGTCGGCTGATGGAGATGTGGCGCAGACTGAATGGGCTTGTATAACGGTGCATCCGCCACTATCAGCGTCGGGATGTGTATATGGTGGTCCAAAGTTCGGTTTTAGGAGGTGCACCAGAGATAGTTGCCCCGGAGGCGAGTATTCTGGCTGTCCTGGGTCGAGGTCAAGAAGCAATACACCAGCTGGCCTTTTCGACCGGGACTTGGGCGGTGGAGTTAAGGTTAACAGGCGGTTGACGAGAAGTTTGGCGAATGTAGATTTCCCAGATGACTTTGGGCCGCAGATCATCGTGCTTGATATGCCATCGCGGTTCCATTTACCAGAAGATACTGCTGCAAACGTCTCGTTCCATTCTGGGGGTGAGTAGACTTTGTGAAGAGGAATCTTCCGCGGGCCATCTACAGTAGAGAAAAGCTGCACGGGGTTAGCCTTAAACCTACGGAATGGGCTGTAGGACATACAATTTGAAAAGAACTCCTTTGATCTGAGTCCACTCCACCATCTAAGGCTGTCGCGCTTTCATTCCACAACCTAGAAAACAACGGCGAAAGCTTCTTCAGGGGCCTCAGCCCAGACTTAAGCTGGCCCAAGCTAATGATAACCTCGTTGTCCTCAGACTCCAAATACCTTATAACAGGCAATGAGTGAGACGAAGGAGCATACACATCAACATATGGTCTCGTGCTATCAGGCGACAACGAAGCCCCCAGCACCGTAGCCCGCCCTTTACGAACCGCAAGACGATACTCTCCCAGAACCACCACCCGCTGTGAAGAGTCAGCCCCTGATCACCACAAAATACCACCACAAACATACCTCTCCAGGCGCAAGCCTAACGCTCACCCCACCACCCTTATCGCGCACAATCCGGTCCCCCCTCGCCTTCACAGTCGTAAACTCCACCACAGGATGCTCAGACGGCGTATTCGTCCCACGTGACTTCTTCCTACACATCCATCAGCACAATACCCTCACATCCCCCCCCCATTCGCGGAATAACCCACCCCGACCCCCTCACCTCATCCCGTCCCTCATACGGCGAAGAATCCGAGAACTCCCCCTCCTCCGCCTTCGCCTCTCCCGCCCCCTCAATCCCCAGCCGAAACGCCCTCGACGTCTTCCCGGCCTCCACAAACGACGCGCCGTTCAGCTCATCGGGGCCTTCGCCTTCGAGAACTGCTTCTGCGGCGCCGACTGCTGCGCCTTCTGCGGTGGCGAGCTTGCGCTGCTGGCGCGCTGCGAAGGCGCTTATACCTGCGTTGTGTTAGATATCCGCACCACACACGGGTCCAAAGGGACTTACTCTTCGTTTCGACATCGGCATTCAATTTCCTCCTCTTATTCGACGACATCTCTCGTCGTCCCCAAAAAAAATCCTGTCCCGATCGAGTGTCGTCGCTGAAAGGTTGTTCGAAGACGGCCCAATCGCCGATTCTCTTATCGCTTTTCCAGAATCGCCCAGCGCAAGGCTTATCGCAAAAATTACCGACCTCCGCCAAAAAAAAAGCTCTCGACCACCACACCAGCCTCAACCTCAATCGGTCCCAATCGCTCCGCCCACCACCCCCCACACTCACAAGATGGCGTCCTCGAACCCCTCCAAGAAGGAGTCTAAGAAGGCCGTGGCGGCTAAACCTGCGAAGGCGTCGAAAACTGCTGCGAAGAAGAAGGAGGCTGAGAGGAGCATGGAGCGCATCGCTGATAGCGATATTGACATGGACGATGCCTCGAGCGAGGAGGGGAGCGATTCGAATGACGAGGCTGGGTCAGTATCTGGGCCGGACGAGGAGACGAGCAGCAGCGGCAGCGAAAGCGAGGGTGGGAGTGGAAGCGGAAGTGAGAGTGAGAGCGAGGAGGAATTACCTGTGAAAGTGACGGCACCTAGGTAAGTCCCCATCACCACCACCCTCCCAACTCCCCAATCCCCCAATCCCTCGAGAATCAAACCCCAAACTAACACACCCCAGAACCACCCTCCCAAAACGCAGCAAAAACCCCTCCCCAGCCCCAACACCCGCCGCCCAACACACCTCGCGCCCCGCGCCCTTCGCCCCTCCCAAAGGCTACACACCCCTCCCCGCCTCCTCCACCACCAACAAACTCCTCACCCCCGCCGCGCTAGCCAACAGGCAAATCTGGCACATCACCGCGCCCGCCTCCCTCTCTCTTGCCAGCCTCAAGAACCTCAGTCTACCCGCCCGCACCGGCGCGGACGAGGACGCACCGACGATATCATTGCCGGGTGGTGAATATAGCGTTGTGCTTGCGGCGGCGACGGCGGATACGACGCGTGTTCTTTTGCCGGGGAAGGGGGGGTATAAGGCGTTGGCTGCGCCGGTGGAGAGGACGCTGCATTTGCAGAGGGTGAATGTGGTGGGGGGGGAGACGTATGTGGGGAGGAAGAGGGAGGCGAGGAAGCAGCCGGGGGGGTTGAGGATGAGGTTTCGGCCGATTGGGTTTGGGGAGGGGGGGAGTGTGGGGAGATTGGGGGGGAGGAGGAGGAGGAGGAGGTGGGGGAGAGGCCGCAGTTTAAGAAGCATAAGAAGAGTGGGGAGGTAGAGGAGGGGGAGAAGGAGAAGGAGAGGAAGGAGAAGGAGAAGAAGGACAAGGGGAAGAAGGGGAAGGAGAAGAAGGCGAGGAAGTAAGGGGCGGATACTCTATGGGATGCTTTTACGGTTGATATATAACTACCAAAACCCGGCGCAAAGGGCGTATATAAATCGGGGGTTAAATGAAAGCTTTGTCTATTTCCATCAGTGTCCCTATCGATTGTGCCCTGTGTGTTCTGAGGTCCGGGGACGTAGAGTGTGGGGAGATAGTTGAGGCCGTGGTCTAGATGTATAACCGCATCTCGGCTTTTGATTTCCACCCAACGTCCACTACCAATTCTAAAGGCATTTATGTAGCAGAACCCGAGCACCAAGGCAAGTTATTTGTTAACCGTTTCCTATTTGTTTTCAAATCTGGGTATGGTGTGGAAGGTCCTGGGTCTGCCAAGAGTTCGACATGAGGCATTACACATCGACCCTGTTGGCCATAATTTGGCTAATGCGACGACTCTCACTCAAATTCAAGCAACAATAACAAGAAGCTAATATTTCAACTACAGTTCGTTAGCTGCTTTGGGATATATTAGTCTTCGTGAGGCTCTCTCGTGTTCAGGGGTGCTGCAAGATCAGAGAACTGAAATCAACTTCTACCGTCACCCCCCTCGTCTGGCTGTCATTACCCCCCCGTCACCGGTTTACCTACCGCTGTCGACACTTCTCACCGCCACTGCCGATATTCACGGTGACATTCTCGCAGAACTTCCTGAAGAAGGCACGTTGGTTTCGCCGCTGGCATAGTATATCACATAACGTCCTTGACGAAAGTAGAGGGAGGCGTTTTATGCTGGATCAATTGTCCAAAATCTCACATTCCATTCCACCCCCCGATCAAATGGCACAAAGCTAGTCTTTATACTATTGTCCCTCCATTCCAATTGCCCGCGGCCAATCTAGACCCCCCCCCAGCGCCCTCCTCGCCTCCCTCAAAACCTCCTCCAACACCCCATTCTCCGGATCCCCAACACTATCATGCGTCGCCCCCCCAACCACACTCCCCCCATACTCAATCCCCCCCCGCACCTCCTCCCCCCCAACATTCCTCCCAAAACCTCCTCCCCCCCCCCCAATCATCGCATCATCCTCTGCAAAGAATGCTTGCACTTTTAACTTCCCCCCCCGCCACCGCGGGCCTCCCACTGCTCGGATAGGAGAGGGACGAAGGTGCGGTAGTCGTTGCAGACGCCCCAGCTTATTTCTGGAGCGGGGCCTTTTTGGGAACAGAGGAGGGCTTCGGCGTTGGCGCCGCTGGTTTCTTCGGTGAACATCATTTTCAACCCCAACTTCTGGACCTCGCTCCTCCTCGCCCTCGTCATTCCGAAGGCTTTCATCGCCGCCTCGTCATCTTCCTCATCCCCCCCCCCGCTCCGCGCACCAGCAGGATTCGATAGGCCCCCCCCCAGCGCCGCAATCCCCTCCATCACGCCCCCACTAGCCGCGAACGCTGGCAAGAGCTTCGTAGCCACAAACCCGCTGAGGGCGTCCCAGTGGTTGGCGACGAGGAATTTAGGCATCCAATCCGACGCCACAAACGACATGATCCCCGCCCCAGAATCCCGCGGATGCACCCAGGGTGTTAGGATGGCGGCGTAGGGGGAGGCGGGGGGGAGGAGCTCGGGGAGGTGGTGCAGGGTGTTGAGGAGGTAGATTGTCCCGGCTGAGGCGGCGAGGGGGACGATGTGTCTACATCCCAGGTGGTCCACGAGAGGCGGGAGGGTGAGGAGCCAGGTGTCTATCCTTTCTGATAGCGGGACGGGTGTGCTACCTCCAAACGAGGGTCTGTGGGATGTTAGAATGGGGGGACAGCTGAAAACGAGAGTCACTTGACTTGAGAGGAGGGTTTATGGACTCGTCTTTCCTCTCAAGTGAGAAAGGGGTTCAGGAAAGCAGGGACACGAACCGATCAACACAAACCAACCTAACCCCAACCCTAACCGCAACAGCATGCCACAGCAACGCAACCCACCTCATCCCATACATGCCCGATATAAAAACCACCGTCGGCGCATCGTCATTCTCTAGCCCTGCTATCGCATAGGTGACTTTTAGCGGCTTGCGCGTCTCAGTCCCCGGAATCGTAAACGATCGATGCATCCGTTTTGCGCAGACATATTCGATGGCGAAGTCTCTGTCGGATGTTTCTGCCATGGTGTAGGAGGGTGAGTGGGATGAGGGTATAGGGGTGGGGCCAAGGACGTGGGCGAGGGGGAGAGGAGGGGAAGGGGAGGGGGGGGTGGGAGGTGAGGAGAGGGGGAGGGGAGGGGGGAGGGAGGGGGATGGTTGATATAATATGGTGGGGGTTGGTGGTGGGAGGTGTCAGTGCTGAATGCGCGTCGTCATCGGCGTCGTCGGCGGCCAAGCAAATACGAAATACGTTGCAAGTGTTACGAAGTGGGCGTGGAACTATTGGCTTTACACGAAAATATATATATATATATATATATAAGTTATATAAATGTGATAATTAGTATATCTATAGAGTTGAAGTAAGATGTTTAAAGTTACCTTCCACCACACCCCCAACACGCGAGTAGATGAACTACAGAGGGAATGGATACAATATACATTTCCCATCTCCTCTATCTCCTCTACCTCCCTTGGTTTTCATGAGCGGCGCAAGCAAGCAGGCAAGCATATACCAGCAGACCAGAGAAGTCAAAAAAGCTCGTTCTGTAAACCATCCATCCATTCTATATATCAATACTCATCACCATCACCCACAAACACATATAATACACTCCACTCCACAACACAAACACACGTCCCTCATCCCTCTTCTATCATCATCCCCCAGGTATCATCCCCTCCCCCTCTCCCCCTTTAAAACAAAACCCGCTCCCTCGCCCCCCCCCCCGCGCCAAATCCCAAATGCCCAAATCTCTCTCTCAAAAAAACAAAAAACACCCCATACCGAAGGCGGAGCAATGGCCTTGTTTTATAGATCCCCAAGCTCAGTTCAGTTCTGCTCCCCATACCCGTTTTCCGGTTTCCGTACATATAAAAATATACACACGCGCGCGCTACCGTCTATCGCTCGTTGAGGCCGTCTTGTCTCATCTCATCTCATCCATCCATTCCATCTCTCATCCACCCCCCACCGCCCCCCGTAGCGTAGAAGTAACCCCATTCTGTCGGAACACGAAACTCTCACCCCTACCCCCCCTCAACCAAAAACCTCAACTGCGCCGCCAACGCCACAAAGCGAACATGCAACTCAATAAAAAAGTCCGGCCTCCCCACCACCTCCGCCAACCCTCTAGCCCTCACCCCCCTCCCCCTCTCATCTCCTCTGCTGCCAAGGAAACTGCTTCGTATCCTCGGCTCTCGCTCTCCTCTGCCACGACCACCACCTTCCTCATCAATCCCCCCCTCAGCAATACCACTCTCCGAGTTGCCCGCCTCAGCTAAGCCTTGGATCCACCCCGCCAACTCGCGGAATGCACCAGCGAGAAAGCCAAAGACGCGCATTGCTTTGCGCTCGCTGAGGACGCTGAGGCAGAGGAAGGCGTATACGCGTCTCCGCCCCCTCGCCCAGGGATCGGGAATGCGGAACAAGAACGCGGTGGTATACCCCGCCAACGGATCGCCGAAGAACAGTGGGCCGCCAGCGGGTTGTGGGGTAGGGGAAGAAGGGGGCAGCGTCTCGCAGGAGAGGGTGCGCAGGCAGGCGGCGCGGAGGAGGGAGAATGTTGTTGTGGAGGAGGGATCGTGGGAGGATGTGTAGTCGAGGTAGTGTGTGTGTTTCTGAGAATGACTTGCTGCCACCGAGCGCGGTATAGAGCGGCGGCGGCGGGAGGGCGCAGGGGCGGAGTCCGGTTCGTCGGAGTCGGAGGGGGAGGGGGAGTGTTTTGGTGTCGAGGAGGCGGAGGAGACGAGGGCGAAGGGTTTGCGGGTTCGGAGGATGGGCGAGGTTGAGTCGTCCGCCGCAGGGGGGGGGGTGGAGGGTGATGTCGAAGCGGAGGTGGATGGTGAGGGGGAGACCTTTCGCGGGAGGGTGAGTGCGCAGTTTTCGCATGGGATGGCGCGCTTGCGATCTGCTTCGTCGTAGGTTTTTCGAAAAGAGGAGTCGCGGCGGTGTATGCGCGGTGCCATGCGCGGGGAGGCAGGCGGGGTGGAGGGGGTTGGCGACGGGGGGCGCGGGCGCGAGAGCTGGATGGAGTTTGTGGGGGGGCTGAAGGAGCCGGAGGGGTTGCGGAAGAGGGAGGCGGAGGGGAGGGGGGTGTCGGGGTAGGTGGGGGGGTCGAGGCAGGTTGTGCAGGGGGCGGGGAGCTCTTCGGTCACCATTAGGGGGGTTGG
The DNA here is from genome assembly GCF_001641265.1 of Pseudogymnoascus destructans. Classification (NCBI taxonomy): domain Eukaryota; kingdom Fungi; phylum Ascomycota; class Leotiomycetes; order Thelebolales; family Thelebolaceae; genus Pseudogymnoascus; species Pseudogymnoascus destructans. Next base: position 694,754 of record NW_020167534.1, on the reverse strand, counting down.
GCCGTGGGTGTCGCAGTAGTGCGCGAGGCAGAGCTGGAGGGAGAGAGAGGGTTAGTTGAGGTTTGGAATTTGTAAAGGGGGGAGGAAGGGGGGAGGAAGGGGGGAGGAAGGGGGAGGAAGGGGGGAGGAAGGGGGGAGTGAGGGAGAGGTAGGGGCGGGTGAAGGATGTGGGGGTTGAAGATGGCAAAAGTGACGGCGGCTGGATATGCAGGGAAAGGGAGACGGTATGGGCTGGCTTACTATGGAAGTCATGACTGCTGCTGGTTGTGTGTGTATGTTTGTTGTCTGCTGCTCAGGCAGAGCGTCGAGTCCTGCTTTGGGTGTGCACACCTGTCTCACTCGTCGTCGCGAAGGCCAGCCAGCGCGTGTGAGGGAGTGGAATTCTCGTTGTCTCGTGCGTATCGTATGTGTGTGTGAGTTGTATACAGGACAGTCGCTATTGCACCGTCGTGTGAAGGTTGCCGCGGGCGCCCTCTCAGCACCTTTATTATGTAGATCGCGGTGGTGTGATGGGTGGATGTGGATGTGGGTGGCGGGCCGGGCGACGTACAGAGGACGGACGGGATGTGGATAGGTTATATATCGTCAGCGCCAGCGTGATTTCTTCTGCCCAGGCTTACGGGATGATGGACAAGGCCGGGTGAGGAAGGTGAGGAAGGTGAGGAAGGTGAGGAAGGTGAGGAAGGTGAGGAAGGTGAGGAAGATGAGGAAGATGAGGAAGATGAGGAAGGTGAGGAAGGTGAGGAAGATGAGGAAGGTGAGGAAGGTGAAGAAGTTGAGGAAGATGAGGAAGATGAGGAAGAGGGACGGATGGTGAGGAAGAGGGACGGATGGTTTCGTGGGCGGGGCCAGGACCGAGTAGTGTCGCGGCTGGGCTTATCCACTTTCCTGACCGGGCGATCTGGCGGGTTTTCGGTGTTCGGAAGTTGGGCGGCAGATGCTGGAGTCGAGAAGGTCGAGAGAAGGGGGGGATCTTATTCGATGTGGAAGGTGAATTGGACGTGAGGCCGGGGGGGCGAATGTGAAGTTCGGAAGTGACGTCGAGGTCGGGAATGTATAGAGGATGAAGGATGCCGAGTGCACGGAATGAAGCATTGTTTGTCGTCATGGGCGGCAGAGATCAGACATGCAATGCACCTAAGTTACAGTACAAACAAGACCCTCGTCGCCCCGGCTACTCTGCATAACTTCCACCCTACCACGGCAGCTCAGGATAGCGACGGTTAGCCGGAGAAGGAAGGAGCTTCTGGTTGATTACAGTGCAGTGACCACATCCACGCCGTCGACCTCCCCATCTCCCTCATCGTCGTCGTTGCTCCTTCATCGTCGTCGTCGCTCCTTCCCCTCATTTGTCGTCGCTCCTTCATCGTCGTCGTCGCTCCTTCCCCTCATCGTCGTCCCCCCTTCCCCTCATCGTCGTCCCCCCTTCCCTCATCGTCGTCGCTCCTTCCCCTCATCGTCGTCCCCCCTTCCCTCATCGTCGTCGCTCCTTCCCCTTCCTTCACCGCCTCTCCCTCCCCCCACTCACCGCCTCTCCCTCCCACTCCACTCTCCACGCAATCAACTCGAATCAATCAAAATCAAATCAAAGCAAACCCACCCCAGGATCCTAGCCGAACAGAGGCAGGGGCATGGATGGATGGCCGCCGCCATGTGTGAACCAGGGTATGAGTCCATCTCTGTCCTTCCCTTACCAGTATCCGGATGGCTTGAAGGAGTAGTCCGTAGTCCGTAGTCCGTAGTCCGGGAGTATAAACAGAAGCAGAAGGGAGGGGGCGGGTTAAGCCCACCTATCGGAAGTGCGGGATTTCACATATCTGCTCGTGTTCATGTGGGAATATAAAGCAAGTCAACGGAAGAAAAGGAACGATCCGAAACTACACCTCGCCGAAATTACACCCCTCGCCGAAATTACACCCCCCCGTCGAAATTACACCCCCGGCTGCCAGACCGCTGCCATTCGGCCCTGCGGCACTACGCCCAATCCCCCCAATCCCCCCAGCCCCCCTCCCCCAGTCCCATCCCCTCCCCTCCCCCCTCCCCCCCCTCCCCTCCCCCTCCCCCCCTCCCCTCTCCACATGGCACCGCGTAGAAGCACTATCAATCCTTCTCGAAGGCCTGGTTGGCCGGGGGCATAACCGACCTAACTAGGTCGTTCCAGGGGCCTTGATGGGGGGGTCTCTACAACAACACCCCTAGCACGACGCCCTAGCACGACGCCCTAGCACGACGCCCTTCTAACCCTAGAAAAAGGGCGTTAGGGAGGACTGCAGTACTGTCGATCCACCACGAGACGCGGTCAAAGCATGGGCACGCATGTGCACAACGGTTGTACAGCAGCCAGCGATGGGGGGATGAAGATTAACCGGTCTTGGGGTTGAGATAATATGCGTGTGAGTCTATTTCGCAGGTGCAGCGGAGAATTAGGTCTGGGCGGCATAGGGGAGAAAAGCCGTCGAGGGAGATTAAATGCAGTGCGGCTGGGTAGGGTATACTATGGAGTGTCCGAGCGAGGGGTTGGCCTGGTTGCTACGTGTGTTCTGTGTTCTATATCAGACAGACAGACAGTGAGTCTTAACACAGTGGGATTTCTAAATCCCACTGGGTTGGGCAGCTATGGCATACGAGAGGGAGGGAGGGATGGATACGCCGACAAGGACGAGGATGAGGATGAGGACGAGGATGAGTACGAGGATGAGGACGAGGATGAGGACGAGGATGAGGACGAGGATGAGGACGAGGATGAGTACGAGGATGAGGACGAGGATGGATGGGAGTGCCAGATACCCAGACAATACTTCCCGTCATCATCCGCCCCCGGCCCTCCCGGCCCTCTCCTTTCCCTGTATACCACGCGCTCACCTCAGCGAGGGGGATATCGCCTCGGCCCGTCCGCCTCTGCCGTTATCGGGAGGGAGGGATGGGAGGGGTCATGGTCAGCATCCTCAAACCCAACATATACATCCGGAGATGTGTTCGTAGGCCGTGGGTTTGTATCTGGGATCCGTCGCACGGCCCCTTCTCTTGCTGGCATCTGGACTTCTACCGGTGGTGGGTTTTATCCGAGTTTTGCCGGTTGGGGTTGGTGTGGTGCGCGTTTCATGGTTGGTGGATGGGGGGAGGAGGATGGGAAGGAGGAGGAGGGATGGAAGGAGGAGGGATGGAAGGAGGAGGAGGATGGGAAGGAGGAGGAGGAATGGAAGGAGGAGGGTGGGAGGAGGAGGATGGGTGGGAGGAGGAGGATGGGAAGGAGGAGGAGGGATGGGAAGGTAGGTACAGTTCGCTCAGTTCACCTGATTAGGAAATACATGAGAATCAACGCAGTCCTCGAGATACTCACTCCCAAGCCGAGGTTTAAACAATCGTATGCGTTATAGACATCCACACACACAGTATCAACACACACCACCTTCATGCACACTGCACACGGTAGTATACGGGAAGGAATATGATAAATCTACCAGCAGGTAGGTAGGGATCCTCCCTCCCTACACGGAATCCTGCATCGAACAGCCGCGGTACGGTATATCCCCCGCACCGCATCCTCCCGCGGTGCAGGAGACCGCAGTAAGTAGCCAGCCAGCCAGTTTGTCGGGTCTAGGCAGATGGTCCTGCAGATGAGAGGTTATGGGACGCAGGCAGGCAGGCAGGTACGATGCAGTGGTGACAGCTGCAGGTGCTCCCGATCCCACCCCTCCCAAGCAGACCCATTGTGTTGTGCTGTACTATGTGTGTACTGTAGTCTCCCTACCGATCAATCATGTGTGTGTACGTAGGCTGTGCACCCGCAGTTCCCCGCGCCATCCAGCAGGTCCGTAAGTTCCCGTGGCTCCCGAGACATGTGGACAGGCGGACAGACAGTATGCATCCACACCCTTCTCTTTGCGCAGACAGGCACCTCGCATAGCAGCCCAAGCCCATCGTATCCTCACTGTTGACATGCGCGTCGCCTACCTGCAGACCACGTGTACACCGCTCTCACTCACTCGCTCAGTCTTGGAGCGGCGTTGGTGAGCCGGGGGGGGGGATCAGGCGGTTGGTTGGGAGGAGGCTTGGGATTGGAGGTTGATTATCTGGTCGGGGTTAGCTTTGCGTGTTTGGGTGGGCGGGTGAGGTGGTGGGGGGAGGAGGATGAGGGGGTGGAAGGGGGAAGGGAGAAGGGAGGAGGGGGGAGGGGGGAAGGGAGGGTGGGAGGAAAGACTGACTTCAGAGCGCTTTGCGTCGCTGGAAGCTTGGATATCTGCGATTTGCTTTTCGGTGCGTTTTCTAGTTTGTGTTAGCTTCAGTGCGTAGTTTTAGGCAGGTGTGTGAGGGGGTATAATAGAGAGCCGGAGGGGGACGAAGGGGGCCATACATCTCATTATCAATAAACTCCAACCGTCCATCAACAGCCATAACAGCCTCCATCTTCTCCTGCTTCAACAGCACCGGCCCAACGAGTTTATAAATATTCGCTTCCTCAGCGAGGGAGTCGAATTCCTGTAGACGTATAGCTTAGCACATATCCCCCATACCCCCCCCCATTGTCGGAGTAGGCCCGCAGGAGGAGGAGTGGACTGGGAAAGGGAAAGACGAACCCGCTTCACCCCTTTGTTCTCTTGCTGCTGGCTTTCGAGCTTTTGGCGCGCGGAGACGATGGTTTGGAGCTCTGGGAGAGGGGTTAGCTTGGGGTCTTCTTCTCTGACAGATGGGAGGGGGGAGGGGGAGGGAGACGTACCAGCTTGGAGCTTCTGGTATTCGCCTGTTAGGACTTGAGTGCGCTGTTGTGCTTCTGCCATATCTGCGGCAAAGGACGTATGCGAGGGCGGAGATTTAATTCTTGCTGCGGTGAATATACACAGCTATTCAGTCGTGTGTTCAGGCGTTCCCTTGAGATTTTCGGCGTTGGAGGCTCTTTTTGCTGTGCTGCACTTGGTGGGGTCGCGGCGTCAAGCGAAGCGGCGGCTGGCTGGCCTTGCGTCACTGGAGCGGCGACGGACAACAAGCCGTTTAGCACCACAACGGACGGCGACATTCGAAACCGCCTTTGGCTTCCTTCCCCGCTGCCATTTGATTATTTGCCCCATTGCGTATTGTGAGGTTGTGAGGGCTACGTGCTGAAGTCGAGAGGTATTCGTCAGTGTCTATATTCCGAATTTGCGAGGTCGTCTAGGCAACACCAATCTATCCCACCAAACCCCTCATCTAGGCGGCCTCTACAACCGCCTCCAACTCGCCTTCCATCGTCCTCGCCACTCGAGCGGTTCATCCACCACCCTCTGCAAGATGTCCAACACCGACTTCCTCGGGCGCGCCATCGATGTCGTCAAGAAAGCCATCGAGAGCGACACAAACGGCGACTACGACAAAGCCTACCAGCTCTACTACCAGTCCCTGGAACTCTTCATGCTAGCCCTGAAATGGGAGAAGAACGCCCGCTCCAAGGAGATGATCCGCGCCAAAGCATCCGAGTACATGGAGCGCGCCGAGAAACTAAAACAGCACCTCGCGGACGCCGAAGGGAAGCACAAGAAGCCCTCCATGATGGGCGCGGACGGTTCCTCGCGCGGGGGCAACGGCAAGGCCAGGGACGAGGAGGACGGGGACGCGGATAACAAGAAGCTGCGGAATGCGCTGGCCGGGGCGATCTTGCAGGATAAGCCGAATATCAAGTGGGAGGATGTTGCGGGGCTGGAGGGCGCGAAGGAGGCGCTGAAGGAGGCGGTGATCCTGCCCATCAAGTTCCCGCATCTGTTTGTGGGGAAGAGGCAGCCCTGGAAGGGGATTCTGATGTACGGCCCGCCGGGAACGGGGAAGTCGTTTTTGGCCAAGGCGGTGGCTACGGAGGCGAATAGTACGTTTTTTAGTGTTAGTAGCTCGGATTTGGTGAGTAAATGGATGGGAGAGTCTGAGAGGTATGTCCCCCCCCCCCTTGTTTGTCTCTGAATGGTTAGAAGGTACTGATATGAGACTAGGTTGGTAAAACAGCTCTTCGCCATGGCCCGCGAAAACAAACCCTCGATCATCTTCATCGACGAGGTCGACGCCCTCTGCGGCTCCCGCGACGAAGGCCAATCCGAAGCCTCGCGCCGCATCAAAACCGAGATGCTGGTGCAGATGGACGGCGTCGGGCAGGATTCGCGGGGCGTGCTCGTCCTCGGCGCGACCAACATCCCGTGGCAACTCGATAATGCGATTCGTCGGCGCTTTCAGAGGCGTGTGCATATCTCGCTGCCCGATTTGCCGGCGCGGACGAAGATGTTTGAGTTGGCGGTGGGGACGACGCCGTGTGATCTTGCGCCGGCGGATTTTAGGAAGCTGGGGGAACTGAGTGAGGGGTATTCGGGGAGTGATATTAGCGTGGCGGTCCAGGATGCGTTGATGCAGCCGGTGAGGAAGATTCAGATGTCTACGCATTATAAGAAGGTGCGTTCTACTTTTCCTCTCGTGAAATCCTGCATTCTTGTGTCTTTCGGTCAAGTCTATGGGGTGTTATATAGGTTCTAACAATATGCAGGTCGATGTCGATGGCGCCGAGAAACTGACGCCCTGCTCCCCCGGCGACAAAGGTGCAATCGAGATGTCATGGACAGAAGTCGACAGCGACGCTCTCCTCGAGCCGCCTCTCCTGCTCAAGGACTTCATCAAGGCTGTCAAGAGCTCGCGGCCAACAGTGTCGCAGGAGGATATCAAGCGCAGCGAAGAGTGGACAGCCGAGTTCGGTAGTGAGGGCGCGTAGAAGTGTGGTGCGGAGGGGTTGTCTGGATGTGCGCAGATTGCTTGGATTAGGGGCTTGGACATTGAAGCGCGGCGTTCGGGGAAGGGGTGGGAGCATTTGTTTATAGCAGGAGGGTATACAGAGATGAGGGCGGGATATACAAAATTATACAAAATCATTGAGTATATGTTATGCCCACGGAAACACACAGTTACTGCCACAGCAGTCACAACAGCAAGCACCCCATAAGTTCCTTTCACATGTTATTTATTCGAAGCACCTAAGATCCTAAAGATGCCAGCCTACACAGAGCCGCAAACGCCAAACATGCACAAACTAGAACGTGTATGCGCACCCACACCTTCATGACCGCGCCGAGTTATGAGAGAGAGACAAAACACACCAAAGCACAGAGAGAGAAGTACAAGAATCGTAGCAGAGGGGAGAAGCGCGGCTAAGCAGCGACCTTCTTGCTCTTCTTCTTCTCCTTCTTCGGGGGCTCCTCGTCGGCGGCCTCGCTGCGCCGGCGCTTCTTGTCCTTCTTCTCGTCGTTGTCGCCGCCTTTGCTCTTCTTCTCCTTCTTGTCATTCTTCTCGTCGTCGTCGCCGCCCTTGCTCTTCTTCTCCTTCTTGTCCTTCTTCTCCTTCTTATCCTTCTTGGTGGCGCTGGGGGGGACGATGTCGGCCATCTCGGGGTCGATCTGGATCTCGCCCAGGACGGCGTCCATGGCTCCCTTCTGTGGGGTGTGTTAGCATATCTGATATTTTTAGCAAAGTGTAAACGGGCAACGTACCATAGCCTCCTCGTTCCTGGTTGGTGCCTTTCCGGTGGCGTAGAACTCGAGTCTCTCCTCGACCTGAGCCTTGAGAGCCTCACCGAACTTCGTCGACGGGGTCTCGGAGAAGTTATCAATCCTCGATGCAATAGAGCACTTGTTGGCCAGGAATCTGGAGATGCGGCCCTTGTTCTTGGTGCCGGCGCGGCCGATGAAGCTGGAGTGGTAGATGAGGCCGTACTTGGGGGTGTTTCCCTTGGTCTTCAGCGCGCGGAAGAGGGCCTTCTCGGCACCGAGAATCTGGACGGTGGAGGCGGGGTACTTGGAGAGGTTGGTGAGGGAACCCGCGTGGGAGATGAGGCGCGCGGCGACGACCTCGCCGATCAGCGAGGCCAGGTTGGGCGCGACGATGGCCATCTTGTCGGTGAGGTATTGGAAGAGGGAACGGCGGTATTCGGCGAGCTTGACGACGCGGTTTGCGAACGCGGAGACGTTCTTCATGTCCTCCTCGGAGATGTCCTGGCCCATGGAGACCTTGCCAGCGTCGATGATGGCTTGCGCGATGTCAGCATCGTCGTTGACGAGCGTGGCAATGTCGTGGAGCCTGTCGTCGCTGAGGGACTTCTTGTCGCCGATGGCGAGGGCAAGCTTGGCGTAGGTGTGGTTGTCCGAGACGATCTTGATCAGCTCGGGGAAGTGCCACGAGTACCACTCGCGCACACGCATGGAGAATGTGTTGACGGCCTTGTCGAGGTGGTCCAGGGTGGCAATGGCCTGGATGATGTGATTGTCGTTCTTCTGGACGGAGAACTTGACCTTTGCGCGGGAGTAGGCGTGGCCGAGACCAAGCTGTGCTCTCTCGACATCTCCCTCGTGAAGACCCTTGAGCAGCTTTCCGGCGTGCGTTCGCAGGCCTCTGAGCAAGTCGGCGACAACCTCGGAGGTATCGCCAGTCTCGCACTCGACGGAGGAGAAGTTGGCCTTGATGCTACCGGCCAAGGCCTTGTCCTGGACACCGAGAACGGTCTTCTTCTTCTTGCTGACTTTTGGGAGACTCAGCTCAAGGACGGAGCGGAGGTATTCGGACAGGACACCCTCAGAGATGAGGTTGACGTTCTCAAGGGCCTCGGCCGCACCTCTGTAATCTGAGTTAGCAATCTAGTCTTAAAAGAATTGATCCCTTTCAATTGTACCTGTAAGGCGCAAAGTTGACCAGCTTGACCATCTTTCCGAACTTGGCGACATCATGGGAAGCAGCCTCGACCTCCTTCAATCTGCTGCCAATAGTCTCTGGCTGGTGGACGACCTGGAAGATCGCATATCCCACTGAGCTCTCGTGGAGCAGGTAATCTATGGCGGACATGGTGGGCAAACGTCTTCGGCGTCTACCGTAATTGGTGTCGTAGACCTTATCAAACTCACAAGATTTATTCTTGAGAGTTGCGGTCCAATGGTTGTCGGTGATAGTTGTCGATTAGTGGAAAACCTCAATCACAGCTTCGCACCTTGAACTTTTTTCGTGCAGTGCGATTTGCAGCCCGCTAGCATTTCTGTGGCGCTAAACTTAATATGTACTAGCGTCATCACCGCCCGACCAGTGAACTTTTTAGGAGTAGATGAGGCTTTCAGTACGGAATGGGAATTTATCTTTACGTAGTAATTCTGGGTTCAATTCTCTTGGCTATCCTTATTTTCAGAATGAAGTTATGTTTCGGTAACATGTCTACGCTATATACAAATTTCAGGACCACGCATAGGAGTACTACCAATATAAACCACCACAGCTACAGGCACAAGTACACATCAAACAAGTCAAGTGATCTTTCGATCCATAATGTTTTTAAGTAATTCCAATTCTATGTCAACTGCGTTGAAGCAGGCTCTGCAACGATAAACAACCCAGCCGGAAAATGTGATGAGCTTTCCCTAACCCTTTTCACACCATAACACCCTTAAAATGCAAACAACTATTTAAACCTTCTCGGCTCTCCATCCCTCAACTGGGAGGGGGAAGCTGGAAGCCCAGCTGGCGATCTCCTTGCGGAGAGCGTTGATCTTCTCGATCTCGCCACCGGCAACCTTGGCCCTGAAGTCCTTGAGCTTGTTGTCCGGCTTGGGGAGCGCGGCCTGGGTCTCCTTGCAGATCTGGATGGTCTGGTCAATGTAGCTAGCGACTCTCTTGAAGTCCTCCTCGCCGAATCCACGGGAGGTCATGGCGGGGGTACCGATGCGGATACCGCATGGGCTGAGAGCGGACTTGTCGCCGGGGATGGCGTTCTTGTTGCAGGCAATGTTGATCTGCTCAAGGACGGCCTCGACGCGGGCACCGTCCAGGGACTGTGCGCGGAGGTCCATGAGGACCATGTGGGAGTCGGTGCCGTCGGCAACGAGCTTGTAGCCGAGACGCTTGAGCTCGACCTCGATGGCTTTGGCGTTCTTGATGACCTGCTCCTGGTACTGCTTGAACTCGGGGGTGTTGGCCTGCTTGAGGGCAACGGCGAGGGCGGTGATGGTGTGGTTGTGGGGTCCACCCTGGTGACCGGGGAAGACGGAGAAGTTGATGGGGTTCTCCAGATCGTAAAGGATGTCCTTTCCGGTCTTGGCGTCAGTGGAGCGGACACCCTTGCGGAAGAAGATCATGGCACCACGGGGACCACGGAGGGACTTGTGGGTGGTGGTGGTGACGATGTCGGCATACTCGAAGGGAGATGGGATGACACCGGCGGCGATGAGACCGGAGATGTGGGCCATGTCGACAACGAGGTAGGCACCGACCTTGTCGGCGATCTCGCGCATGCGCTTGTAGTCGATCAGACGGCAGTAGGCAGAGGTACCGGCAACGAGGACCTTGGGTCTGTACATGAGGGCATTCTGCTCGAGCTGCTCGTAGTCGATGATGCCGGTCTCAATGTTGACACGGTAAGGGAAGGTCTCGAAGTAGGTGGAGACAGCGGAGATCTTGCGCTGAGGGGTCTGGTAACCGTGGGACAGATGGCCTCCGTGGGGGAGATCAAGACCCATAAGTCTGTCATGGGGCCTCATGATGGCCTGGTAGGCCTGGAGGTTGGCAGGGCTACCACTGAGGCACTGGACGTTGACACCCCACTTGGCCTTATCCAAGTTGAAGGCGGTAAGGGCACGAGCCTGGCAGGTCAACTCAATGGCATCGATGTGCTCGTTGCCGCCGTAGTATCTAGCACCTGGGTAACCCTCAGAGTACTTGTTGGACATTGGGGATCCCAGTGCGTCGAAAACGGCGCGGGAGGTGACGTTCTCGGAAGCGATGAGGATGATGGACTCGCGCTGTCTCTGGATCTCTTTCTCCTGGAATTTTACGTTAGATATGCCATCGTGAGATATGATTATGATTGATTAGACTTGCCATGATCGCAGCTATCTCAGGATCGGTCTCCAACAAGGACTTCTCAAGAGCCTACACATTGTGATGTCAACTGTCATGTCCATTATGACTCCGATAGCTGGAACTTACGTCCTTGTGCGCCTGGGAGAGGGCATATGTGGGCTGGGTAGTAGAAGCCATTTTCACAATTGATTCGATCTGATCAAATCCTAAATCTTCAAATGTAGTAAATGGGTAGAAGAATAAATGGTGGGTGGAAACTTCGAAAGGTATGACGATAATTTACCCCCAAATTTCTGACCGCCACCCGATGCTGCCCCGCGTTGGTGTTAATCCGCTAAATTTATTAGCTAAAAATGCTATCGATTGTGCAGGGGTGGTGGCCGATTGGTTGATGAGATTCGGGCCCCGAAAGTCTCCGAACTCACTCCTTGTTTTATATTATTTTCATACTTTCAAGCTTCACTGGTTGGTTGAGAATCACAAGCAATTTCTCCTTGGGTTGAGTTAAATCGCATGTCGCCGCACAAGTAGCTCTCCCGTCATAGGATGCCCTCATCTTGGCAGGTCACTCGCATATATTCAAGCACGGGATGGGATCCAGGGCATCTGGGTTTGTATTACAATGCCTTGCATATCCACGCCATTCCATTCTCTACTCCTAATATTACAAGCCCAGTATTCTCCAATGCAAATGCCTCGTTTAGGTGTAGAATGCGAACTTATCCTTCTCCGCCCCAGCCTTGACCTGGCTTGAGTATGCATCCTCCAAATCGCTCTGAATAATATTATACCTGTTCTTCCTGACCGCCCTCAGTCCAGCCTCCTGCATGATGGCGGCAATGATCGCTCCGCTGAGCGGGTCGTTTCTGATGATCAAGCTGTCAAGATCCACCTCGGGAGAAAGGCTCATCTTGCTCGCGATGGTGGTGAAGATCAGGCGTCTCTCACGTCTATCCCTCAGGTTAGGGAACTCAATCTTCCTGTCCAAACGTCCAGGTCTCAGAAGAGCGGGATCAAGTGTATCAGCTCTGTTGGTGGCCATGATGACCTTGACGTTGGAGGTCTGATCGAAACCATCCATTTGGTTGAGAAGCTCAAGCAAGATACGTTGGACTTCTCTGTCGGCACCAGTCTGGGCATCGAAACGCTTCGTGGCAATGGCATCAATCTCATCAATGAAGATGATTGCTGGGGAGTTCTCACGGGCCATGCGGAAAACGTCGCGGACCATACGAGGACCCTCACCCAGGTACTTCTGGACGAACTCGGAACCAACAACACGGATGAAGTTGGCAGTCGTAGAGTTCGCAACGGCCTTGACAAGCATAGTCTTTCCCGTTCCTGGTGGGCCGTAAAGTAGCACACCGCGCGGTGGGTCGATACCAATTTGTCTGTAGAGATCGAAGTGCGTCAGAGGAAGCTCAACAGCCTCTCTGATCTCCTGCTTCTGCATATCTAAGCCTCCTACATCTGCGTATGTGACATCGGGCTTCTCGTGTGCGCCGAGCATGGCGATGGAGGAGTCCGCCTCCGGAGGAAGAATGTCGACAAGGGCGTTGGAGTGGCGATGGAGGGCGACAGATGACGATGGCTTGAGCAACTCGCGGTCGAGGGTCGAGAGGATTCGTACGACATAGTTGGAGCCTGTTGATGATTGCACGATGCCGGTACTGGTTTGCGCGGTTAGTATTGAATCGCGATAGTGACATCAATGCCTTACTTTTGATCTATAGCTTCCATAAACTGCCCAATAACAAGGGGCACACTCTGAATGCGCTTGATCTCTTCTTGTGCCCTGACCAGCTCTCTCTTTAAACTCCTGTATGTTGTTAGAGAGTCGTACTACACACTGTGTATTGATGAAGGTAATTTACCTCTGTTCATCCTTGATGTATTCCTCTTGAAGCTGGATATACCTGGATTCGTCAGCATGCTGCCTAGAGCTTCACGAAGGCGACAAAACTCACTCCAAGTGCCTCTGAAGTTTCTTCAGCGTCGAATACTCATCGCTTCCATCCGTCGCCAGCCCTTCTAACGAGTCGATGTTTGGAATCGACGATGGCAGCTGCTTCCTGTGAGGCAACACCTGTGTCGCAGGGTTCTCGACAGCCGGGTCCGCCATAGCTCTCCTCGTGCTGGAAGGATACGTTTGACGACGCTTTTGCAGATTTATTGAGATCGTCACTAGCAGGCTGTGATGATGCAGAGCACTGACTGTGAGCACTGTGAGCACTGTGAGCACTGTGAGCACTGTACAATTCGTGGATTTTACTGATAGGTTGGGTTCGTGGTTGATGAGGCGCGTTTGTAGGTTGTTTTAGTCTGAGCTGAGTTGTTGCTTCACTTTCGTTGGATGTCGACTACGGGAATCTCCATGATTGGCAGGATTGGCAGGTGATTGGCAGGGATCAGGGATGCAGGTCGTACTAAAGTATGTCCGGTCGCCGTGAGTGTTCTCGTCTACCGTAGTAAATTGATGGGGCGTCTATCCGCTAAGGTGCCTCTCTCTACCATCTTATGATGGGAACCTGACCCAACCAGTCAGTCACAGTCACAATCACCAGCCACATCACAACTTCTTCCTTCCCTTCTCTCCTTCCTCAACTCAACTTGGGTACTTTCTCTCTTACTCTTACTCTTACTTCGCTATCCTTCTTATGACAACAAATACTGCTCTGCCTTTTACAGCGTGGCTAAGGGTTCACTGTATCATAAATCGGATGCTTCCTTCACCCTGACTTCACCACTATGTCCTCATCCATCACCATCCCCACCCGCCAGGCCTACTGCGAGGGTGGTAAGGTCGGATCGAGCTCAAGCTCATCATCGTGCTATTCCACCTCGCCACAGACTCCCCAGCGGAAGGGGAAGAGCCCGATGTCGACGCCGTCAAAGTCGTCGGGCCATAATCGAAGGCCGAGCATGCTGAGTGAGTCCTCTCCCGACCCGGCTGTCACACCATTCAGCCAAGCGGCTGCCAGCGGCTCTTCAACCACGAAGAAGCGTTATGGATATGGGATACTTCAAGTTACAATATTTATGGATCGTGAGCCTGACAAGCTTTATTAGGCTCGTCCTTCTCTCAACAGGAACACACCGTCATCAATATCGGTGACCCGGATGGAACGCCTCGTCTTGTGAGTCCACCCACTCCGCCACCACAACTCCCACGCCGGTTACTGACGTGTACACTACAGATAACCTGCGTCCGCTACTCTCAAGGCTATGAATGGAATCCAGGTAATTAAACCCTTCTTATCGTGACCCTAAATCACCAGCTAACGACCCCTACCCAGAGATCTTTCTCCCCTCGTACATGGAGTGCGACTTCGAGTCCATTGAACGCAAACGCGACCCCGTCCACGAGATCAACCTCAGCGACGAAGAGATGAAGAACATGTTCCCCCAATAAGCCAAGTCACGAATTGTTCGCATGTAGCCTAGGGGCTCGCAGCGGTGTAGTAAGGAAGGGTCTTGCCTTACATACAATATTGGGGTTGGGTTACATATTAGTGTGTATGCGGGATTGACAACGGATATGTCTTTCTGCGGCTGGGAACAGGGGGATCGCCTTAGCATTTTGGAGTATAACTGGGTATTATCTTTTGGCAGCGGGTAGTGGGAGTATGCACATAGGTCTATGAAATTACGAGCATAATTTGAGTTGATGGAGGGTCGAGTATAACGTTGGGATCTGGTATGGGGGAAACGGCACCAACATATTTCTAGTTTTATTCATTCCATACCTTTTTGGGGAATTCCGTCCAAGGGGCACTTTTAGAGGTTCTATATAACCCTCAAGGCAACTCATTTATTTTTCTACATCTTCAAGGGGACGGATTGTGATCCATCATCTCCTCCTTAAGAGACGGTGAGTCCATAGCCTTGACACATGATAACTCGTTTCACATGCATGAATGTCACCCCACCGTTTCAGGTCCCACTTCCCACCTCCGATAAGCCTCGCAATCTTTATCGCAATCGCGGCACTAATCCCCATCAGGGCCCCCCTCCCAAAGTGCACGCACGCATCGCATCGGTAAACAAATCCCAGCCCAGCAAGCCTTACGACCCCTCAACCTCCACAGACGTTGCGCAAAACCGAACGACGTTATCTTCCCAGCGATTGAGGAGAGGGTACAATGGCAGACCTCCAGCGCAAAATCGAGCTCCAAGAACCAGATGACCTACGCTACCTCCTCACCAACACGCGACGCGTTGCTGGTGAGAAAATCGACGTCGCGCTTCCCCCGATCGAGGGCGAAGATGTGCTACGACAAAAGGTGGAGGAGTTGGTGAATTCGGTGCGTACTCCCCGCCCCCCCCTTCTTGCTTTGCTCCAGGATTCAACAGTAGCTAATACGGAAGTAGTATGTGACACAGACGTTCTCGCTGGCGGCGCCGAATACTCTTATAAACGGACACCCGGTCGCGGCGGACTCATCGCTTTTGGCGCCGGAGGGAGGGGCGGAGGCGGAGGTGGTGGAGGAATATGAACCTTTCTCCGAATCCCTGCGCGACCGCGCCGCGAAACTCCTACGTACCGAAGAAGAACTCCTCCTCGAAGTGGGGAGGCTCCGTCGCGAAGCACCTGCTAAGGCGGCGGCGGCTTGGAGGGAGGAGTTGGCTAGGGATGAGGACCTTGAGATGGAGGATGAAGAGCAGGAGGGGGGGGAGGAGTGAGGGTAGAGAAGTTGGAGAGGCAGGAGGAGGTGGAACGCAGTTGGAAAGAGGGGGTGCAGGGGTTGGGGGGGCTGAAAGGGGGGGTTCCGGCTTTGGCGGCGAGGATGGAGAGGGCAAGACGGGCGGGGGGGTATGCGCTTGCTGAGGGGTAAGAGTGGGGGTGGAAGGCTTGGTTGGACGGAAGATGGTTTGGGGTTTGGAAAGATTGGATGGTGTTTTTTTGGGGGGGGATGGTGGGGTATTTTGGGGGGAAATGCTGGGGTAATTGGGGGGGGCAGTGGAGTTGGCGTTTCGTTTGGTATAATGGGTGATATGATGGATACGGCTTGGTTGGATTGTTTGTATGAGTACGATGAAGGCTGCTCGAAGATGGAGAGGAGAGGTTGGGTCACGATTATGAACTGAGCGGTGCCGATGAACAAGTTGCATAGGGCCTGAACAGGTTGCTTGGATAGTAAACTAGGTTTTCTCCTGGCCACTTTCTTGACTTGGGCCAGATGTCTCATTTCAATCATCCTCATCCCTCTGTCTAGGTTCTCTCCTCCTTCTGGGCCCCCTCCGTCTGCGTTCCCCCTCCTTCTGCGTTCCCCCCTCCGCCTGCGTCGCCTTCTCCTTTGCATTCCCTCCTCCTCCTGTATTGTGAAAACCCATCATACTTGTTAGCTACTGTTAGGGTTTAGCTTTGATCTCCAACAATTTCAGGGGATACGTACGCCTTAACAGCATCACCTCCAACTCTATCCCTAGAGGATCGTACAGTGTAATAAATTTTTCGCAGGCATTGAACAACTTGGACCTATTAGCTTTGTCGAATACCGGCGGAGGAGACACATACAGTTTCGTAACACGCTTCGTAGGTTGACATGTTTGTTTGGATTCGGGTGCTTGGATTCGAGTTCTTGGATAGTTGAATGATACTTTGCACTGAGTTGGATAGGGGGGTTATTTAACGTGAGGTGAAAACAAAGGAAGGAACTCAGACCGCTAATATGAGAGTAAGGATTTCACCTCCTTCAACTACGTGTGGAATTCTGTATATTACGCCCATAGATACAACAAAAGACAGGCAAAGGCCAAGGATCAACAACACCGCATTCATCTGACCTCGAACCTCTACAAACAAAAAACAGCGAGCTCTCGACTAGCATTCTATGCTTGCACTCTCATGTTGAATTTCTTCCGTCTTCCCATCGAGACCCCATCGTAATCTCGTTATGTTCTACCGCGCTTTATACGCTCCCATTTCTCGGTCGTCATCACCCAATCCTCAAGCGGGGGTAATTCCATGGTCCGTATACTGCTTTGCCCGGAGGTCCGCCGCCACACCGCCCGGCTCAGGGATCGGGGCCGTAGTAGTAGCAGTCACAGTCTCGCCCTTGCCCTCCGTATTATCAATGACAGCATCCTCCTTCTTCTCCTCACCGCGCTTCTTCGCCCACTTCGGCGACCTATAGAACTCCGGCTCACTCCACGGTCCCGCATCGCTGAACCCGCATCCGCCCTCGCAATCGCAGGATCCACCGAACTGCTCGGGCAGGTTCTCAGCCGGAACCTGTGCGAGCAGCTGGCTCTGGTATCCGCTACCAAGAACGTGGATCTTCTCGACGGTGACGGGGTCGAGGAAGGACTTGATCATGCCGAAGACGGAGCTAAATCCCCACGGGGCGTTGATGAGGTAGAGTCTGCCGAGGCGCTCGGGGTAGTGGTTCTGCGACATGGCGGAGGCCTCCTTGACGTAGCCGTAGACAGAGGAGATCTTGGCGAGCCCGACGCCCTTGAGGTCCATGATTGTGCAGCAGGTTTCGAGGAGGTGGCTCGACTTGCGGGAGCAGGCGGGGAGGCGGGGGTCGGACACTTTCTCGTACTCGACGGCAAGGTTTTGAAGCATGCGCTCTTGGGTGGTGATTTTGTTCATGGCGGTTAGGTCGCACTTGCCTAGTTGTTCGATGTAGACGGGGCGTCCATCCTGGGGGGGGGGGGTTAGTATCGGGGGAGGTTCGATGGGGGGCGGCGGGCAACTGTACCCTGTCGGTCTTGTGGTAGTATTGTGGGTAGTATTCGAAGATCTGGGCCTTCTCGGTGTACTCGAAGTTCTGGACCAGGTGGTCGAGGTTAATCTCCTTCCTCCAGGCCTCGCTGTTAACGAACCTGAGCATACGTTAGCAACTTCCTCTTTAATAGCTATAGCCGTATAGTTGGGGTGGGCCGACATACATCAGCTCCGCGAGCGCAACATCGAACTTCCGTGCACGCAAGAATCTCAACTGATTGGGGTCAGCAAACGTAGCTCCAAGCTGCGGAGAACCGCACATACCAGAGTCAAAGTATCCAAACGCTCCGTAAATCCCTTCTGCTCCAACGACATCCTCAATTGGTAGACCTGCGCCTCCTGCTGCGGCGTGAGGTGTCCAGCATGCCCAGGCTGGTTCGTGGCGGAGACGGTTGGGAAGTCGTAGTCGTCATATTTCGGGTCCGTCTTGAGGGGGACGATCTCAGGGGGGGCTGCCATCTTCAAAAGCGAGTGATTAAGATAAGACGAAGGGAGGAGGGGGGGGGATACTATTTTATGTAGGTTTTGGTTTGGTTTTGTCTGGAGGTGAGACTAGGTTGATTGGGATGTATAGTACTAAGATTATCGGTAGGGTAGGAGGAGCAATCTTGCGTTTAACGGTAAGTTATGGAAGTGACGCAAGCTGTGGGTGGCCCGCCGCCGCTCATCCCATGTAAGCGAGCAAACGACGTGGGACGAGCTCCAAACACGTCGACAGGGGCAACGTGGGGTAAAAGTCGCATAGAGGAAATGGAGTATACAGGTGTAACGTCTATGAAGAATGAAGAATGAAGAATGAATGTCGTCTTTTTCAACTCGTTCACACGGTTCACATGGTTCACATGGTTCACATGGGAAAGAGCCCCATTCTCATGCATAGAGTTTCAAGTCAATATAGTATTTTCAACCACTTGCAGAGCCCTTCTTATCTGCATCTTCCTCGCCCTCATTCTCAGCCTTCTCTTTCCTCTTCATCGTGACGTCCCAGTTATACACACGTGCTGTGGCCACCTCCATAGTCTAGTCCATGTCAATTAGCTGTTCAAAGGACAGGATTCGTGCACACATACTGTGATTTGCTCCCTGAGAAAGTCGAGATCCTCCTCGCAGTTTGACAAGCTCGCTTTCGCCGAGGTGAGTTTCGAGTTCAGGAGCACCTCCGCCTCGTCGACGGGGTACGACAGCATAACGTTCGCCTGTGCCATGTCAATATTTGTACCTCAAACCAGCGAGTAGCAGACATACCCCAAGCCATAGATAAACTTCCTCCGTAGGTGGAATATGTGCCTTTGCGTAAAGCGTATCATTAAGCTCAAACGTCGCTTCTATCGGGTCCGAATCAGGCTATAGAACAAACATCAGCACATCGCTAACGCCGCAGAGATCGGAGCTCGGGCACCTTTCGTGTTTTTAAGAACCGCACGGTATCTAGCGTCTTTTGAATATCCGGCATCTTATCCTTCAACCCAGCTGCTCTCCGCTGCTGGTTGGCCTCCATAAACTGGTACTTTCTACACGCATTGTATCAGTTCTCCGCGCGTTTGAACAAGAGAGGCACGGGCAGCATACGCTATCATCTCCTGGAAGCTCTTGAGAGTGGCCTCCACATCCGCGCGGGTCGTTACGTAGTCCTCGACCTTATCGACGAAGGGCGCATAGGGGATACCCCGAGGGTTCGTCCGGGCTGCGGGTTTTCTGGGGAAGCCGCGAGGGTCAGCTAGGGTTCGACGGGTGGAATAGAGCTTTGGGGAAGGAGCAGCTGTTACTTACTTCGTCGCTGTGTCTGCCATTTTTTGGGTATTATCCCACAGCTGGCGGGGTTGTGTTGTTATGGGCAAACTATCTTACCTCGATACTTGCGCTGCTGTGTGGTGCAGATTATTGGCCTCGCACTGTCACAGCAGTTAGCGCCACAGGTGGACTTGGGTGGGATTTCAGGTGTCTCAATGGGCAGCATTTCAGGAATTCATAGCAGTCACTCGAGAGGAACAAATATGGATATAGGGTAATATGATCTATCTATACCTAACTTTTATTTTTTGTTTTAATAATTCACTGTGACGAATGGACCGTACTGGGTTATTTTGGGTCATGGTATTAGATCAACAAGATTAGATCGAACCGATCTAATCTTATCAGCACCCCCCACTACAAAAGCATCACCCTCCAAGTCTCGCAAAGCATCACAAAACGTTGTATAAATTTATTTCCATTCATCCGCTCGACACTCAAACCCCAATTTAAACCCCTCCTAAACATCAATCCGTCTACTTCCAGAAGAATCCAATCAACCATCCAAAAAAAAAAGCAAAAAAGTACAAAAAGACTCATCAGATTCCATCAATTCTGGACATCTGATGAGGGAGAAAATCACTTTTTATGATTTTACTTTTTGTCGATATAATCCATTTTTTCCCTTGCTCTTTCTGTATAACCCGAAACTCGAACCCGTGATCTCCCTTTATATAACCCTGGCCAGATTGTCCAGACGGTGGTACTTCCACCGCGCCACTGTGCCGCTTATGGGAGGGGAGGCGGTTGTTTTGGTTTATATAGGAAGGGTAGCGCTTAGAGGGAGACAAAGGGGGGGATGGGGATTGTCTTTGGATTTGCGGTGTTGCACGGTGTTGCACGGTGTTTCCCATCGGTGTCGGCGTCTGGGTTATCTCACACATATGCGTGCTTGGACCAGGTTTAATTTGATAATAATATCAATATAACTAATACACATTCTAAAAATATAAACTGTATATTTTTCAAAAATGTCAGCTTACGAGGCAGGCAAGGACGCGCATAGGAAGAGCACGCAGCCGCTTAAACGAAGCTGGACCCCGCCTGAAGACGGAGTTGATGTTCGGGTTCAAACTTAAGGCACGATGACGTTGAGTATCAGAGAGCCCGTATAACAGCCCGGTTGCATCGTTTAGTTTGGGTGAAAGCTGGGTTCACGGTGCGGGAGAAGGAGGACGTGTGAAGAGAAGCTGGGGTGATGGGTGGCGGGTTTGAGTTTAAAGGAGTAAAGGGGTTGGTGATAAATATTCTGAGGAGTCTTGAGAATGTAGAGTGAGGGTTTGGAGAGAGCGGAGAGAGAGCGGAGAGAGAGCGGAGAGAGAGCTATGAGGCATGCTGGAAGAAGAAATGGAAAGAAGAGATTTCAAGGTTGATGGAGAGAATACAGTCGGTTTAGTAGGCGAGACAAATATTATAGTCTATTAGGTGTTTTCGAAAGGAGATAAACCATGTCACAAGTTAGGAAAAACACAGGTTAGTATAAAATAGATTGTCAAGATCAGTTGGTGTAAAGGAGTATATTCTTCAACCAGCCCAGATCATAATAATGAAAAGTCCGGAAGCGTTGTCGCCTGTTCTATGGGTGTAACATAGTGAATGGAGGAGGTCTTACGCCAGTTCAACCGAGGCTATTTGTGCCCCTGGTTCCCCTCGATTTTCTCGTACAATATCTTCAGGCCTGTAGTTTCAGATCCCTCGACTAGTTTTGCTGATCCAAGATGCATCGACCTCAAGGGCCGTGCTCGGTGTTGGGCGCATTGTCGTTGCGGGGTGGTCGAACAGTTGGGCTCCAACGTCGAGGGTATCGTATTATCCAACACGGCCTCTTCACGAAGGCCATCCAAGTTGGTTGTCGTCATAGGGTAGTATGTTTGTTCCAATCTCCCGTATGCACCCTCATTTCTTCGTCGAAGTCCCCCGTATCTGCTCCTTCAGCTCATCGATAAAGTGGCCCAGAAAGCCCTTCTTGCCACCAGGAACATCTATCTTCGTCCCCCCCATATCCGCCGGGTCCTTGCCATGGCGAAACTCATGCACCCCTTTGTGGATCCGTCGGACTCCGCGGTGGAAGGTTGGGCTCGAGATGAGCTAGATGGTCGCTGTCAGCTACTGAGTGAGGGTGGCGGATGTCTCGGGGGGGGGGCGCGAATGGGTAATAATGGGTTACCTTTTGGATAAGCCACAGTTCGACGGCGGCGCGTAGCCAGGACATGGTCAGTGGCACATGGAATCGTAAATTGGAAGGGATGTTGGTTTGCGCAGACGCCCAGGTGTTGTGATGGAGGCCCGTGGCAACAGAGTACTCGCAGTGGTTGTTGAGTTTGTGTTTGTGAGGCTTGTTGGTTGTTTGACTGGTACATAGAGCGTATCGGCCCTTTCACCCGAGCGCCCCGCCCGGTTTCTTCGTTCTTTGTTCTTCCCCTTCCCTTTGACCTCCATTACAACCATAACTTACACTATACAAGATTCCACCACTGCCGTTGCTTTTTTGCTTGTGATATAACGATATTATGATGATGTTCTCTCACTTATTATATCACTGGCGCCCTTGTGCCTGCCAATCTGGCCGCCCTTATACTAGATCCTTTGCACACTATTGATTCCGAACGCGGCTTCTTAGTTCCCGCCGTGGGACAAACGCCCAAGAGTGGGAACAACACCAGTGGTTTCCAGCGACTCTGACATCACGCTATTTACCACCCTCTAGAAGGATTTGGAAGGTTGGCTTTAGTCTGCGAAAAGTGATTGGCACTCTTTATTGCCTTTACCTATTCCTACAAGCTTGATTTTATTCCGCAATCACCGTGCCTGCCTGCCCTGCCTCGAGAGGGGAGAGCCTTACTCAGCACCACCAGGCGCAATAAATATTTATTGTACGAGGAGAGAGCTACAGCTATAATAAGTCCTCCCTTAGGCCCTAAAACGCCGCCCAAAACGCCATTTCCTTCCTTCTTAAGCAGGCCATCCACCGCCCTCCGACCTCTGCCACCAAACCCATCCCGCGTTGTACATCTGTCAACTGCGCTGCAGCCTCGCAAGCTGGATCGAATCCGCGCCTTCAGGGGCAGACACCTCGAGTCCCGGAGCCAGAGCGAGAACGGCGGCACGAGAAAGACGCTCCGCAGGGATTCGCCCAGTTGGATCCGGAGGATGCGGCGCTCGACGTCTGCATCCAAGCGCGCACGCTCGCCAACGGAGTCGCCCCAGCCAGACAGCATCTCCACAAAGCGGCAGGAGAGGCAACCGCCTACCTCTGAACCGCTATCGCGTGACCACAGCCTGACACGTGATTCTCAATCTGAACCACCGGCGTTGCCCCTGGGAAAGATGCCCACGTTCCTGCAATTATCGGAAGAGGGTAAGCACTGTTATTATGCCTATTTTTTTCTTTCTTTACTAATGCCGTTTCAGAAACCTTCCAAAAATTCAAGGAGCTGAACTGGCTCGAGAGGACCAGAGCAGCAGATGGCCGAACCACCGAGGACTCAAAATGGGCTCGCTGCGATGCAGACTTGACAGCAGGCCGCGACCGCTTCGGCGACATCTTCGTGTGGAAGAATAACCGCGTCAAGCTGCACGTCCCCGACGAGATGAACGACTACATCAACGCCTCCCCCATCACCATGAAAAGCCACCGCACCCCGCTGCAGAGCAAATACATCGCCATGCAAGGCCCCAAGCAATCCACCACCGACCACGTCTGGCGCATGGCATGGCACGAGCTCGCCAGCCCCGCCCTCATCGTCATGCTGACCGACGACAAGGGGTACCCCTATTTCCCGTCCAGCGCCTCACAAACCCTCCCCATCAACACCATCGATGAATTCGGCGACGGCTTCCTCGGCACCGTGACGTGTGAGGGCGACGCTGAGCTCTCCGCCGACGGCGCGACGGAGATCCGTAAGCTGGTTATGCGCGTGGAGGGCGAGCAGAAGGAGAAGGTCATCTGGCACCTGCTGTACACGCAATGGCCCGATTTCGGGATCCCGGCCGAGAACGAGACTGCTTCGCTGCTGAACCTGATTGCGCTTTCCAAAGAGAAGAATGCCACCCCCACCAATCCTAAAATCGTGCACTGTCGCGCAGGCGTGGGGAGGTCGGGGACGTTCATCGCGCTGGACCATTTGCTGGGGGAGTTGGAGGCGGGGGCGTTTCCGGGGGATCGGGGAGGTGGGGGTGGTGGGGCGTTTGAGGCGTTTCGGAGGGACGATCCGGTGTTTGATGCGGTGAATAGCTTGAGGATGCAGAGGCCGAATATGGTGCAGGCGGTGCCGCAGTATCGGTTTATTTATGAGGTGCTGAAGAGGGTGTGGGAGGATAAGTATGGGAGGAAGCTTGGGGAGGCGGGGGGGAGGGGCAGGCCGAGGGGTAGTGGGGCGGTGCCGACGGCGAAGGTTTTGAGGTTGGTGGATGCGGAGGATGTTTTTACGGAGTAGGGGGGTCTGTCTGTATTGGTTGTGGTGGGGAGGAGGGCGGTTTATTGGATTTGAGTTTCCATAGCGTTTGTTTAATGCGAGACCGAGCAAGCGGCGAGCGAACATAGACGGAGCGCTGTATATTAGACGATGCGCCATAGTGACTCTGAACATTTTAGTTTAGGGATCACAGTGGATGAGATAAATCAACTGAAGTCGTTTCTCATAACTATATAGCAGTCATTCACTCGTAGATACATCGCCACACCACCCCCGGCTCTACCGCCTGACCATATTATGCTTCCAAAGACCCCCTCCGTTACTGTTCTAGCCATTCCGATAACCAATACCCGCACAAGCAACGCCAGCAACCAACCAATATATCAATGATTCCTTCGTCATATAATCTGAGGCGACTACGTCGCCGCCGTCGCCGCTGGCGTCGCTGTCGGGGCTGGTTTCCCAGTGATGTAATCCCTGTTTTCAATCGTGACGCTCTTGGTCATATGGTTCACCTTATACACACCCACGAGCCTGCTCGCAAGCTCAAACATGTTATTGCGCAGGGAGATGACGATGAACTGAGCGTTCTTGGTGCGTTCCTTAATGTAAGAAGCCACGATAGAGACCTGTTACGCGTTAGTTTCGTTGATTCGCAGAAAATAGTTTACTTGGGGGGGGGGGGGGGCTCACATTGCGGAAATCAAGCGCAGCATCAATCTCATCCATAACATACAACGGCGTCGGCTTATAATGATGCAGCGCGAACACCAGCGCCAGCGAACTAAGCGTCTTCTCTCCACCCGACAAATTGCTGATGTTCTTCCAGCTCTTCTTCGGCGGCATCACAGAGAACAAGATGCCCTCGCTGAACGGATCTAAACTGTCCACGAGCTCGAGCTCCGCATTGCCGCCCATGGTAATCATCTGGTACATCTCCTTGAGCCGTAGCGAGATAGTAGAGAAGCCCTCCATGAACCCCTCGAGACGCAGACGGCGCAGGTCGTCGCAGCGTTTCTTGACGCGGTCACGCTGTGCGACTGCGGCGGCGAGGTCTTCGGAGCGGGTAGTGTGTTCCTCGACGCGGCGGCGGTACTCTGCCAAGACGCCCAGTTCCACATTGACGTTCTGGGTCTTCTCCTCGAGGATGGCGATTTCACTCTTCAGTGTGTCCTTGCTCATATCCGCAAGCTCGTCCTTGCTATACGCCTGCAACTCCTGAGGCTCGGACTCCTCGCCAAGGTCGTTGATGTTTTGCACAGATAGCTTGGAGAATTTCTCTTGCCAGTACCGGAGGCGCTTTTGGTTCTCGAGGAGCACTTTCTGGTTCTCTTCGAGCTTGTTGCGCATTTCGATTTCGACGGCACGGGTCTCGTTTAGCTCGGCGGTCTTCTCATCAAGCTCGGCCTTCAGTGCTGACAACTCTTGTTTCTTCTCAGTAAGTGCTTCGTTGGCCTGCTCTGCTCTCTGCTTCGAAGCTTCAGCGTTTGAGCTCTCATTTTCGATTTCCTGCTCGAGTTTCTCCAAGCCGGCAATGACACCCTGTAAATCCTTGGTAGCCTTGTTGTGGTCTTTTTCGAGCTTAGGGATCTGCTTCTCCGCTTTGGCCTTGGTAATTTCGGCTGTAGACACTGCGTCATTGAGAACGTCGATTTGCAGCTTTAGATTGTCGACCTCAACTTTCTGTGCTCGCAGTTTCTCACCGCCGACTGCCATGATTTTGTCTTGTAAAGCCTTGATTTCGTCTTCGACGCTCGAAGTCTCACTATGTAGCTTCTCGATGCTCTTGTTAAGTTTAAAAATCTCTTTCTCAAGGGATGTGATGCGGCCATTGTCGGTTTGATTCGGCTGATGTTCCTTACTCAGCTCTTTGACTCTCCGTTGGGCATCCGCTAGATTGCGCGCCGAACTTTCAACCTCCAGACCAATCTTCTGCATTTTGGTTTCCAGCCGGGGGATCTGATCACTCAAATCTCTCAAAGAAGCTTCGAGTTCCCGTTGGCGCTCCTGGAAAGTTTGGAACTCTTGCTCCATGACATCTCTGTCAACTTCTAGTTGGGCAACTTGAGTCTTGGAGACATCGGCAACAAGTTTAGAGGACATGAGACCCTTCTTAACAGTGTTACCTCCACCAGACATAGTACCCGACTTGTCAATGAGTTGTCCGTCGAGAGTCACAACGCGCCATCTGCGGGCTCCATACGCGATTCGATTGGCTTGAGCTAAATCATCTGCCACAAGGGTGTCTTGGAGTGAATGGTAAAAAGCTGGGAGGAATATGTCATTCTTTGCCTTGATCAAGTCGAAAAGTCGAGGAACGTTTTCGGGTGTGGCAATGGGTGACAGATTGCGGTTGCCAAGTTTATCGAGACACATGAAGTTACCTCGTCCGAGGTTGGTCTTTCTCAGGTACTCGATGCATTGCTGTCCATTTTCGACGGTATCGGTAACAAAGTTATCCAACGCGCCACAAGCGGTAGAAATTGCTACATCGTACTTCTGATCGATAGTGCCCAGGTTCCCTAGACGGCCATGGAATCCTTCAATGCGGCCAGATTCCTTCAATCTCATGAGCCCGGAAAGAACATTGCCTTGGGTCTGAGTGTTTGAGAGGCTCGCACGTGCTTCATCGGCCTTTTGCCTGGCCCCAGAAAGCTGTGCACGGCATTCAGGCTCCTTTTGGGCCATTTTGCTTAACTCGGCCTTTGTCTTGGCAACTTCCTTCTCAAGCTTTGCCTTCTGAGCTTTACATTCTTCCAACTCAGCAAGCTTGGCTTCCTGGCCTCCCTGAATGGACGCTATTTTAGCCTGCGTTTCCTCGAGGGCCACGGCACCAGCGTTTGCCTTCTCATGAAGTATCGCAAGTTCACTTTCAGCAACAGCGACTGCTGATTGCGTCTGGTTGATCTTTTCGTTCCATGGCTCCAGGGATTTCTGCTTGGTAGCGATCTGGTCTGAGAAAACTTGAGCCTTGCCTTTAAGGCTATCACGTATGCTTGCGAGCTCTTTCTCCTCAGCTTGCAACTGCTTCTCCAAACTGGCAATTTCCTTTGTTGACTCTTCAATCTCATTTGTGCATTCTGCGATGCTAGCAGTAGCTTCTTGTCCATTTTTTTCCGTAGCAGCAATGCTCTTTTCTAACTTCTTCTGCTTCCCGGTTAAGAACTTCCTCTTTTCTTCAAATTTGACATTGTCTTGGTCGAATTTGGCCATTTCCTTCAGGATAGCCTGGGTTTCCTTGTCCATAGATTCGTACTCTTTCTGACCTCGCTTGTATTGCTTGTCCATCTGCTTAATTCCATCTTCATTGCCCTTGTGCTTCTCGAGCTCCGTATCAAGCTGCTCTTGCATTTGGCCAATGGCTTCTTCGGTAACTGTTATGTTATCGCCGCATCCATTAATGTATATTTGATAAAGTGCTGATTGCTTCAGAGCCAGTTCATTCTCGTCTTTTATGAATGCAAGAGCCTTGTTCTTTTTATCCTCGAGACTATTCTTCTCCTTCTCAACGTGTTGTACACGGGTACTCTTTTCCATGCAGACCTCGTTGAGTGTTTCGACTTCGGCAGCAGATTCTTCGATAGGAGTCTTGTATTTGGATGTTCCGATAATGTCTTCTAGATATTCCAGTAGCCCATCATCGTGCTCATTTGCAGCCTTGGCCTTCATCTGAGCAATCGACTCGACTTCGCCCTGTAAAATAAGGAAACGCTTGTGGTCGAGATCCACACCCTTATCACGCAGGAGGGTCGTGACTGTGGTGAAATTCGACTCTTTTCCGTTAATGTAGTATTTGCTGGAGTTGTTCTTGAACGCCCGCCTCGAAATTACTAGGTCTGAGCCTGGCATGATCTCATGCCCACCGGTGGGCAAATCCATTACTTCTTGGAAGTGTACTGCAACCTCACAATGATCTAGATTGGGGAAGGCTGCAGAGTTATGAATCAATGCAGAGATTTTCCCTTGTCTCATTTTGCTGGCTCGGAAACCAAAGACGAATAGCAAAGAGTCGATGACGTTAGACTTGCCGGATCCGTTGGGCCCTACGACCGATGAGAAAGATGCATGGAATGGGCCAACTTCTTGTCTCCCCGCGTAACTCTTGAAGTTGGTGAGGATCAGATATGTAATGACAGTTCGGGCCTTGGGGCCAGTATCTTCCACAACAGGCCCCGCCATTGACCTCGACTTTAGCATAATGTCCATCGGCCTTTCCAGGACGGTATCCATAGCATTGATAGGCTTGGCCAATGCCTCTGAGCTCCCTGGAGCCGGAGCCGCTGGCTGGTCATTCAGTGTCTCCGTGATGTCGGCAAGTGGGGTGCTATGGAGTTGGTAGGGCGCAGGTGACACTGAGGCTTGCGGTGTAGGTAATGGAGCTGGTAGTTCTGGTGGAACAGAAGCACTTCCTGCACGCGAAGGCGCGGTGCTCTTTCGTTTTCTAGGCGACGCCCTTTTTGATGGAGAAAGTGGCTCTGGGTATGCGGCTTGCTCGGGGTCGAATATCTCGGACGGCTCAATGCTTTCGGCCACAACTGATTTGCGAGTTCGTCCGGATGTGCGCGGTGTACTTGGCACTGAAGTGGCTGTCTTCCTCCTCGACTGAGTCTGCCTCCGGGGGCTTCGTTCCGGTGCGGGGGTAAATTCCTCTTCGCTCTCTTCCCTCACTTTTTGAGAGCTTCCACTCGGCTCATCCTCATCAGACGAATCGACGATTTTGCGGCGGGCGGCTGCCCTTCTCGAGGGCCTGGTGGGGGATTCCATGATGCGGAGCCGTTTTGGTTTGCTTTGTTTACTTCCTTCGAAATGGAGGGGCAGTCGTCGGTGAGCAGACGGATCTATTGCGACATTGAAAATGTCAGATGGAATTCTGGGGTCTGTGGTCTCAGGCGGACTAAATAGGCACTGATTTGACGCGTATTTGGCTTCTTGGAATGATGATGGGTATTTGCGGCGTGGTCGCGTTTTATCGGCGAGGCTGATCAAAACATTGGTGACGAGTTTCGCGACCACAGGTCCCGACATGCACAAGCGAACAAGGCTGTAACTTTTGTACCTACCAAGGCTGCTTTCCAACGCCGCAAACATAAGCCAATGCCAAAGATGTTCGATATTAGCAATTTCGACGATGTCTTCGCATTCGATCCAAAGTACAGCTATGCTGCGGAAAGTGTGGAGAGCATAGAGCAACACAGGACAACTTTTGAAGGGCTGTTTGTTGACAGGGTCCTCAAAGTGCTTGAGATCAAGAGGCGTAAGTCTGTTCCAACGATATTCTGAGATCTCTTCCTAACTCACTGTTACAGCGAATAAAAGCTACCCTCCAAAAAGCAATGGTGACTTGAGGAGTCTTCATCACGCTGTCGTTAGCTCGAACGCCGCAGACCATACGAAGGTGTCGCTCTTGTATTATATTCTCCTGGACTGCGACGAAAAGGCACGAAACAATGCGAACTCAAACGCCTTCGAGGAAATGTCATTCATGCCGAAAAAGTATCAAATATTCATGAAGGGCCTATGGCACATGGACAGAGCGGAATTTGAGGTTTGCTATGTTACCCATGACGATGGTCCAAACTGACTCTTTTCAGACTGCTCTACAAAACCTCACACACCCCTCACTTATTCCCACCTTCCAAGAAGAAATTTTAGGGGTTTTGGTCAAACATTCCCCAGCAGACGATATGCGCCTTCCATTGGCGTATTATCATACTGTACTGCCCGCGCTGGTCAACACGCCCGCATTGGACAGCCTTTTCCTGGCGATAGCAAGAACAAGTGTGACAGAGGCATTCTTTTTTCTCCGAAGCCAATCCGAGCTAGATCAAACCCGCATGTTTGAGTCTTTATTACGGCATATTACTCAAGAACCGCTGGGTGACAGGACTGCAGCACGCGGGATTGAGCTCGTAAACTTGCCATTTACTAAAGAAGAAGAAGCCTTGTTCGAACAGGTCTTGACGGGCATGGGTGGAAGGACGGCCGCGAGGGCAAGAGATCTAGTGATGCTCCGGAGAATAGGGACGGGGAAATTTAACGAGGCACTGGATGTTGACTGCAACAGGAGCAAAACTGTTGGCGGTTTAAATTGGGAATCTTTACAAGAAGGCATCCGAGAGGGCCTGGGACCGCGATATGATATTTCAAGGATGAGATAGTCGGCTGGACATTGCACGGAATAGGCAAAGTAAGGGAGTCAATCAACATGGCGTCTGGCATCTTTGTAAGCCGAATAAGAATTATCCATGTAGAATGCGAATTGAGTTACCTAATGTAGTATTTTCTTTGATATCGATGTCATGAATGTTGGTTTAAGGTTATTGTCTGTCTCAAGCCGTACTCTCTGATTTCATCATCTCGGCATGGATTAACATTGTGGCGGTACTCGAAATGCGGCCTTGTCACTATCGATAACGACGCGTGATGATGATTGACGGTTCGATTCTTTGACAACATTAGAGGCGTTTATACGTTTCCATGTCCTTTTGCGAATTGAAGCTCTCATAGTATATCACCGTTTACTGTCTTTGTTTAATATGGCCTTTTATTATGCTGTTTGTCGGACAAATTGAACCCTTCCCAAAAGACTAAGCAACAGAACAATGCCTATTTGCAAGTTCTGGGGGAAGGGGACATGCAAGAACGGGAGTCAGTACATGTGAAGGAAAGCTACTTTTCTTAATCCTAAGCTGACATGTCAATAGATAATTGTCGATTTGAACACATTGGCCCTCCTGGCCAAGAATTAGCCGGAGGCGGCGGCGCACCTGGTCGCAATCCTTTCAACGCGGTCGGAAGCAATGTCAACCAAGGATACGGAGGACAGTCTACGTTTGGAGCGAGGCTGCCTCAAGGGCAAAGCAGCTTTGGAAGGGCACCGGATACTCGTGGTGGCCGTGCGCAGGCAGGTCCTCAACCAGGACACCAAGCGCAGCCTCCGTACCTTCTAGGAAAGGATGGAATGATCACAGATCTGTCGACTGAACTGCCGCAATGGATCCTATCAGCCTATGGACCGGGCCTGAAGGCCCCTATTCAACTTTTTGGAGGAGAGGAGAGAGAGAAGAGTTTCGAAGAAATGCGACTGAATCATTATGCGCTTCGAGCGGCAGGCCAAGAAGCTCTGGCTGTATGCATCCCAGAAGACGTCATACCAAAAACATACTAACATTGTTCCAGGCGCAACAGCAGGACGAATTGATTCAAAAAGCAGCAGCACAAAACCAGAATGCCCTGCACAACATCGACGCTGCCCTGACGTACGTTCTCCGTGGCGAGAATGAACATCCAAACCGACTAGATATTGTGGAACAGTATACAAAGGGAATCATAAATCCCACACAACCTACAGCTCCATTGGGCGCAAACATCCCCTCTGTGAACCCTCTGGGACAACCAAGTCAAATCCCACCGGCGAGCGCATTCGGTGCGGGCCACTCGATTCTAGGACAGGCTCCAAACCCGCTTGGGGGACAAGGTGCTCTCGGTGCTCCGTCTCCTGCATTTGAACAACCAGGGTTGGGGAGTAACCCTCTGGCTTCACAACCCTTTGGCGGGCAGGCACCTATACAGCCACCACAATCCAGCCTATTTGGACAGCAACCTCGGCCAGGCGGCATTGGTGCATTTGGACAGCCGGGAGGCTTTCAGCAAAACGCACCAAACCCTTTACTTGCTCAACCACAGGTCCAGCAGGCCCCAAATCCATTGTCACCAGCACAACCACAACCCCAGGGCGCATTTGGCCAACCGCAGGTTCAGCAGCCTGCTCAACCAAGTCAATTTGGACAGCCGCAGGCTCAGCAACCAGCCCAGCCAAGTCCATTCGGACAACCTGCCGCACAGCCCGCGCGCGGTTTCTCGACGGGAGTAAGCCCCTTCGGCGCAGCCCCCACCGCTCCCTCTGGCTTCCAACAGGGCGGTGCTCAACCTTTTGGAGCTGTTGCCCCCAGCAATATCCAGGCACCAAACTCATTCTCGCCAATTCCTCAGCAGCAAGCCGCCCAGGGCCAGCAATCCGGATTTCCTGCCGCTGGTGGCCAAGTTGCTGACCCCAGTCCTTATCCGCCCGGATCGAGTGCTCAGCACCCACATCCGTCAACTTACAGTGCACGAGATGCTTCCAATCGCATAACAATGTTCAAGGGCAGACCTGTGGTATACAAAGATAACCAGCCGGGCTTCCAGAACTATGATGGGAGCTGGGAAAAAATATGGTTTCCGAATGGGCCCCCGGGGTATTATAATGCGACGGAACTGCCGGAGGAGGGTTATGATCAAGCGACAAAAGAAGCCTATGAGAAACTTAGGCAGACGGGAGAATTGGAAGGAGGGAAGCTGCCGCTATTGCCGCCGCGGAGGGAATGGTCAAAATGGGATTTCTAGAAATATAGGGAGGGACAAAGAATATATATATAGCATGGGATGGTGTCCGGTTGTGGATAATACGTTGGAGTTCGGTTTTTAAAGAAGTCAGGTTAAAGTGGGATGGAGGAGGATCTTCTTTGGGCTACAATGAGACTCCTAAGTCACGGCACAGACGGAATGTAGAATGTTTCAAGAGTCATGCATATATATAGTAATTCGATGGTGGCTAATATCTCGCCGTCAACAATAGAAAGCGTCCAATAGCACCCCGAACCCTAACATGCAATGCCAGAAGAAGTACCATGATACATTTAAGCAGCAATGGTGACCTCAACCTCAACACCGGCCTCGATGTTGATGATGATCTGCTTGACGACCTCAGTTGGGGCGTTAAGACTATCCATGTGTTAGTGAGGCCCTCCTACAAGCTGCATGCCACAACCAGGGCGAAGCAAGGATGGATGGCTACTTACTCGATGAGGCGCTTGTGGATGCGCATCTCAAAGGTGTCCCAGGTCTTGGAACCCTCACCACAGGGGGTCTTGCGGGTGGTGATCTTAAGGGTCTTGGTTGGGAGACGGACGGGGCCCTTGACGCGGAGGTCCTTGGACTTGGCACGCTCAACGAGCTCGGTGCAGACCTTCTCGAGGGCGTCGACCTTGCGGGAGGTGAGGGTGATACGGATGCGGTGGATTTTCTGCAAAATTATTCGTTAGTACGATATATCCCACGACACGATTCGGAGGTCGCAATGCGCTCAATTGCGCGTGCGACGATGGTGAATACTTACTGGGCCCTCGCCGAACTCCTTCTCTGGCTTTTGGAAAGACATCTTGATATAAGTTATACCTTGGCGACTCGAACGTTATGTTGCGGCAAAGTGACTAAGGCGATCGTAGATTGTCGTGATAGCGATGGGGAGGAAATATATCAATATCGAGAATTGGATTTTTGGTGGGCACGAACTCTTGGCATCGCTAGCTAGGGCTAAATTGGTGATTGTCACGTGATATGTGGATTTCCCTAATAAGGTACGTACTTTTAGGTTGATATCCAGGTTGATATGGAAGTGACTCGGCGGCACTATTGAATTATCACCAGCGAATTCAGGACAAAGGCGTTGATTTTGAACAAAGCAATATATGGGTGGTTTGGAACAGAAAGAGACACATTTTATTAACGAAAGTTGATATCGTCCATCCACGGATCCATGGCGTCCAATACGCCCAAACAGCTTCCATCACTAGCACCCTTCCCTGAACCTGAGTGGAGAGCACATCTTGTGCCTGAAGAATGGGCAGCATGTCTTGAGGCCTGGATAATCTTGGTTGAGGCCAATTTATCTCTGTCTCCTCAAAATTTTGCACAGGCTCTTGCCAGCGATGAATATTTAGCGGCTTTTGTTACTTCATATACCAGGCAGCTCGCACTGTTATCACCTGACGTCGACTCCTTCGGCGATGTCGGGAAGTCCAAAACACTTAAGAAGAGCGTCTTCTTTCTCATAAATAGGCTGCTGGACTCGGAGCCGCCTCCGGAAGCTCTTCTTAAATGGACATTCTTGGCGGACTTTGCGAAAGCGTATGGAAAGGGCCTTTCGAATAAGCCTCTCGCCAACCTCTGGAGGAAATCCCCCGAGGCACTCGCGTTACCGCTGGGCAACTTTAAGTCTCATCTTACAAAAGATCTTGAAGTGGGGCTCAAAGGTAAACCTGCAGAGGTGGTACAGACGTTGAAGCGTCTAAACCATCTCCTCTATGTGTCTCCCGATACCGCTATTTTCTTCATCAGCGGATCTGATTTCCTCGATGCTTTAATATCATGTTATAAGCTTATGAATCCACCCTTACGGAAGGCTATCATTTCAACGACATATTTGTGCCTAATCACCTTGACCGAGGGCGAGAAGCCAAGGTTTTCTCAACTTATTGACCAACTATATTCTCTACAAGCTGCAGCGGAAGCTCACAAGGCGGGTCCGACAAACGTCAATGATTCTCTCGTCGCAGAATTAGTAACAGCTACTCCACTCTTAAAGCAGGTCAGGGACCGCATAGAGCAAAGCGGCACAGGCTCCGCTAGAGCGAAGCCTATCATATCGTCCTTGGAGAGCTTCCGCAAACCAAATGCTACACGCCCTAAACGAATCATCAAACGGAAGATTAATAAAGGAAAAAAGAAAGCAGCCAATTTTGAGAATGAACATGGCCATGTAGCAGGTCCTGTTAACATCCACCTCATCAGCCTGGTATCTCAAGTCCAAGATCTCTTCCCAGACCTCGGCTCTGCATTCATAGTAAAGCTCTTGGACGAATACAACGAAGACGTTGAAGTTGTGATATCTCATCTTTTGGAAGACTCTCTCCCACCTCACCTCAGAGGGCTCGACCGTACAGAAGCACTCCCCAAAGCTGCGTCCGGTGAATCGACTCTACCACACTTGTCGCCTCGTGCTACACCACCACTCGCCCCTACCCGCCGCAATATTTACGACGATGACGAATTCGACCAGCTGGCCGTCTCTACCTCGCGGTTATATTTCAGCCGCAAAGACGCCGACAAGACTGCAGACATTCTCAAAGACCGCTCTACAGTGCCCAATGCAGCAGCTATTCTCGCAGCCCTTGCAGCATTTGATAGCGATGATGATGAGAGAGATGACACATACGATGCTGCCGATGTGGGAGGTGCCGTAGACGCAAACAACACTGACGAACTGCGAGACCAACGGACAGAGATGGATGATGCGAAGGATGAAGTGCTCTTCCGCGCATGGAAGATGAACCAAGCGCTGTTTGGGCGAGATGCACCGACGAGGAGGGGCAAGGAGCGCGCGAGTTTGAAGCAAGAGACTGGCATGACAGATGAGGCTATTGAGGGCTGGGGAATCATGTTGTCTCGCGACCCACGCAGGCTGCGCCAGCTCGAAGCGAAGATGTCGAGTTTCAGCGGCCAGCAGAATCAGTTGGCACCCACTAGCTGGCGTGCTGATTCTGGGACTGAGGGTACAGATGGTAGTGATGTTGATGGTGGGAATCGAGGTAGAGGAGGATTCAGGGGCCGAGGAAGGGGTATGGGTGGGAGAGGTATTGGTGGGAGAGGTAGGGGGGGAGGGTCTAGTGTTGCGGGACCACCTGGGCAAGACACAGACAAAGCGCGAGAAAGGAAGGACCAAAATAAAGGGAGGGTGGCCAATCATAACCGGAGAGACCAGAGGGCGAGGAAGGTGGCGAGGGCAGGGTTTCCAGGGTAGTTGGCGGCATGTCAGAGGGGAAGTTGCTGTGGGAAGTGGGCCAGGAGAGGCGTGCTTTACATATAGCTATCCAAGTTGGGTGTGGAAATTTCCTACAATCTAGGTAGATGTCCATACACAGTAGAATAGACTATGGAAATAAAGTTCAAAATAGACATCTTAAAAACTAGAAAGCCTTGTATCCGACATATTCCAACGTCCCTTTACTATAAAGCCCCAAAGAAATCTTTAAACCTCTGCACTTTTGCAGGACGCCTCTTCTTTATAGACCCAAACCCAGGCCGCTTATTAGATGATGGCGGCGCCGTAGAGGACCTCGCATCGGCAGGATTTGAAGTCGGTTGGTCTGGGTTTGGTACTTTATCCGGTATATGGGTCCTCAAGAAATGCCAGGTCTTGGTGCGAGAAAGGTTGTCGAACCTCTCGCCAAGTTTCCTTGGGCCCAGAAGAATGCTAACTATCGGTATGGTGCTGATGATAGATTTAAAGGTATCTCCTATGCTGACAATACCTGGCCCACACTCCTTAACTCCAGCAGCACGGAGATCACGATCAAGCCGAAGATAGGTAAGACCGTGGAATTGATCGAGGCAGTGCACATCCCCATCAGTAACAATATTTGACATGGGCAGCCCCAAAGACTCGGAAAATAGGTCCCAGTCAGTCTTCTGCCACGATTCGCCTTGTACAAAATCATCATACTTATAAACCCGGCCCATGCGGTTTTGGGGGCCGCCTTGCTTTACCCCAGACAGCCAATGGGTTGGAAGTCTAGTAGCTTCCAAAGCAGCGAGGAATTCACCTTCATTCTTGGATGGAAGTGTTGTTACTTCGCAACCATCCCATGATGTTGGATTATTGGCACCAAAATTCATGAATGGCATATGCCATACCTGCTTACCCCAGTAATCGTAAGAGTAATTATCATCCCGCGGGTTTACCACATTGATGGTATTGCTGAACTGAGTTCCGATTAAATATGTTTTTGAATCGCAGAGGGCTTGCCAGCCCTGCTCCTTTGCTTTGACGGCGACAGATTCGCTCATACCCTGTGGACCAGGGTATACTAACCCCAATGCCGGGAACGAATTGAAGTGCCTCAAGCTACTGTCGGTGAGACCACCTTCGAGAACATGAAATTTGAGGACTCTGAGCACAGAAAAGGCGCCGTTTTCAACCGCGAGCTCTGCCCAAGCTCTCAGAAGTCTATCAGGAACAAGCCTCTCTAATCCAAGCTCCAGAATTGATTTCTCGGTTTCATAAATTTGCAAAATTCCAAGATTGACGACGTCAGCTAGGTTTACCAGGTCGTGGATTGGATACCATGCTGTAATTGTCAGAGATGTCAAAAAGTCAAACGAAGTCGACGTGACAGGCCCTGCGTAGAATGATAACTCTGGACTTGGTGATTCAATTTCTTGGCGGTAGCGACGAAGCCCAAGTTCTGTCACAGTGTCACGCTTCTCAGAAAGTAGTCTCTTGGAAATCTTCTTCCAAGTGTCCAAGTTCAACTGGGCCCTACATCGATGATAAGCGCACTATTAAGCTTGAAGAAGCTTAAAAGACTAATATATATCCATGATATAGAAGACTAATAACTGTTCGTCACATACCTTTGGTTGATGGCCGCCCACATCCCTTCGACAGTAGAGAGTGGGAGCAGATCTAAAAACCCATCCGGGAAACTGCCCAAAGGACCCAACTCAGCGAATCTCCCTTGGGCTACCCTCGCAGCTTCCTCAAGAAGATGCAGTGGAATGTGCTTCAAGGTGTTCGGTGGCAGAGAATGCAGATTAGACACCAATACTTTGATAGAAATATCGAATAATTTCCTGGGACCTTTTGCAACTATTTCTCCACCAGAACGGTTCTGTTCGACTACTTTGCAATAGTTTCTATATGCAGATGTTTCAGAGCTCCTGTACTTCTGACAAAGCGCGATTGGAGTCTTTTTAGGCCAATTCCGAGCATCATTCTGGCTTTGAATTAGGGCGATTCGCTCTTCAAAAACCTGGCCTGTCCTTTCATCAAACATCGTGTATCTCTGTGATTATTCCTCCAGGGCGAGGTAGTTAACGGACAGAGAGAAACGATCACAAGCCGTTTCGGTGCCATGCACTCACATCATGTGGAGTTGAGCAACTGTACTGAGTTTTTGAATGTTTTGAATTACGGAAGACTGTCAAAGTTGTCTATGGTGCTGCTTCATCGGCGCTTAATTTCTTGCAAGTGTTGACAGTAAGCGCGAGGGTTTATCGACTAGTTACAATTTTTAATCATTTTATAATAATTTCAAGAGATAGATAGTGGCGCAAAAACTCACTTGCCTTCCCTCACCAGGTGTTTAACAGTTCTATAGTTGTGGGTGTAGAGTTAATTATAGGCACTACCACCCATGATATTGAACCCAAGTCGTTATCGTTAAACTTGGCTTGCGGGGCCTTCTGGTAACTTAATTAACCTACTCTTCTCCATCGACGACTAACTTTACCTCCGCATTTCCCTAACTACCAAAACCGCTCGCAACTATCTTGGCCACGCTATACATGTTCTTCACATATGAATGGTCGTGCAGATAACCTAGGCATCGTGGCCTGCGTTTAGTTATGCTGAAGAAGGCTGGAATTGCTCTGTCATCAGCATGCGCGAAAGGAATTGGAGCTTCCACAGGAGCTTCGTCGTCAGCTACGTTAGGACTTCGCCAACAAAACGAATCATTCACTAGAACTTCAACCATCCCGCCTGAAGTTACAGGACCTAGGGCATATGCTGTAGTGGCAGATGGGCGCAGTAGAGATGCGCCCCATCCAACCATCCCATGGCCCGAAGTCAAGTCAACCAACGCGGTTCCTACACCCTACGAGATCTTTAACCAAAAGAAAGGATCGCCGTATTCAAAGCGTCGTTTCTACGAACTGGTGAAGATTTACCACCCAGATCGACTCAGCCAGAGCCGCTCCTATGACGACGAGATATCGGACGCAACGAAGCTCGAGCGATATCGGCTTATTGTGGCCGCGAACAACCTGCTCTCTGATCCTGCCAAGAGAGCTGCATACGATGCGTATGGGACAGGATGGCAAGGAGAATCAGACAAGGCTACACAACATGGCAGCTGGGCCCCACCATATTCTGGCAGAAGTGGGGAGGGTGGCCCTGGTGGACCAAGATACAACGCGACCTGGGAGGACTGGGAGAAATGGCACCACAGGAACGAAAAGCAGGACCCGATATACTTCTCCAATGGCGTGTTTGCGGTATTAATTCTTTTATTTGGTACCATCGGATTTGTTGGACAGAACAGGGTGGTCGACAACTTCTCCTCAAGCTTGACACATCAAATCGATGCGCTGCATAGGGATATGAGCCAAGAACTTATGAGGCGACGGAGAGAGGCCTCTATGAATGCTAACAAAGATGAGAGAGTGCATGAATTTTTGAGGACACGAGACCAACTGGCCCATGAGGCTGCGAACCCTCGTAGTGAACCCACCCAGAAACTACTACCACCCGCTGATGTGCGCAGTAGCAAATGATACTGAGAAGAAACATATCTGGCACGTATATCACTTGGAATGGGAGCAGAAATAGAGCACTGGCTTTACTGTATTTATATAATTGGGGTCATATTGGCACATGGGGCTTTACGGGACTGATGAGGATAGAAGCATGGAAGGCGTTTGTAAATATGACAAATGGCGGCGTAAGGCTGCAAACGGACGAACATAGACACGGCTTAGTTTGCTGAGAAACTACTGTCCGTACATATCCAATATTCATAGCTGCACTTGCGTGGGGTTTTCACGGCGGCGTTTAGCCAAGAAACTGTGCCTCAAATACTCATCATCGATGTGGAGATCTCACACCCCCACTATAGTAACCTTGTGGGTGGCGGCACCGCCACGTCAACATAACATAAACACCTTCACATCACCACATACAAGCTGGCTTCCTCAATTCGAACTGTCTTTTATATATCCGCCATATTTGTCCTTTTTGCTGGCACCTTGGTAACGATTTTTGGGAACTATTTGCCAGAGCCTTTCAGAAGAAGTGAATACTCATCTACACCAATCAAGATGAGCGGCAACTACAGATCCGTTGCATACTTCGCAAACTGTATGTTGTTCAACTACAATAGATGCATAGATGAGACGCTGATCAGTATTAGGGGCTATATATGGCAGAAATTACAACCCGCAGGACCTTCCAGCAGATAAGCTCACACACGTGTTATACGCCTTCGCCAATGTTCGACCGGAGAGCGGGGAAGTGTAAGTAGTCAGTTTCCATCAGCATTCGCATCTTTCAAAGCATATGCCCAATGTTTACAGTTGTAAGACTGTGTTTTCAAAAGGCATAGTTTATGTTCCATTTGCCTACGCGTTTTCCTTTCATGTCTTTGGGTTAACGCCCGAACTGCCCCTCAATTTATACCCCGCACTGCGTCAACGGATATACGAAGCTGTTACCTTTGGGATAATTACTAAATGTTTGCAGCTTCTTGACCGATCCCTGGTCCGATACAGACAAGCACTATGAGAAAGACTCCTGGAACGATGTCGGGACTAACATTTACGGCTGTTTCAAGCAACTCAACCTCCTCAAGAGGAAGCATCGCCACCTTAAGATCCTCCTATCCATCGGCGGCTGGACCTACTCCTCCAATTTTGCTGCACCTGCATCTACTCCTGAGGGGCGCCAGGCATTTGCCTCTAGCGCCGTAGATATTCTCAAAACCCTCGGCCTCGACGGGATAGATATCGATTGGGAGTACCCAAAGTCCCCCGAGGAAGGGCAACACTACGTACTCCTACTAGAAGCTGTCCGTTCCGCACTTGACGCTTACGGCTCATCCCTCTCCGCACCTTTCCACTTCGAACTCACTGTCGCCAGCCCCGCTGGCGAGCAGAACCTCAATAACATGGATCTCCCAGGCATGGATCGCTATCTGGACTTCTGGAATTTGATGGCTTATGACTTCGCTGGCTCATGGGATACGAATGCAGGCCACCAGGCCAATGTATTCCCATCCCAGAGCAACCCCGCCAGTACCCCGTTCAGTTCTCAGAAAGCCATAGACTACTACACATCGCATGGAGTGAGGTCGGACAAGATCGTCTTGGGCATGCCGCTGTATGGCCGGGCATTTGAAAATACGGATGGACTCGGGAAGCCGTATAGTGGCGTCGGGCAGGGGACTTGGGAGAACGGGGTGCATGATTTCAAGAAGCTGCCACTGGAGGGGGCGGTCGAGAAGTTGGATGAGGAGACCGAGGGCAGCTATTGTTACCATGAAGAAAAGAGGATTTTGGTTACCTATGATACGGTGGAGGCGGCAAGGAGGAAGACGGCTTGGATAAAGAAGGTGGGCTTGGGCGGTGCGATGTGGTGGGAGAGTAGCGGCGATGGTGAGGGCGATAAGAGCATCATCAAGGCCGTTGCGGACGACCTTGGGACGTTGGATCAGAAGGAGAATTGTTTGGAATTCCCAGAGACGAAGTACGAGAACTTGAAAAACGGATTCCCAGGCGAGGAGGCTTGATATGGTTAGGATAGAGCCTTGGTAAATAGGCCATTTGATGAATCGATGTTCTGGACATTACGGGCGAAATAAATCAATCGAAGTCACGGGGGCAAAATATGAAGGAACAATTAAGGTTGGTAGCAACTGTATTGTAGTATTCTATGATACATATTCCACCACACCAGAAGCTACTTCATCCATTCCAGACCTTGACAAATGCATCTAAGCCTTGTTCTCGTTGTCGAAGATGTAGGTAAGGTGGCAACGGCCGCAGTACTGGCGGTCGTGCATGGCCGCCATGAAGACACCGGCACCACACTGGAAATTTGTCAGTAAATGGTTCATGGATCATTTGAGACAATGAATAACTTACGTCGGGAGCAGGGCACTCGCGGCGGAGACGCTCGATCTTTCCATCACCATCCACCTTGTAGTACTTGAGCACAGCCAACTTGGTCTTCTTGCTCTTGTGCTTGATCTTCTTTGGGGTGGTGTACACCTTCTTCTTGCGCTTCTTGGCACCTCCACGGAGTCTCAGGACCAAGTGAAGGGTGGACTCCTTCTGGATGTTGTAGTCCGAAAGGGTGCGGCCGTCCTCGAGCTGCTTGCCAGCGAAGATCAGGCGCTGCTGGTCCGGGGGAATTCCCTCCTTGTCCTGGATCTTGGACTTGACATTGTCGATAGTGTCGGACGACTCCACCTCAAGGGTGATAGTCTTGCCCGTCAGGGTCTTCACGAAGATTTGCATGACTGCCTGTGAAGCGCCAGTCAGTATATCGGCTTCGGTGGCGGGGAACGAGAAGTTGTAGGTTCACAACTCAGCGTTCGTAATTGTGTTTGCTGATTGTGAAAGCCTTGTCGTAAAGACAAGGCAAAGGGAAAAGTAAATTGTTCTCACGTACCTAGACAACCTTATTGTCTTCCTGAGCGGTCGCAAGTGGGTTGGAGAGGAAGTTCGTTGATCTGGGACGATGGATCGCGTATAATTTTGGGTCGGTTAGGGTTAGCCACACAACTTCTGTGGCGGGGGTTAGTCAGCAAGCGATAGGGCAAATGCTAGTGAGAAACCCTTGTCATCTCTGAAATTATTGAATTTGGGACGACAGGACGACAACCAACCTCGACAACCGCGACAACTCGACGATTTGAAATAAAAAACATTTCAGTAAGCACCGACTGGGCAGTGGAACTTATAACAGCTTCTAATTGAATTATTAGAATCCGCAAAAATGGTCAAGAAGCGCGCGTCCAAGTATGTTTCCTCGAGTGGTTATCACCATCGCATTGGACAAGCCAAAGAGAACCGGAACTAACGACGAGGCCTATAGTGGACGTAACAAGAATGGACGTGGACACGTCAAACCGATCCGCTGCTCCAACTGCTCCCGTTGCACCCCAAAGGACAAGGCAATCAAGAGATTTACCATCCGCAACATGGTCGAGTCTGCCGCCATCCGTACGTTCTTACCTCACGACCTGCTGCGACTCTATCTCTGTGTGCGAACGATTTTGCCAATACCAGTACAACAGAGAAGGGACCAGAAGGAAGGACCCATCATTTGCCATGGACAAGACGCTAATAATTCGCAGGTGATATCTCGGACGCTTCCGTGTTCCCTGAATACACCGTTCCCAAGATGTACCTCAAGCTGCAATACTGTGTCTCTTGCGCCATTCACGGCAAGATTGTCCGGTATGTCAATCCTTGAGATGAACCTTGGTCGAACTTCGGGCGTCGAACTTCGGGCTTCAACCCTTAGATCCGCCTGTAGTAAATAAACGAATATTTGTACTGACATGGTGCCTATAGTGTCCGCTCCCGTGAGGGTCGCCGCAACCGTGCTCCTCCCCCACGTGTTCGCTACAACAAGGACGGCAAGAAGGTCAACCCCAACCAGGCTGCCGCCAAGACCACCCAGGCTTAAATGCTGATTAGGGATGGCGAGCGAGGTGCTTGTACAAGGGAATGGAGTCAATGGTGTGCTTCGTAGTTGATAGTACCAATCGATTGCTTTCTGACACTTAACAACTCAGTTGACAATGATGCAAGACTGTGAAATGAACTGAGACTTATAAAAATAACGCTGCAAAGTATACGCTTGACCCCCAACGCACCGGCTCTAAAATCCATCCGACACAAAATGAAGCTGGGTTATATTATTATCCCGCTTCACAGCTCCTCGACCACCTTACTCGTTTCCTTCTGTTCAGATTTCACGCCTCCCAATAGCTCCGTGAAATCTTCAACAAGAAGCTGAGCGACATTCTTGCCCATTAAGGCACTCGTCTCCATCGTGCTTATGAAGCTCTCGATTCCAGCAGTATAATATAGCCCTCGTGCCAATTCGATGTCTTCGAAGGCGACCCTTGGGTATTCGTATGGATAACTGTTCCAGACATGCGGGTAGAACCAGGTTATGTCGTCGTTCGGGGAAGCTAACAGGCTCTCGACTTCGGGTACTGCAAATACACGTTAATAAGATATAGAGACCATAGACTTGGAAGACTTGCGTGTGATCCCAAATAGGCTTCCAAGAAACTCCTTCGTGACAGCCTCGGAAGAGAATATTTTATAGATGAACTCCTTTCGGCCTGACTTGGGATGAGTGACGGTGCGGAGAGCACTGACGCTGAAGAAACCCGCTTTTCCCACAATATCCGTCCTGCTCGTCGGATCGTCAGAGGGCGACAGCGTGGTATACACCGTTGTAGGCACGACGTCACCAGGCTTCAGGCCAAAATAGCTACCATCCAACTTCAAAAGGCGTTGTGAAGAGAGTAGCATGCAGCTGAACATATGGTATCTCATCAGGGGTCTTCTCAACGAGGTCTTCAGAGAGCTTTAGACCAGAATATTGGAATGGCGCTGCAATCACAACACTATCAAACTTCTGTTCCGATGCTACAGCATTCCGTGCAGCTTTTGCGG
Source organism: Pseudogymnoascus destructans (assembly GCF_001641265.1). Lineage (NCBI taxonomy): Eukaryota > Fungi > Ascomycota > Leotiomycetes > Thelebolales > Thelebolaceae > Pseudogymnoascus > Pseudogymnoascus destructans. The sequence continues at coordinate 650,903 of NW_020167534.1, read as the reverse complement.
GCTTGCTCGTAAGAGTATACCGTGCACTGTTCTTTTCCAGAGACGAAACGGCGGTATCGAGGTAGACTGTTGCCCCCGACGCATTCAGCATGCGGTCGAACATTTGCCAATTGCCACCTTTAACTTGAGTGGCACCATCGGTAGCCATAGAGACCATTGTTTCCAAGCCATGAATGACCCCTAGGTTCTGTAGGTAATTGATGCGAGTGAAAGCTTGGATAATGTCTGTGGTGAAAGGTGGGTAGACAGAGTTAGATACCAGTAGCTGATCGCCAGTGACACCAGTGGCGCTGATAAGATCCAATTCTACCACTCTCTCTGACAGTGACCTAAATGGAAAGAAAGGTGGCTGGTACAGCTTCAAGAACTTTGCAACAGTAGCCTTCATCAGCTTGTTGGCGAGGATCGGGGACATCCCATACTTTCAGAACATTTTGACATTATTCCACCACTCCCACCCTCCTGATGTCTGCAATAAAACGAACTTTTCGCCATTCCAGATCCCAATAGTCTCATGTTGTTCTTCGTCGGCGAGGGGATTAAGATCGAGGCCAGACTCTTTGGTGGCGTTCATGAGAATTTCATTGACGGAAACGAAAATCGAGGCGCCCAACTCAACAGGGTGACCCGGGTCATTGTAAGCGTTTACAGTTGTTGACCGGCCACCAACGTATGACGAGCGCTCAAAGACTGTTATGTTCACATCGATGCCTTGTGCCAGCTTGTGGAGGTGTAGGCTGTGGATGAACCAGCAGAACCAGCGCCTATGGGTTGGAATTAGCTTCTGTATGTGAATTCCAATGTTATACTGTAGAGTTTATAAAGCCCAACTTATGCTCGGAGAGTTCCTGACAAAAAGTGGTATCATTAGAGCACGTAGTTCAGGGGCTCATAGTAGCATCAGAGGAGTAAAACGTGATAAAGCAATTTATAAACCCTATCTGGAAACTATCATAATCCATAGAATCCTGAGTGACAGACAATCAGGAATGTGAGTGGCACACATATCATTGCAAAGACTAAGCATGTGCCAGCGCGGTGGGTGTGAATTGACCCCTCAAGAGGTGGGGGATATGATTGAAGGTCATATATCAGAACTATGGGTCAATTCTGCTTGACGCCTTCCGTTTGAATCCTCAAGAAAGAGAATATACGTAAATAATAACGCGATATAGACTTTATTAAATAAAGTCACGCACCTATAATCGCGATCTGCTTGACATCGCTCGTCGCGTCTGATTCCACAGCATCAACTTGGGTGTGGAAGGGCCAGAAGCCGGCCGTCACTCCGACGATAAAGGGCAAGGCCAACAGGCTCGGCCTTATTTGCAAAAACATGGTCGTAGATACCGCTTTGGTAATTCAGAATGACATATAGTTAATTGCTACGATTAACATAAAAACATACTCCGAAGCAGCTGAGATACGAAAGGGTGATCACGTGATTATAGTCCATGCGTGCGGCCTAATCCGGTATAGAGGCTTTTTGGTGAATAGTCGCGAGGCATAGAAATTATAGAACGCGAATCGACGTGTGTAATAGCTGAAAGCAGCTATTATCAGCCACACAAAACAGGACATCTGCCTCGATATAAATTTTAGAACTCTGCTCCGACCATCAAGATGTCCGCAGCACAGCTTCTGAACCCCAAGGCCGAGTCGAGAGTATGCTTATCCTACCCCCCGATTCACACCAGCTTGCTAATAATTTAATAGCGGAGAGGAGAAGCTCTCAAGGTCAACATTAATGCTGGTGAGGGTCTGCAAGATGTATTAAAGTCGAACTTGGGTCCCACGGGGACAATAAAGATGTAAGAGACAAACTCAAAAATACGACGAATGGCTGCTAACTTCTATTTTAGGCTGGTTGATGGTGCAGGTGGAGTACGAACCCCTCGTTGGAGCTATACTTGACGGAACTGACGAATATATCAACAGATTAAACTCACAAAAGATGGAAATGTTCTCCTTCGTGAGATGCAGATCCAAAACCCTACGGCAGTTATGATCGCCAGAGCAGCGACCGCTCAAGACGATATCTGTGGAGATGGCACGACCTCCGTTGTATTATTAGTGGGAGAGCTTTTGAAGCAGGCCGACAGACACATCTCGGAAGGACTGCACCCCAGGGTTATCACCGATGGTTTCGAGATTGCGAAGAATGAGGCGCTTAAGGTATGGAATTCATTGAACGGGTGGCATCATTTCTTTTGCTGACATATTTGCAGTTCTTGGACGGCTTCAAGCTCGAGAGAGAAGTCGACCGCGAATTACTCCTTTCCGTTGCACGCACTTCCCTGTCAACCAAGCTCAACTCCACCCTCGCCAACAAGCTTACTCCAGATATCGTCGATGCTGTTCTTGCTATCTACCAGGCACCAGCGAAGCCAGATTTACATATGGTTGAGATCATGAAGATGCAGCACCGTACTGCCTCTGAGACTCAACTGATCCGTGGACTCGCTTTGGACCACGGTGCACGCCATCCTGATATGCAGAAACATGTCGAGAACGCCTTTATTCTGTCATTGAACGTCAGCTTAGAATATGAGAAGTCCGAGATCAACTCCAGCTTCTACTACTCCAGTGCCGAACAGAGGGATAAGCTCGTCGAGAGCGAGAGGCGTTTCGTGGATGAGAAGCTTCGCAAGATTGTTGAGCTTAAGAAGGAGGTTTGCGGTGATGACCCAAAGAAGGGTTTCGTCATTATCAACCAAAAGGGTATCGACCCTCTCTCCCTCGACGTTCTCGTCAAGAACGGTATCTTCGCCCTCCGCAGAGCCAAGCGCAGAAACATGGAGAGGCTTCAACTCATCTGTGGCGGTATTGCACAGAACAGTGTTGATGACCTTTCCCCTGAAGTTTTGGGCTGGGCAGGCCGTGTCTATGAGCACCAACTTGGTGAGGAGAAGTACACATTCATTGATGAGGTTAAGGACCCGAAATCCGTCACCCTCCTCATTAAGGGACCCAACCAACATACTATCACCCAAATCTCGGATGCGGTGCGTGATGGTCTTCGCAGTGTTTATAACATGATCGTTGATAAGAGCGTTGTTCCTGGCGCGGGAGCTTTCCAAGTTGCTTGCGCCGCGCATCTCAACAGCGATGCGTTCCGCAAGACAGTTAAGGGCAAGGCGAAGTGGGGTGTCCAGGCTTTCGCCGATGCGCTCTTGATCATTCCCAAGACTCTGGCTGCCAACTCTGGCCACGACGTCCAGGATTCCCGTAAGTATTCTCCTCTCTGCCAGCTATATGCAGGCTTTAAAGTTATATGGGACTCGTAAACTAATATTGACCAGTGGTTGGCCTCCAAGAGGAGTACGCCGACGGAAACATCGCCGGCCTCGACCTATCATCTGGTGAGCCGATGGATCCAGTTTTGGAGGGTGTATACGATTCGTTCCGCGTGTTGAGAAACTCGGTGGCAAGCAGCTCTGGTATCGCATCGAATCTGTTGTTATGTGATGAGATGCTGAAGGCTAGGCAGATGGGCAGGCAGGGAGGCCCTGGTCCGGGAATGGATGAGTAGAGAGAGTTTGGCATTGTCATGAGGCGCTAAAGAATACGATAAAAACTCATAGATCTTAATAGCGACCTCCAAATGATGTACAATAACTTACAATAGCAGGATTGTAGAATATATAATATGAAACATCTTGTAAATGACTCGTCTCGTGTAGAATTCCTATTCTGTGACCACTATATCAATCATTTCCTGCAAGTCTCAATCCCCTTATAGAGCTGTGTCCTGATTGAAGCTAGAAACAAATCACGTCGGGTTTATGGTCAACAAGCTAACCATTATCAATATCCGTCATTTGGCAGCTAGATTCCTTTCAATTTTATTCAAATTTGATCGGTAGGTATATATCTATATCAGACAACTTCTTCTTTAAGCTTCTTTACCTCCCCTTGAATACCGGTAGCCTCTTCTCCCTGAAGGCCTTGAGCGCCTCGTCTCTATCCTCCGTTGCCACAACGGTCTCATACGCCTTGTTCTCCATATCCTCCCTGCACCACGCCGTTGCCTGAATCGCAGCCCTCGCTGCCACCGGGCCTCCCGAGCAGATCTCTTGTGCAAGTCTAACCGCCTCGCTGAGGGCCTCCTTTCCAGCCCTCTTTAGCAGAGTCTTATCCTCCTCTCCCTCTTTTGTCCCCTCCTCCTCCACAACCTCTACCAAGCGGTCCGCCAACCCCAAGAAATATGCCTCCGGGGCGCTCACACGTCGGCCCGTCAGGATCATATCCCTCGCGCGGTTCTGTCCAATAACAGCAGGCAAACGGTAAGTGCCACCAGCTCCCGGAATTATGCCCAGCCTCGTCTCTGGCAGTCCCACGATAGCAGTCGACGCAAACACACGCAGATGCGCACACAGAGCCAGCTCCAAACCTCCACCCAAAGCCATGCTCGACACAGCCGCAATTGTCGGAATAGGCAGCGCCGCGAGGGCAGAGAATGTGCTTCGCAGGTTCGCGAGGAACGCACTGGTTTCCTCCTGGCTCATGCCCGCGCGCTCCTTAAGATCTGCTCCAGCGCAGAAACATGTCTCTACCTCGCTGGTGAGGATCAGGGCGCGTGTGCGTCCGCGTTCATTGGGGCCTGCGGCGCCTCCGTATGTCTTCGCCAGTGGAATCTCGTTGCCCTCGGAATCGTACTCTGCGGCGATCTCGTCGATTTGAGCACGCAGGTCTGCTAGAAGAGAGCGGGAGAGGGCGTTGCGAGCGGATGGGCGATTCAGGGAGAGAACGCGGATGCGGCCGGTGGAGGGCGCTGGGAGGTCAGTGACGAGGACTTGAGGCCCTGCAGGTGCGGAATAGAAGCGGGCAGTTGAGGGGCGTGCGAGGAATCGGAGGCTGCGGGCTGCATTGCGGTGAAGCAGAGGGAGGATTTGGACCATTGTGTGCAAATTTATGGTGGGAGATCGAGGTTGAAGTGTTGTGAATCCCAATATCACAATAATTGAAGGCTCAGAGTGCAAGGCTGACTGACGTACGGTACGGACAGTGCTTTCAGGCAAAGTTGCCGAGGCTAGTCCCGAGGCTAGCCGCCACCATCCGCAAGGCTGAGATATATGATGGCACGAACACCATCGCGGCATCGACTCCGGTGCCATTGATTTAGTCTCAGCTGCACGTTAAAGATCTAGTTTATTGCCGAAGAAATGGATGCCCCTTCGCTATCACCCGAAGCTATTGCGTTTGCTGCTCGGATTTATGATGCCGTACGTGCTGGGCAGATAGACCTCTTTGAACAAGCCCTACCGGCTGGGTTACCTGCAAATATGACAAATGAAAAGGGGGATAGTTTAGTGAGTGCACCAGGTCATACTTTAATGCTTATTTACCTTTTGGTTCTCCCAGGTGTAAAAGTAACACTCTACGCTGCTTTTGCAGCATTTCTCATTCTATGAACCTATCTATTATGGCATAGCTTTTATCCCCGGAAACACATTTACCAGCAACTAACAATTTGGAGGTCATGCTAGCAGCCTATCATGGGCACTCTCAACTCGTCAGGCTTCTTATTGCCCACGGAGCGAACCCAAATTCTCTAAACGACCGAGGCCAGTCACCTCTTGCCGGTGCGGTCTTCAAGAATGAAAGCGAAGTCGTCAAGGTAATTTAACCCCTCCCTCCAATCACTTATTGCCTTTCGATTTGCTTTCACTTAGATTACATCCCTATGAATTATATATGCAGATCCTTACACAGCAACAGGCGTTATTAGAAGGTGGCGCAGACCCAGATCATGGCGACCCGAGTGCAATGATGGCGATAGTGCTATTCAAGAAGGAAGAAAGGTGGAGGAAGTTTTTCGAAGAGGCGCCTGGCAAAGGGAAGGCGGTTGCCCACCAAGTTAGTGGTCACTTATGAATCATGGAAAGTAGCAGATTATGTTCTATGTTACTATCTATGTTCCAAGAATATAGCCCATCATGAATGCTCATCGTCACCATCGATGCTCATCATCCAAACTTTTGCCCTGAGCCTATCCACAACCTCCTGCCGAACCCACTGCATCTCTCTACCATCTCGCTGCATCATGCTCGCCCACTCAAACAGTAATTTTAGACCTTGCAACCTGTCTCTCTTCCCACTGTGAAGCGTTGCCTCCTCTAGGACCAACCGCGCATCCACCAGCGTACCTTCGGTGCTCGTGTGAGCTGCTCGTCGTCCCACTGAGCCCTCGGGCGGAATAACAAGAGCTCGTTCCGCCGTTGTCAGCATGGAAAATGCTGGTAGCTCAAATAACCACTGCAGAGGATGTTGATCTGCCCCGTCTGTATCATCAAGGGCCTGAATGGTAGCGTGGAAAGCCGCCGCACTTGAATCATAGGCAGGACGTCTTCTTACGTATATGGTTTGTGTTGACTTGAATGCTTTCAGGTGATCAGGGTTCTTCTCAAAATCGAGCACAACGTTCCAGAATTCTCGACTCTCGGTACCGACGGAGATTATATGGTCGATTTCGGGGAGGAGACAAGGTGCATGTCTTGAGACCGAAGGGTTGGTGCCTGTGGTAAACTTATCCGTGCGTAGAGAAATCTCGAGTGGGATGGAAACAGGCATGTTGGTATCGATATCGCGTGCTACCACACACCTTGCTTCTGTTGCTAGAACCCAGAAGTGGCGGAAAGCTTGAAGATGAGATTTGTTGTCCAAGATCGAAGTTGGGAAGAGTGGGTAGAAAGCAGCCATAAGAGCCGCGATCGCAAGGTTCGATGTGCCAAATGTGTGAGTGCCGCCAGCAAGAAACAAGGCACCTATTGCAACGTGCGCTGCCAGGTGGCTGCCATATGGTGTCTCGTTGTCGTCGCGGCCACGCAACACTCTAAGACGCCTGAAAACAACGAGATCGCCAGATCCAGCCATCACCGTAGCTGCACAAAGTGCGAGAAGGTCTTGACAGTTCCGAATAGTATTCCGTGCGAGCTTCTGGTCATAATTGGAGGCTGGAAGAGCACATATGCGCATAAATTGGTCCAGATAGTGGACAAGGAGGTCTCTGACGCGAAGATCTCCGGTTCCACTGTGTCGTAGAGCAATACTGAAGCAAAGGCCACCGAGTATATTGTAAAATGGTAAATCTTCGGCTGAAAGATGACGGACGCTGGTCAGGCTATTCTTGAATTTGTACTGTCTCGGCAAACTCTTCTCAATCCAGGACGCAGTTGCTTCAATTTTGCTCCACATAATCAAATGTGTTGCAAGTGTGCGGAGCAGGAATGTGTCGGGCCTGATATAATCAAATTGAAGAATGGAGCTTGGAACGTCGATCTTCCGTGCTAAAGCATGATCTTCAGACTTCATAAATATGAGAGCAATGGCTATAACTGCACCAGCGGTTGCTTTGTCAAGGACGTGTACTAAGTTAACTTTCTTGCTTCCAACGGCAAGCTTCAGTAGTCTCTCCGTTAATTGCATATCATGTAAACCTCGAAGATCAAAACCTTTCCCTAGGTTGATGAACCCGAGGGCGAATCCCGCTGCAAGCCTGTAACCTTCATTTCTCAGGGGCTCATCCAGCACTTCAGTTTCAACATGCTCAATCTCCGAGAGCATGATTTCGCTCATCCGGCGGTGCTGAGTGTTGCAGTATAGGAGACCAATGCCCATGATGCCGGTAGTTTGCGTCAGAGGAGAGAGATTAAGCTCTGCAGCTCCAGGAGGTAGCATTCGCGTAACGTGTACCGAGAGTAGACGGGTAATAAGAGAATCCATCGTCCCAAGATATGATGCTGCCAATCCCAACAACAGGCCAATGGATGTCATAGTATGTTTGGGGGTGAGGTATTTGAAGGCAACCCATTTCGCCACACATTTAAGATGGCCGTTTAATCCGAGTGCAAGGAGGAATCCCGCATGCCGATTGCTTAATTCCTGAGGCTTGTTGAACAAGATCCAAGAGGTATCTATGCCTCTTGCCTGGCGGGAGATGCCCAAGCCAGCCGAGACGCCGGCATGGAAAAATGCCCAACACAACTTCTCCTCGGTAAATGCATTCTTATCGACCCCAACGGTGTTATTGGCTGGCTTGAACACACAATGAAGGTTAAACCCTCCGATTGGAAACTTCTCTGTCAAAAGGGGTACCCGTGCACTGAAGTACAGTAGTCCTCGCCCAGGCGGCACCGCCAATGTTCGGATCGCCAACTCCTGCACATGTACCTTCTGTGCCTCTAGTAAATCGGACTCGGACCAGCCTGGTTCCGGTTCGCAGCGGGCCAAAGTGGGTTTCGACGTGTTCAGGATTTTGGCCGCTTCATTGAGCCGCCTGTCATCCTTGAAAATGAGCCGACTGATTGATTGCCGATCAACTTCTGCAGAGCCATCAAAAGCGCCCACAGTCTCCTGTTCCGAGAGTGATAAACATATGGAATGAACATCATTACTGGACTCATGGGTTGGCGCTAAGGGGGATGCGTATGCAACCCTTCTTCGTTGTTCGGGAAAAAGGAGCATGTTAACATCTTCTCGTCCGACGAGACTCAGAAGCTCTCTTCCCCAGGAGACCTGAAGATGACTTTGACACTCGATTAGTGCCTCTCTGAAAGGTATGAGAAGAGCCTCCGGAAGGGTATCTAAAATATGCGTGGTGAAACCAGCTGCGTAAAGAGCTTCCACAATCTCAATTGACGACGCGCTCGGATGCACAACAGTGAACAGCTTCCTGAATAGTGACGTCCGTGGTGTGATGGACGACGATTCTTGCTCAATTATAGAGCCACCATTATTATATGTCCTATTTTTGACATCTGTAAGTGCCATAAATGGCGTGTTTATCTGTACAGTTAATGACCTTTCAATCCAGTCGTAGATAGACGGCGGAAGAGAAGGCTGAGCTAAAACTGTGGCATTTGCTATAATATGTTAACGCAATCTTTGTTAAATGGCGGGATATGCTTACTAGGATTAAACGCAATGCCCTCAGCCACAGCATCTTCAATGTCGTACGAGTCTGCCCAGTCATTCCAGCCTATCCACCTGCACATTTGCGACAGTACTGGTGCCAGGCTGGGATTTCCTGTAGTCAACGAGTCGACCGTTGCGATATTCAGTTTATGTTCTTCATGCAATAGGTGTAGTCCAGAGATGATTTGAGTAAGGGCATCCTTCCGAAGGTCTGGACTCTGCCTATGGGCAGTGGGTAGATATCCACCAGTCCCGACAGCAGCATCTCCCAATGCCGTATTAAGATAGTCTTGAGCAATATTAACGTGTCTTTGCAAGAAGCTGCTTTCATCACCCAAAGCCTTCGGCGGAGTCGTGGGGCCAGGTTTGTCTTCTTTTCTCAGCCAGTCCCACCCACCTGTGAGAGCCCAAGACGGAAGTGAATTGCTCATGGTGCAATTGTGATGGAGTATGTCATCTACATCCTTTGTAGCTGAGTCTACAGTACGGCCAGTCCGTACAGAGCCAGCTCTGGGGTTTCGCGGGCTAGCACGGAGAGGCTTTGCTCGAAACGGCAGCACAAGAATAAGAAGGGACACAACGAGAGCACTCCATTCGTCGTCGCATCCAATGTATGGTTTATCAGTAAGCCACTGCCGAATGTTCCACCATCCAGCAAGAACGGCTTCTCCGCCCTTATTCGGCAGCACGTATTTGCAAGCATCAAGGACATTCTTCACAAGAGGAAGTCGAGCCTCCATCCGTAAATGCAACTGATGGGATCTCCCCTCTTCATCGACAATGTCCACCATCCCACCAGGCAATGGGTTTCTTAGGCCACGTAATGCTCTAGGCCCGCTGCTCAACATTTTCGTCCGATTTTCTTCGGGTTTGGTGCGAGGCTGGCCATTATACCCGAGGCTTAAGATGTTATTCATTACCAGGCTGCCTGGAACAGATATTTTCATCAGTAATCCCCAGGGCGCTTGTAGTGTCAGTTCGCCGAACCCATCTGTTGTCTCCGACAGAACTAGAATTCGGGAAATTCCTCCGTCAAATACTTTGCAAGCATCTATGACATGGTCTGCCCTGACGACATCGCCCCAATTAACAACTGGCTCCTTGCTTCCATCTACATTCTGTTTCTTGGCTTTTGGTGCACCCTGAGGTGTTCGATTCTTTTTACTCAGTGTTGAATTGAGGGTAACAACAACAAATTTCTTCTCCTCGGGATCGAGTATACAGAGGAAAATTTGGTTTCGTTGCAGGGAGCTTGATGGAGCAGCCAATGTGAAAACTCGGCATTGGCTCTGCGCTGGTTTGTGTTGGGTTGAGTACCTTAAGTTGCTGCGTTCGGCAGGTATAGATTCGATCTTCGTGAATACGATCTCCTTCCTGAGAGCCTCGAAGTCTTCATCTTCAAGTCCCATACTATGAAAACCTTCAAAGTCCCCACCAGCCTTCAGTTCCTCCAGAAGATCATCAATTGGAGCTTCAAGAAAACTATTGACACTGGAATTAAGCGGTAGCTGGTTCGAATTTGAATTTTTGAATCCTTTGTGAAATCCAAAGCTGGCCCTGCCATTGTGACCCCCCATGGAATCTACACGCGGATTAGGCTGTTGTCCCGCGGTGCTCATTTCCGAGAACATGGATCGGTCGTGAGATGCCGAGGCCGACAGGTCGCCTCTTGCTAACATTGAGCTCACACGTCTTGATTTTCTCCTCGGAACACCGTTGATTTCTGAGTCTGGATCCAGAGAGGAAACAAAATCGACATTCTGTTCGACTGCACCGTCTTCTCGCCTCTTGGAAGGCTTCATTATGCTAATACCAGCACCGGCGCCCCCAAAGCTCTCTCGAAAGGTATGTTGGGTATTTGCAACTGGGGTTGTTGCACCGGTGCCTGGCATGAATGAGCTTCGCCGTCGAGGCTTCACATCACTCGTCGTGGATGGCTTTCTAATAAGTGGTTCTTCTTGGTTCACATATTCCATTGTCCAGACTGTATACATGCTCGTCTCTCGATTCAGAGTGACAACAAGCGTAACTGAACCCTCGGCATCCATATTCGTTTCAGTAACTTTATGAGGATCAGTCACATGGATAATTTCGTCAGCAGGGTCTATAGCTACAGCCTTCAGCAATGACCTCCTGGCCCCGTTAACCTTAGCAGATGTCACAACGAGACCTAGTTCCGCGAGGGGATCCGTGAGCGAAAAAAGTCGGGGCCAGCGAGAGTCATCTTTGCGAGGCGGAGACTGCCACAGGTCACCCAATAAAGATGTCGGCGGCAAATTAAGCTGCTGTGGAGAGCCGAGGCTTGCAATAGAGAATGTAGATTGGATTGAACTAGCTGCGGACCATGGTTGCGGCTGAGAAGTCGTAAAGGAATTTGGCGGGACACGAGGAAATTTCAATGACAGTGGCGCCAGCTTTTCGGACTGCAGTTTCCTTTGAAGGATAAGCCCATTTGTAGAGGCACTTGCATGCTCGACTTCGAAAGGTAGATGGACGATATGGCTCGTGCCGGAGAGGAAGTAGATATGAGCTTGTGTCCTCAAAAACACCACCAGGGCTTTTGACCTGCAGTGCTCTTCGCCCAGTGTACTCGTTTTTTCCGCATCGAAGTGATGGAATTTGGAACTGGCGAAAGCTGGCTTATTTTGGTCCCTTTTCGCGTGCTCTGTCGAGAAACTCGTAAGAAGTGCTTGGGTGACTGGTTCGTCTTCAATCTCAAATCGAAAGCTCTTTCGGACGATTCCACCTCGACACCAGACGACACAAGTTTTCGTAGTGATGAGTTCATCGTATCCAGCAATTCCTTCGTCGTTATTAGCTATTGTCTGCCACTCATAGGTATCTAGCGCCGGGTCCTCAGACAGCAGATGCTCCTGTTGTAAGTATTGTAGAGCCGTGGGGTAATGAAGCCCCAGTGAGGTTACCGACGCCATGGCTACGAAGCCTCAGTTAATTCCATCCGCGTTTATCAATCTAGGCAGATTTAGATGTAGCATTTTAAAGACTTGCGGTCACCGGGCATGCTGGTAGTATGAAGTGAGCTCTTTCCACGATTGTTCAACGCGTCTGTCGCGTTGCTTCCAAAGCCTTGCGACGTTGGCCATATTGTACAGCCTCGTGGACCCACTTTTTAGACGTGAGAAAGATGGCCCCCTTTTTCTTTGAGAACGTTTATCAAAGAGCCTTCAACAGATGAAGGTAAATACCTGTGTGAAAAAAGTCTAATCAGGAGTCTATATTTGTACATTTAGGGTATAATCGTCTCGCAAATACCGAGATATAAAAATATTGCTGTTAACCCCGTTACTATCTCTCAGTACACAACCTCCCAACCTTGTTCGCCCATGTAGCACCCAGAAATTGTTATACTTCCCAAAAAAAGCCCTATTTTACAGCTTTATTCATCCTTCAGAGACTTAGCTTCAGCTTTAGCCTTCATCCTCTCCTTCCATTCGCGTTTCAGTTCGAATCCAACCTCGACCGCAATAAGGACAATAATGATCCACTCCAACCATGTGCTATGGTTCTTACTCAGAGTTTCCCTCAAAACACTAACGATCTCATGGGCATAATCCATTTTGGCATTCAAGCTTTTGATGCGGACGCTGACATCGAGGGCCCGTCCCACCTGATCATAGTATCCCTCTAGCCCAAGTTCATGCTGACTATCCCAAAATAGATCCGGCAACGAGTCTGTGAGTTCCGAGTAATGGTTGAGCTGTGCACGGAGCTCTAAAAGAGCACCGGTCTTCTGTAAGATAAATTGTTGGTTGAATGGCAGGCGGCCACCGCGGGAGAGTATAGGTGGAATGGTTCGTGTCGAGTCAAGGTATTTGGTGAGTGAAGTTTCAAGAACTGCGAGCTTCGTAGACCGGGCTAGTCCTGAAGAGAACGCAATTTGTGCCAATGTAGTTGAGGTCTTGCCACTTGAGGCATTGTTCTCAAAAGCCTCCTTCTTGGTACCCAAGGTGATAACCTCTCCTTTGATGCTGCTCGCTACTTGACTGGGATCTTCTTGGTACTCCAGATCCTCCATTTCAATCTGCTCCAAGTGTGGGCTTATAGCCGCAGGTGCTAACGTTTGAGTTGCCAAATTAATGGCGAGATCGTCTGGCAAGGACCATGAAACTATCGTCCCAGACGGAAAGATGAATACATCCCCTCCATTAACAGCTTTGGTATGTACGACTTGGTCGTCCAAAAATCCCGTGCCCTGGGGATCAATCGGGTACCCTTGAGATCGAAGTATTCGAACAACGCTGTCCATTGCAAATTCTTCTGCGACGCATATGGCTGTGATATTTTTGAGGCCATGGCTGTCACCAGAAGATAGTTTCTGGCCCCGCGACCCATCGCCACTGGACCGCTCAGCTTCAACCGCAACTCGCCTTAACGAACGTTGTACTGCAGGAGATCGAGGGTTTTTTCGCTTCTGAGATTCTGCTGGATCACTCGTGGCAGCGCTATATTGTCGTATCTGTTGTGTCGATGCGCCACAGCCTCGGGTGAGCTGGCTAGGAAAGCGCGGTCGGAATTGACGAATTACATTTTGGGCGTTATTTATGAGGCTTGGTGCCCCTATTTGGGACAGCAGCTGCCGTCTAAAAATCCGTGAAGAAAAATTAAAGGGCATAACGGATTATAATGAAGGTGACATGTGTGAGTTGGTAAATTTGTAAAGTTCGATTCAGGAACCATCCCGCGATGCAAGGCTTCAGCCTTGTCTGGGGTTTGATTAGTCATCCATGCTGTAGCTATGTGCTGTGACGTCGACTGCTTCACCTGTCGTTTGAACAGCGACCTAAGCACCCGGGTGACTATTGCCTGGGAAAATGGCGAAAGATTCGGGGGAGCGCGGGGAAGCGCACGAAGCTATTCCACCTGACTCCCGGTCTCACAAACCAGACACTGCGGACGACGACGATGAGAACGAGACCGAAACCATCGGCAGTGACGAGGACGAGGACGAGGACGAGGATGAACCGAAGCTGAAGAATGCTCGAATGACTGGGTATATGACGCAGTTGTATAGAAATGGAGATGCTACAAGCTCTTTCCTAGTCGCGGGGGACAAAATGGTAAGCATATTGTAATGAACCGAGGCCTGGGCCAATGCTGATAAGTCATAGTATATTGGCACTCACAACGGAAATATTGTAAGTCGGATAATATAATGTATGTTTACTGTATACTAACAGGTTGTGAAGCACGTTCTAGCATTACCGTCGTTCCAGTCACTACGAGTCTACCATGCTCACTCCGCATCGATCTCCTCGATATCGATTTCCCCATTCCCGCCACCAACATCAGACCCGAGGTCAGAAGCAGTCAACAGGGCCGTATCTCAGGCCATCAATGAATCGCAAAAAGCGGCATCAGTTGCATCTGTGTCGTCAAGCCCGGCTGCACAAAGGGCTCCGCGCCAGCAAGTCATACCGAATATTCCATCGAACGCGATTTACATTGCTACGTCTTCTATAGATGGGAATGTCTGCATTGCATCACTTGTGGATATAAAAGATGTACAGCTACGAAATTTTGCGAGGCCAGTCCAAGCTGTTGCCCTGTCGCCCGACTACAAGAATGACCGAACATATATCTCAGGGGGTACCGCGGGGAACCTGGTCGTGACTGTTGGAGGGCGGTCCGGAACGAATGCCACATCCACCACCACTGGAACCGCGGCGGCCACAGCATCTGGCTGGCTCGGGACGATTGGGCTCGGAGGCAACTCAGGAAAGGACACTGCTCTTCATTCTGGCGAAGGCATCATAAGCACAGTCAAGTGGTCATTGTCAGGAAAATACGTTGTTTGGGTCAACGAGAAGGGTATAAAGATTATGCGGTCGAATATTGGCCTTGAAAGCGCAGATCTAGATTCGGCTTGGAAGCGCATTGCCCACGTTGATCGTCCCCAAGACTCTGGTTGGGAAGAGATGGCCGCGGTGTGGAAGGCCCGGGCGGAATGGATCGATGAAAGCTCTCTCGGAACCGATGATGACGGACTAATCACCACGGCGTTATCTCCTGTTGTTACCAAGCTCAGGCAGCAAACAGCAAAGAATATGGATCCGATCGAAAAACTTGTAGTTGGCTGGGGAAGCACTATTTGGATCATTCATGTTCACCCTGGTGGAGTCGGCGTTGGCAAGCATGCTGGAGAGCGTAGTGTTGGTCGTGCAGAGATCATTAAAATGTATGTTTTGAATCATATCCCAGCGCTGAGGGTTACTAATGTGAATAGTTTGAGAATGGATTGCATAATTTCTGGATTGTCGTTATATACCCCTACTTTACTTCTTGTACTTGCTTATATTAATCCCGAAGATGAGGATGCTGAGGAGGCACCAACTCAAAAGGGCCATAAATCCAAGCTATCAACCGCTTCTACTGGCAGCGAGCCACGAGGAGGCATACAACGCCGGCAAAACGCCGCCCCCCCCGAGCTGCGACTTATCGAACTGTCTACTTCTGAAGAAATCGACACTGATGGCTTGATTG
Organism: Pseudogymnoascus destructans; assembly: GCF_001641265.1. Lineage (NCBI taxonomy): Eukaryota > Fungi > Ascomycota > Leotiomycetes > Thelebolales > Thelebolaceae > Pseudogymnoascus > Pseudogymnoascus destructans. The sequence continues at coordinate 635,486 of NW_020167534.1, read as the reverse complement.
TGAGCCGATTTGAGCGGCTGTCGGCTGCAGATTACCACCTTGGTGTTCTACCAGCAGCGAAGGGCCCGACAACAACACGGACATCGAGGACTACTCTTGAGACTTTGGCTGGCATGGGTAGCGGCATGTGGAATGCCACAATCAATGCAACAACACTGCTCAGCTCTGCACAAAGTACCCGTAGTGTTGGCAGTGGTGATTCTGCCAGCCAATCCGGATCTCTTAGCTCCAGAAACAAATCAATTCGCCCTCAACAACCAGCTCACCCGAACATTGCAGCCCCCGGTATTAAAATATTCATCCATAGTCCTTACGACTGCATTTTGGCTACCAAGCGAGATTTGTCAGACCACCTTTCGTGGTTGCTAGAATTGCACAAGTATGAAGACGCCTGGAACCTTCTTGACGATCATCCTGAGATCATATCTTCTTCGGCTGAGAGATTGGCTGAAATTGGCCCTGGAACCCCGGAAAGAAACGATGCCGGCGATTTCTACGATGACGCATCATCAGTTAAAGAAACAGCTGCTCGACTCATTGATTCGTCGGTCGAGAAGGAGAAGAGGCGAATTGGAGAATTGTGGATTCAACAGCTTATCACTGACGGCGACTGGATCATGGCCGGCCAAGTATGCGGCAAGGTTCTGGGCAGCCCTTCCAGATGGGAGCACTGGGTTTGGATCTTTGCAGGGGCGAATAAGTTCGGCGAGATTGCAAATTACATACCCACAACGCAATTGCAACCTCCCTTACCGTCTACAATCTACGAGGTCGTTCTCGGGCATTACATTGCAACAGATCGACTCCGACTCAAAGAATTACTTGATGTTTGGCCACCAGAGTTGTTCGGGATCAGAACCGTCACCACAGCGCTTGAGAATCAGCTAAAGTACCGCGAGGTCCGAGAAGATTCTGTCGAAGACGGGGAAATGGGACGGGATTGGCGCATAGTAAAGGAGTGTCTGGGAAAGCTGTATCTTGCCGATGGCAGACCCAAAGATGCTTTGAAGTGCTATATGCAATTACAAGATGCTGATACGGCCATGACACTTATCAAAGATTACCATCTGATTGATGCCGTTGCCGGGGATATTCCTGGTCTGGTCTTAATCCGCGTGTCAAAGGAGCAGATCAAATCCGCTTCGAGGAAGGAATTAGAAGAGGCAACTGCGGATGTCATCACTCTTCTCGTGGACGAAGCGCAGCGTGGACTGGTACGGCCAGAGTCTGTTATCACCCAGCTACAAGATAAGGATATGCCCTTATATCTATTCTTCTACATCAGAGCACTGTGGAATGGCGATAGTCAAGATGATAAATCCGCCGAAGTGCGAGAGAGGATGTTGGTTGAGAGCAGAGCTCATGTGGAACAGTTTGCCGATGTCGCCGTACAGGCCTTTGCATCGTATGATCGGGCCTTGTTAATGGAGTTTCTCAAGAGCTCTACATCTTATACTTTTGAGAAGGTTCGTACTCCCTCTCTTCTCCGATTTATTCAACGTTACTAACCATCTCCAGGCAACCCAAGTATGCGAGGAACGAGACTACATACCAGAACTTGTCTACCTCTACTCCAAGACTGGGCAAACGAAACGCGCCCTTTTCCTCATCATAGATCAGCTCGCAGATGTCTCGCAAGCAATTAACTTCGCAAAGGAGCAAGCTGATAAAGACCTGTGGGAAGATCTCCTCGACTACTCAATGGACAAGCCGCGCTTCATTCGTGGCCTCTTAGAAGAAGTTGGAACAGCAATCGACCCCATCACTCTTGTCCGCCGCATCCCTGAAGGTCTAGAAATCGACGGTCTCAGAGACGGCCTGAGTCGCATGATTAAAGAATACGAAATCCAGCACAGCATCAGCTCAGGCGTTGCCCGTGTCCTCCGTGGCGAAGTGGCTACTGTACAGAATACACTCCGTTCAGGACAACGAAAGGGTGTCAAGTTCGATGTTGTGGTTAAAGCCGAGGATCACATTGACGTGGCTCCCGTCGACGTAGCAGCACGCCCCGCGGATAACGGCGACAAGGATAATGACAACGTAACAGCCGTGCGCGCTCAGAAACCAATCCGTCCAGGCGGCCACTGCGTTGGCTGCGGTGAGCCATTCACGGAAGGCGAGCAGGAGACGCTAGTGGGATTCGCATGCGGGCATGTGTTCCATCTCAGTCATCTCCTCGAATACACACATCCTTCGCGGCCGTCAACGCCACCGTCGGTGGACTTGGATGAAGATGGCCAATTTGTACAGAATCATAGCGTTGGAGCCAAGGTTACGCATGCGAGGTTGTTGAGGGATAAGATATCGGGGGGTTGTCCTGTTGAGCATGCAAGTTGAGGGAGGCTTCGACGAGTCATGATGACGGATGATCGGGTTTCCGAAATGGAGATTGCGCATAGCGGGGCATTGATTTGCATTTGAAGAAGGCCTTTGGGATTTATAGGCAATTACATACAATTTAATAAAGATAAGATGGTTTGCCAGAATGTAAGCTCTCTCCACAATGGCTTTGGCTTGGCTTTGTGCGAGACACTGTTCGTTGTTTGTATAGTCACCGCCGCCGTCGTCGATGGAGATATTATAATAATGGAGCAGTGAAAAAGTGTTTGGTTCAGTCAGTCCGTGCTGTACATCCAGTACAAGAGTACAAGGGCCCTCACCCCACGCGACCCTTCGTACGACCACCCGACTCCCCCTCGGAGCTGAACGGGACACAATGCTTCGAATCCGACGATACAGGGTGTTTCTAGTCTTTGCGGCGATTGTCGTTTTTACGTTCTACAATATCTGGCAGACGCAACCGGAGGGGCAGGCGGCGACGAAGTCGTTCGGTACCTCGTCGTATGGCGACGCTGGGAAATCGTCGGAGCAGAATGGGGACCGGAATGGTGCGGAGGGAAGGGACCCTGTGAGGCCGGTGGTTGATATTCAGCGGATTGCATATTCAGCGGATGCGCTACCTGTTACTGCGGTTCAGCCAACTTCAGCGAAGCCATTGCTGGCGGAGAATACGCAGGTCGTTGCGAGTGGCGTGCCAATCGTCGACCTTGAACCAACCTCGACGAAGGCGCCGCTGGCACAGAATACTCCGGTCATTGCAAATGGCGACCCCGTTATCGAACCAGAACCAAGCACCAGCGAAGCATTGGCGGCTATACAGACAGCACCCCCGACGCCAATAACGCCCCCAACCCCCGCCGCTATCACCTACGACGACACAGACGACGAGGACGGACAAAAGAAAACCATACACTGGCAGAAGCCCACAGAGCACTACCCCATCGCCCCAGAAGACCTGATCCATCTCCCCACCGGCACGCCCAAGAAGATGCCACGGATCCAGTTCGACTTCCCCGCCGAGTCCGCAGAGGCGAGATCCCTGCGCGAGGAGCGGAGAGATCTGGTCCGCGACGAGTTTCTGCACGCGTGGCAGGGTTATAAGAAACATGCGTGGGGACACGATGAGGTTGGGCCTGTGAATGGGGGGTTTCGTGACCCGTTTTGCGGGTGGGCGGCGACGATAGTCGATTCGTTGGATACGCTCTGGATCATGGGGTTGAAGGACGAGTTTGAGGAGGCGCTTGAGACGGTTGAGAAGATTGATTTCACGACGTCGACTAAGACGTCTATTCCCGTGTTCGAGACGACTATTCGATACCTGGGGGGGTTGTTAGCGGCGTATGATATTAGTGATGCGAAGTACCCCGTGCTTCTGACGAAGGCTACGGAGCTGGGAGAGATCTTAATGAGTACCTTCGATACGCCAAACAGAATGCCAGTGCTATATTATGCGTGGCAGCCACACAGTGCTTCGGAACGCCACCGAGCGGCTGGGAATTCCAATTTCGCGGAACTGGGATCCTTGACACTGGAATTCACGCGTCTGGCGCAGCTCACAGGGGAGCACAAATACTACGATGCCGTCGCGCGCATCACAAACGCACTCGTTGAGTGGCAAGAGCGCGGGACGGAGATCAAGGGCATCTTCCCCGACAGCGTCGATGCCTCCGGCTGCAACGCGACTTTCGTACCACCGGCGGAAACGCCCGCTGCTATCCCATCCCAAAACGCAACAGAGAAACTAGTCCCCAGACGCACCTTCACCGAAGACGAACTCTGCCGCCCCCAAGGCCTCATGCCGGGCCCAGCACGGCAAAGCTTCTCCATGTGCGGCGGCCAAGACTCGACTTACGAGTACTTCTCGAAAATGCACCTCCTCCTCGGCGGACTCGACAGCACCTATCGCACGCTGTACACCAGCACCATGGACGCGATTCGCACGCACCTCCTCTACCGCCCCTTAATCCCGGGGGGCCGCAATGTGCTCTTCTCGGGGAAAGTGCAGATTAACCCCTACCTCCCCGACGGCCGGAACCACGAGATGATCTACGAGGTCACGCACCTGACGTGCTTCATCGGGGGAATGGTGGGGATGGGCGCTAAGCTTTTCGGGATTGACAATGATCTGTCCATCGCGGAACGCCTGGCTGATGGGTGCGTGTGGGCGTATGAGGCGACGAAGAGCGGGGTTATGCCGGAGGATGCTAGGGCGGTGCCGTGCGAGAATCCGTTGGAGTGTGAGTGGGATGAGGAGAGGTATTATAAGTACCTTGATCCCCGCTGGTCGCTAAGGGAGGGGGAGATTGAGGAGTATGAGAAGGAGAAGGAGAGGATGGAGAGGGTGAGGGTGGAGATGGCAGAGAAGAAGGTGAAGGAGGAGAAGGAGGAGAAGGCGAGGCTGGAGGCAGAGGCGAAGGAGAAACCCCTTATGGCGGAAGGGGATGGGGATGCGGTTGTCCCCCGCGCCAATGAGACGACGACCAGCTATAGTCTCGGTGGCAGCGCACCACCAGCTGCGAATATCAATCGCAAGCGCGCTATATCGAGCAACAGCACCACCACTCACACATCCGACGGCGCACTCCCGGAAATCCCATACGTCGCCCCCTCGAAAACAGCCACCGAAGGCGTCCCGGTGAACCCCCATGAGCGTAGCCTACCGAAGGGGCGCGAGGATCCGAATAGACCGCTCAGTCATGAGGAGTTTATTTCTGATCTGTTGGAGTGGAATAATTTGCCACTCGGGTTTGCGAAGGTGGAGAGTGATCAGTATATCCTTCGGTACGTCCCCCCTCTTCTTCTCCCACCCCCCCCCTTCCGCTTCCGTTAGTTAGCTGGTACATTAGTTTGGGGTTGGGTAGCAGTGCTAACGAGAGAAAAAATCAGCCCCGAAGCAATAGAATCCGTCTTCTACCTCCACCGCATCACCGGCTCCCCCGCCTGGCCCACCAAGGGCTGGGGCATGTTCGAATCCATCATCAACAGCACGCGCACCTCCATCGGGCACAGCGCCTTCAGCGGCGTGAATCGCGAGAGGGGGAAAGGGTATAAGCAGGATTCTATGGAGAGTTTTTGGTTGGCGGAGACGCTGAAGTATTTTTTCTTGTTGTATAGTGAGCCGGGGGTGGTGAGTTTGGATGAGTGGGTGCTGAATACTGAGGCGCATGTTTTTAGGCGGCCGGGGTAGGTTGAGTTGAGAACCCCGCGGGGTTGGGTTGTAAATATTGGAGGGGAGAGAGGGGGTTCGTGTTTATATCATTTTATTCGGAACCATGCATGATGAGGGGGGGGCTTTAATATATCTTTTACTAAAAGGAAGGAAGGGAAGGGAAGGTAAAAAACAGATCTAGTTCCTTAATAACGTACGCGATAAGTAAGCTGCTCACGCAAGTAAGCTGCGCACCCCCTCATCAATTCTAACGCGTTTAACCTCCTTCTAATCAACATGTCTCAACCAATAGACCTAAAACTCACAGCTACTAAGGAAACAACGCTTGTTCAATGGATATTATCTATGGACGAACGAGGCCTACTCCTTAGATCTACTTCTATACGGCAAATAGCGAATCTACTCCTCTAAAAACGGCCGCATACGAATCAAGATAATACACTTACGGTTGGCACAAAATGGGTTCAAAACTTCATACGACGGCACGACCCTCTCCATTCGAAATACACCCGTAAATACGACTACTAGCGGGCAAAACGCGAAGATCCTACGGTTATTCCCAAGTACAAACCACACTAGCTACCCCAGCGGGTGTTGGGGGTATACTGGGTATCTCTTTATGATAATAGATAGGTAGGCGATCTGTGATGCTGTTTTGGAATCAGAGGTAGACTCGAATGGTTTTTTTGAAATTAGTGATTCCATGTTGAATTACCAAGTCTCGTCTCTACAATATGGGCGATTTACATCTCCGCCCGTCCTCCCCCTGCTAGAGCTCAAGCCCGCCCCCCCACCATCCCAACGTCAACTGCAGGAATAAAGTTCGTTTCTGTGCCGCTTTATCCATATCTTTCCCTATAAACTAGAGAGAGCCACCATAGAGATTTCCACCCAGCGCACCCAACTGCGGGCAAAAGAGCTTGGTTGTCTGTGCCGTTTGTCCATTTTTCTGTCGGAAATACAATTTTTATACACGCTTGGAATGCTGGGAGGGTTGCACACTGCAGTAGCAGCTCCAAGCACCGCGTTTGATAAGACAATCTGGACCGAGACTTTGGTAGAGAGTCATTACCTCGGTATATGCTGAGTGATCACACCGATTTATGACAGCTTATTATAGTAAACTAATCAAGTTCATTAAAAGCTGTTAATTCATGGTCATATCCTCCCCTTCCTTCCTTACGGCCCCCTCCTCCTCCTTTCGCTTCATTTAACCAGAAAACAACTAATTAGCAACGACTATAACAAACAACCGAGCCGAGCCGTTCGCAGAAGAGAGACTACTAAAGGGTATATCTAAAACCAACCTGCCCCTCAATAATCTTCCCCCCCGCCTCAGCCCTCTTATTCGCCCTCCAGAACTTCAGCGTCAACATCAGGGTGATGAGGATGATAAGCCCATTCGCAATCATACACGTCATGATCCCGGGGGTGTACTTCGGCTTATCCGCCTCCCTAAACACCGTGGATCCGATAATCCCTCCAATACCGCCGAATCCAACAAGCGTAGCAGAGCACAAGGCGCGCTTCCACTGCCCGCGGATGTTGTTGGCCTGATACGTCATGATGGCGGGGACATTGGCGTTGGCGCCGATGGTGGCGAGGAAGACGCCGAAGTATCGGGCGCCGTTGTTGGTGCTGAACCCCAGGATCGGGAGGCCGATGAGGCAGAAACACGCGTTGATGATGACGCAGCCGCAGCGGTTGCGGAACTTATCCGCGAAGATGGCTTGGATGTGCATGGACACGCCGGCCACGGCATACGGCGGCGCAACAAGGCACTGCGCCTGCGCGACAGAGAAGCCCATGCCGTACACGAGGATGACGGGGAGGAAGTAGGCGATAGCGTATGAGGTGATGGTGCACAGGCCGAAGAGGGAGGCGAAGCCCCAGACCTTGAGGTCGCCGGCGTGGCGGAGGTATTGGCCGAGGTTGAATGCGGGGGCGGCGGAGTCGGCGCGGTCTTGCTCGATGCGCGCAATGATGAAGTCGACTTCGGCGTCTTTGAGGAAGCCGCGCGCGCCTTTGGCTTGGTCGGGGAAGTCGACGAGGAGGACGTAGCCGACGGCGCCAAGGACGCAGGTGAGGACACCTTCCATCTGGGGGGGGGTTAGTTGGAGGTGTGGTGGAGATTGGGGGGGTTGCGACTTACGATGAAGATCCAACGCCATCCTGCGAGTCCGGCTAGGCCGTTCATTTGCATCAGGCCGTATGCGAGGATACCGGAGAAAGCAGATGCGCCGGAACCGATCAGGTAGAAGCCCGAGTAGCGCTTCTGGAGCTCGAAGCGGGAGTACCATGTCGACATCAGGTATACGCAACCCGGGAAGAAACCTGCCTCGAGGACACCGAGGATGACGCGCAGTCCGACCATCTCAGTCCAGTTCTTGACGAATCCGAAGGCCTGCCTTGTGTGTTAGTTTGTGGGTCGGGTGGTGCCAATTGGCGGGATGCTAGAGCTTACAATCATGATGCCGCCCCAGATGATTGTGATGGCAGCGAGGAAGATGCGGGGGCCAATCTTTCGCATGATGACCGTTGCTGGCGGCTGGCAGATAACGTATGGGATGAAGAAGATGAGGGTGATGACACTGTATCTGTCGACGCCAGTGGCTTTGAATTTGAGGTCGACGCTCATTCTAAGACAGCAGGTTAGCATTGGCGCATGCATCGCAAAAGCGCAGCAGGTCGATTGGACGTGGACTCACCCAGCAATGTTGGCGGCGCTCAAGTTGGTTCGGTCCATCAAACTGATGCAGTACATGGCGCCGAGGGTGAGCACGAGGCGGCGATCAACGCGGTGTATGATTCTTCTCTGCTCTTTGTAGGTGAAGCAGCTGATGCGCGGGTCCTCATAGCCTGGAGAGGTGGCGACGATGGGCTTGTCGTGGATGCTCGTCTTCTCCATATCGGAGCCGGCCGTTCCATCATGGCTGTCGGCGACATCTGGGGCGGCGACCTCAGCACCGCCGGCGTTCTTTTCGCGGGAGAAGAGCCCCATGGTTGGCAGGTCGCAGTGTCAACTATATCGGGTGTGTGAGGTGAGAGGGTGCCAAGGCAGACAGAGAGATAAGAAGTTGGAAAGATGTCAGACTTTTGACAAGTGGAATGAGATAGAAGGGGATTGAGATAAAGATTGGAAAGGAGAAATACGACTGCAGATCACCCTTTACTTATGAAGGTACGGCGCATGGGAGAGGAGAGGAGAAGGAGGGGGACGTACATGTACTGGGGGCTCCACGTATGACACGGAAGGGAACTGAGGGAAACTGGGGGAGGGGACTGGAGAAAGCTGTAGAAGCTGGAGAAAGTGGATTGGGAGGGAGCTTGGCGCCCAGAGGAGACGGCATGGGCGACGATCCCAACTGTTACCAGAATAGATGATTGTATGCGAATGAGGGTGCTTGAGAGCTTGGAAGCTTGAGAGCTTGGAAGCTTGGGAGCTTGGAAGCTTGGAAGCTTAGTAGCAGTGGATGACAATAAAATGCGACAACAAGGTGGAGAGTAGGTATGTGGAAAGTGGAAAAAGCATGTGGAGAGTGAGTGCCGCCGTAAGTCTGTACTCTTCTGATGGTCGATGGTCGCGGCAGGAGGTGGCGACGTCGAGGCGTGGAGGCGGGAGACGGGTGTGGAGACGGTGTGGAGGCGGCATTGTGGCCAATATAGCACGAAAATGAGGGGGTCACGGTCCTTAGTCCCTTAGTCCACACCCCTGGCATCGTCGTCGTCCATGTCGTCGTTTTGCTCTTTCCAAGTGGAGTAGAGGGCGAATCGCACCAGTCCTCTAGCCCCTTTCCGTGAGTTTATACACGGCAGAGAGTTGTGAGTAAGGGGTGGTGGATATTGATAACCGGAGTGGGCTGAAACTTGTCAGCTCCTTGCAATGTCTTGGTTACATGTCTCTCTTTCATCTTAACCTCGCGGCATCTAGAGCGTGTCTGTCTGGTGTCTCGATACAAACATCCGCCTTGCAAGATAACCAGTCGGAATCCCTGCCCCTTAGATCCTTCGATGGACAATATAAGGCGTATAGATGAGCACAACAGTACGTAACAACACACATCACCTGCATGGACCTTCGGACGGGGCCAAGAATGGCAGACTGGCGACTGGCAACTGACTGGACTGGACTGGGTGTAGAATGAATGTGCTCATCATACTGCAACGAGCGAGCATAGGTCATCACCCACTCGAGCAACAGCCAAGAGTGAATAGCGCCAGCGTTAGTAGGGACTATCATCTTGGAGAGTCTTGGAAGAGGTCGGCGGGTGTCTTGGCCTGCAAATAACAAGTACTACAGTTCATACTATGGCATAATAACAAGTACTATAGTTCATACTATGGCATAATAACTGCACAACTCCTAGCAAGTAATATAGTGGTAAACGTAAACTTCAGTGCGGGGAAAAGCAAAACGTGGACCAGACAGACCTCAATCTTCCAGTCTCGTCCAGTGAGATTCCAGTGAGATCCAAAAAAAGACGAACCTCGGTGACACCTCGGCTCCCTCAGTAGGCTTGGCTCTATCTCTCCGTCAAATGAGGGGTTCGCTCAAGCCTCCTTCGAGAAGCATCGAAGGGAAGAGGGGTTCCAAGCTATACCACGAGTCTTTGCCAGCGAGCTATTTCCTACCCCCCGTTTCGAGATGACGATACCGCTCACCACCTCCTCGATTCTGCCTCGGGACAAGCTCTCCCCAACATCTGCCGAGCACGCTGCACTGCACGACGTAAAGCCACGTTCCCATCCCCCAGGGTCCTCTAGTGCAGATGATCTACCAGATGATCTACTATCCTGTAGCTGCCCGTCTGGTTTCGGGCACACCGATGGAGGCGGCTGGGTGGGTGGTTTATGCGGGGTGCTGGGTGTGATGTGAGAGGGCCCGATGCCTCGGGGTGGGGTTGGGAGGCTGAAGGGAGGGGTAGTCGTGTTGTCTGGGATGGAGATTGAGGGGTAACGGGACGGTGATGATCGGAGGGGTAACGGGGTGATGATCGGAGGGGTAACGGGGTGATGATCGGAGGGGGGTAACGGGACGGTGATGATGATGGAGTGGGTTTGGGAAGTGGGAATACCCTCGGACAACAGATTGAGTTTGGGAAGTGGGAATACCCTCAGCCAACAGATTGAGTTGGGTTAGGACCCAAGAACACCCCTCCGGTATTGAACAGCTTGGCGTACAACATGGGAAGTTGCAGGATGGAATGGTCAACTTGGCGATAACCAGGCCGTGGATATGGGATGGAGCTGTGGATAACTACGGGTTACAGAGTATCGACCAGCTACGTGGCCATACCGGCTACCCCGCCAAAACTAGGACTAGACCACCAAACCACCACTGCTAAAAATCGAAAATAGTTCTACCATTACCATGCTAATCCATCTATATCGCCATCATATAGCTCTTCTCCGCTCTCTCCATCTATTTCCTCAATTGTAGGTTGTGGTGTTCTTTTAGGCCTCTATGAAGCTGTTGCTAATTGCTAAGCTAGATTGAATCTAAAGAGAGAAGAAGAAGAATGTTGGGTTGGATGGTGGTGGTGGTGGTTGGGTTTTGGTGAGGCGGCTTAGTCCTGGATTTTGGTGGGGTCGGCAACATGGCCGGTATGGCCACGACCTTCGTTATAGGATAGATCGACGACGATGCTCCTCCCATCTAGCTCTTCCCCGCCCCCTACTTATCCCCCCCACCCACCCTCCTCTCCACCACCTCCCCCCTCCCCACCCTCACTACATCCCCCACACTCGTCTTCGCAATCGCCTCCAGCGCCTCCTTACTCAAGAACGCCTGATGTCCACTAATAACCACATTATAAAAGCTCATCAACCTCGTGAGATCATCGTCTTGGATGACTCCCCCGCTCCCGTCTTTGAAGAAATACTCCTTTTCGCCCTCGTAGACGTCGAGGCCGAGGGCGCCGATGTGGCCGGTCTTGAGGGAGCGGATGAGGGATTTGGTGTCGATGAGACCGCCGCGGGAGGTGTTGATTATGACGACGCCGCGCTTGGTTAGGGCGAGGGTTTCTTTGTTCAACAGGTGATGTGACGACGGCGTGCGCGGGCAGTGGAGGGTGAGGATGTCTGCTTCTTTCAAAACCTCATCACGGGATTTATAGGTAATCCCATACTCCTGTGCCTTCTCCTCGTTAGGGTAGAGGTCATACGCAATAACATTGCATCCAAACCCCCTACTCAGAATCTTCCCAACCAACAACCCGATCTGCCCCGTCCCAATAATCCCAACAGTCTTACCGTGGAGATTGAACCCCACCAGCCCGGAGAGGGAGAAATTCCCCTCGCGCGTGCGGTTGAATGATTTGTGGTATTTGCGCACCAAGGTGAGGAGAAGCCCGATGGTGAATTCGGCGACGGCGTGGGGGGAGTAGGAGGGGACGTTGAGGGTAGTTATGGAGAGGGTGCGGGCGGTGGGGAGGTCGACGTTGTCTGTGCCTGCGCACTGGGGGGGGGGGGTGTTAGGATGATAACTTGTTGACGCCGACATCTAACATCTGACATCCGCCATCTGACGTCGGACGGATGTCTGGTGAAAAGAAATTGGGGGGGCTTACGCGCAGTGCAAGAATCTCAACCCCCAACTCCGCCAAAGCTTTCAAAACCTACAGACAGATCACAATTAATATCTCGCCCCCCCCCCCCAAGACAGCGCGTGAGAGAGAGAGAGAGAGAGCCAACCTCTGCATCAGCAGTATCATTCACGAACAGTGAAACGGCTTTATGCCCCTTCGCCAACGCGGCGGTTTTGATGGTCAGCGAGGGCTGGAGATATGTTATCTCCAGTGGAGAGCCGAGGCTTGCATTGACTTTGTTGAATGCTTCCTCGTCATACTGGTGGGGGGTGCGTTAGCGATGGGAACCCTCACATACATACAGTCTTGGTTGTGAGAATAGAATGGGAATGGAGGCTCACGTGTTTAGTGCTGAAGAAGGCGACTTTCATGATTGTGGATTTGGGGTCTGGTCTGATAATTGGAACTGCAATTGTAATTGAGATGGAGTTGGGTTAGAGAGGGCCCTCTTGAGTTTTGTCGTATGAGGGGACGGGTAAATGACGCAGTAGTAGTTGTGGTAAGCTGCCAAGAATGAGGTAATCGTCGGTGCGAACACCGACGATTAAGTGTCTCGCAACCATCAAGGTTGAGGTTAGACACGTGATGAGTGATGTATGTGATTGATGGGGGCGGAAAGGTTTCTGCTATTAATGTTATCATGTTCTTCGTAGTTTGCTCTTCATATGACTTTTTCAATTTTGTCTGTATGGGAGGTAAGTGAGCCGGCGCTTGTCCGCTGCGTAGCACAACCAGATATCAAGTCCCCAACATCCACGGAACCACGACTGTCTTGAAAGGGGTATATATTTCTCTTCATGGTGGTATCTATTCTATTGCTCATTTCGTCCCACAGCAGCAGCGCTGCCCCAAATTCAAGGCTGGACAAGAAAAGGATACATGCCCAAGCAGGTTACAGAATGATAAATGATGGTGAATATGGACATCTAGAAATTCTCCTTACCCCACACGTATGACCAATCCGGGTCGGAATACTCATTACACTTGACATGCAGCGAGGAGCCCAGGCTCTTTGGGCCGCAGAAGAAGACGCCGCTATGTTTATGTTAGTACAAGGATCTTAGGATAGGGTAATTAATGTAAGGGATAATGTGGACATACCTCGCGCCAGGACTGTGAATCTTCCTAATACTCCGAAACACGGCCCCCCAATTCGGCCTCCCAAAATTCGTCGGCGCCCTCAACCCTGTAATAGCATCACGATCCGCATTCGCATCATTGATCATGATATTCGTCGCATCATCCGCCTGAATCTTCGCGGTAAGATACGTATGGATCTCAATATAATTATCCATATCCTGTGCCTCAATCGCGAGCAACAAGCTCCTAAACCACTCGAAACTCCCAACATCCCTACACACCCAGAAGAAGTAGACTTTCCGCAACCGCGTCTTCTTCTGCGGGTAGTTCATGCGGTACCAGATGCTCTTGAGGATTGACGCGAAGGGTGTGACGCCGATGCCGGCGCCGACCAGGACGGCGGTCTCGTATTTGAAGACGTCTTCCGAAGCGCTGCCGAAGGGGCCGTCGATGTAGACGCGGGGTAGGACGCGGCGGAGGGCGGGGTCCACGGAGATTGCGTCGGGGCTGCTTTTGTTGACGCCTACGACTTGGGAGGCGTCTTTTTTGGCGCCGCCGCCGCGGGGTCGGTCGACTTCGCAGCCGAGGGCTTTGCCGACGGCTTTGGTGAAGTCGCCGACCATGCGGATGTGGATGGAGATGTAATCCTCTTCAGGTGCGCTGGTAAGGGTGAAGGGGTGGTACTGCCATAGGCTCACCTCGGGGCAGCAGAAGAAGATGTATTGTCCTGCCCTGGTCTTGGTATGTTCCTTCTTGATCTGAATCTCGCAGACGTTGCTAGGGTGCTGGACGACCTTGGAGATGTACGTCTTGTGTTTCCCACGAATCTCGCGAGCAATTCGTTCCGCAAGATAGATGTATCCGCCGTACATCCAGTATTGCCAGAAGACGCCGATGGCAGAGGAGCCGATGGCCACGCAGAATGGCGCGAAGTCGGGTTTGATCATGCAGAACGCGCCGTGGATAGACCAGAAGAGGAAGAAGACGACGAAGAGATGATGCGTGTACCAGAAACGCTCAAAATTCGCCCTCCGATACTTCTCTATCGACGTGATGGCCATAGCCATGAGGGCGGTCAACATGACATATCCGGACCAACCTGGACCTGTCGCGAAGTTCGCCAATAGGAACCCAACGAATCCGAGGTTGTTCTTTGCTGCTATCTGAGCGAAGTTGTTCCAATGTGCTATTGTATGCACCCATGAAAAGAAGACAATCGACCACGCCGTCATCTTGTGGAAGGTAATATTCTTGTCGAATTGGATAATGCCATTTAGTGGCGTTTTGCGTGCCAGTGATATAAGTGTTCTGCAGACGGGGAACAGGATCACTGCAATGTCGAAATGCAGGACTAGAGCTGCTGCTCTGGCAATTGGGTATGTGAATCCAAACGTATCTCTCCCATTTTGTAAACTGTCCTTCAATTGGTAATTCATGAAACCGAAGGCGAAGACCATTGCGTGGATGGCTGCAAAGACGAAGACGAAACTATCATGATATTAGCAGTTTGTCCGAAGGCTATAGGGCACACACATACAATCGCCTGTATCCTTCGTTGACCATCCACTTGTTATATTGCTCTTTCCAGTTGTATTGCCTCTTCGCCTCCGCATTTATCTCTCCAGACATTAACATCCTCGTCAATGGTGGCCATCGTGATTTCTCGGACGGCCTATCCTCCTCCAAAGCATAAGGGTTTCTAGACATCGCTTCCTGTGTTGGAGCCTTCGCTCGATATGCCCCTAAATTATCTGGTCGCCTGTATCCCTCTCTTCTTAATCGAAATTCGAGTGCCAGATGCGGTATTAGAGTTTATAGTATATACAAAATGTCGTCAGAGCCAGCTGAGAGATTGGTTTAGGTTGTCAAAGTAGGGGCCAGCCTATGAAGAAATGAACGACGAAGCCTGCTTAGGCGCCACTGTATATAATGATTACAGGCAAGGCCAAAGAGGAGAAAAAGAGGCACGCAAACAGTGAACTGAACGAGCAAGGAAAGAATGTGACACTTTATGCGCCCGCAACATGAAAAAGGACCTACCTCTAAGAAGGACTAGTACGGGAAGTAGTAATCCACAGCCCTTCTCGTCTCAAGATTAGGGAGTCGGCACCGGCACCGGCGCCACTGCCGACTCCCATGGTCGAAACATCAGTGCCTCGCTCCCATGGCCCAGATGGCCGCTTCAGGGTCACATCCCAGTGGGGCCTGAGAAGCTGGGAGCTCAGCGGGGCATCTGCAACAAGCCGCTGGCACATTGACAGGCTGAGAGGCCCACTATCGCGAGCTCTCAGTCGCGGCGGTGCCACGGGCTTGAGCGTTCTCTCACTCGTATCAGCTTATTTTTCGTCGGCGATGCGAATTCCCAAGCACTTGGCTACGTCTGTGCAACAATTCGCCGAAGCTCATGTGTAGCGCGGGCAGCTTTCAATTGGCCCGTTTGGGGTCAAGGGAGGATTGCATGGCGGCGGCTGGGGGTTTTGTTTGAGGTGCGGTTTCGTGACATGGGTGTGACACGATCTTGATACAGACAACGCCTAGATCGCCGACATCCACACAAAGCCGGGTCTTGTTATCCTTGCCAACTGGTGAGCCGCTGAAGACCCTAAAACACCGACAGGAATCCAGACTGTTAACGTCTTTCGCAACCCTATCTGCAACCCTATCTGCAACACTTGTTGGTGTTAGTAGTTCATCCGGTTTGTTGCCTCTCTGTGTGGCCGGGACAATCGTCAGCGTCTTCGGAGAAGCCTTGGGGTTTTCCGGAGGGTACGGCCCCACAGGTTACGACCTAGACCGGCAGATAAAGGAGAGTCGACGGAGTCTACAATAGGAGAGGTGCTGTTGATGGTGCCGGAGCTCCACCAGCTCGCCCATGGTTAATCCCATATGAGGAGTGGATCGCAGACGGTTTAAACGAGAGTAGTCCACCGCTATTGCAGGGCGTAGAGGTAGGTTTAGGTTGAGATTGACTATTTGCTTCATTATTTTATCTGCGGCTCAAACTACAAAGAGTATGGTGCTTCATACTAAAGGTCTAGCCGTCGTATAGGCCAAGGGGTCACAGCGATTAGGAATCACAAAAAAGAGATATAATATCGAATATATTAAACTCGAATCACTACCATTTCCCTTCAACGACATACCACCATCCCATTTGCACACCTCACAGTACCCAGGCATGTTACACTCCTCGGAAATCTCCCCCTTGCAAACAGGCCATAAAGTTCAGTGATGTTTTAATTGCGAATTTGGAAGATTAAAGTCTGCCGGCGCAAGATCATTTAGCCTCCCTGATCCCATCACTGAACGTAACATCCACCGCGACCCGTCTTCGTTGAAGTCCACAACTTGCTCACTCCTTGCCCTAGAGGCATGCATAACCAGACCGAATGTGTTGACAGGAACAGTTGCGCCAGCTAATCCATAAACGCGAGTAGAGAATATCCCCCATCAGCCATCTAGATAGCGTACTTGCGGGTCCACTCCCTTGCCGTGGCCTCGTACCTGGCACGATCGGTCTTGTAGACGTGTGCGATCTCTGGGACAAGTGGGTCATCCGGGTTGGGGTCCGTCAACATGGAGCAGATGGAAAGCAGAACTGAAGCTGTCAGTATTATGCCAATAGCTATATGCTGCGTGTCAAATCATACCTTTGGAGATGGTAAGAGCCGGGCTCCATTGGTCCCTGAGGATGTCTAGACAGATGCTGCCGTTGGAGTTGATATTAGGGTGGTAGATGCGGGTTGTGAAGTTGACCTTCGGAGGCTTGAATGGGTAGTCTGTTGGGAAGTGGATGGCTAAGAAGAATACACCTCCGGAGTATGGCGAATCGGACTGTTTATTGCGTTAGTTACAGATCTCGTCATCGCCTGATGCATCTCGACCAGATTTAGGTCTGGCCGTGGTATATCGACGCAGGCAGTTTCGCAAGAATTTCGATTGGAATATACTTACAGGTCCCATAATAGTTGCCTGCCAGTGGAACTATTGATAGATTTAAGTCAGTTCGAATTCTTCAATTTTGATGACCAAATCGGCGCATGTCTCCGTGAAGATAGCGGGCCAGGGGCCAACGGTCGTAAGAATCGAGATAGATGGGCACAAACCAAATCATCTCCAATAGGTCCAGCCGAGCACGAGGACGGGGGATCACTGTAACACAAATGTAAGCCAGAGTTCGGTGTCAAGACGATTGTTGGTGGTATCCACGATGTCCATTTGACGACCCCGCGTTTGGGCCGACGGCCCCGCAGGGGCTAAAAGGATAAAGTAGACATTCACGATGTGATGCACATACCGGCCGAGATCGCTCAGTTCCTTGTTAATTCTCTTGAGCGCCATGACGACTTTTGTGTGAGACTATGAGGGTGTTCGTTCAGTGTCGTGGTGACGAGGAAGTAGGACTGTGAGCGGGAAACGATTCAGGCTATGGCGGTTAGCGTCGAAAAGGCGAGAGGGAGCTGAGGCAATGAAATAAGGCTGAGCTCAGGCTGACATGGCGTACCTATGGATTTATGGGAATCGCAAGATTCACGATGATATTGTTGAGGTGACAAGAAGTACCTCGAGATGTGATGAGTTGGTATAGGGGAAGTTGCGGTGATGTTGTCGGAGCCGAAGAATGGGCGGCTTGCCAACAGAGAGAAAACGGATTTAGCGTCCAGGCTCGCCTCACGCCTCCCGATCCAACAATCGGCGCCTATAGGTCGCCGTCGAATGATTTACTTTCTACATGGATCTACGGCCTACTATTAAAATTCACTTACCTAGTTATTAAAGTGATTATTCAATCCACGGCAAAGGTTTCATCAGCCTTACGAATCTGTGCCTTTTTATCTATCGTACATAATGTCCTGCACCACGAGAGATTAATACATCCTTTTGACTGTCTGGCCGGCAACCGAATAGGGTAATATTGGTCACGAGGGAACTAGCCCCTCAGATGTCCCGCAGCCTGGCAACATAAGTTACAGTACAGGAAATCGGGATATTAGCAAATTATTGGGGGTTTATCTACATATTTTTCCTATGCAAATGCTTGAACACCCGTGATGGCTCTTCCGAGAATCAGGGCTGTGGCAATTGTCAGTAAAATCTCCACGGAATCTATAATCGGATTTGTCAGCTTACCATGAATGTCGCTTTGCCCTTCATATGTTTGAGTCACAAAGAGGTTGGCCACGTGCCTCCCAATATGGTATTCATCGCTGGCGGCATTGCCACCCAAGATTTCTTGCAGAGTCCTAGAATTTGCCAGAGCACGGTCGCAGTTCTGTCTCTTGATCATACTGATCATCTCTGGCGCCGCCTTGCCTTCGTCCTTTAGCCTACCAACCTGGATACTTGCCAGGATACCAAAGGCAGCATCAGTCGAGGCATCTGCGAGCTTCTTCTGGATGAGCTGGTATTTGGCAAGCGGATTGCCCTTGAATTGCGTCCTCTCGAGGGAGTATGTCCTCGCTCTATCGATGCAGTCCTCCAAGGCCCCCATCACTCCCCACGCTATGCCATATCGCGCACTATTCAGGCAAGAAAACGGACCTCTTAACCCTTCGACCTCAGGGAACATGTTTTCTTGTGGCACTGGGCAGTTATCGAGTTGAATCATACCCGTTATCGATGCTCTCAGGCCGTTCTTGTTCTTGATTGCCGGCGTCTCCAAAGTACCAGCGGGGCATTGGGATCTCTCAACAACGAACCCTCTGATCTTACCCGTCTCCTGAAGCTTGGCCCAGATAATGAATACGTCAGCGATTGGCGAGTTGCTGATCCACGTCTTCGATCCTGAAAGCGAATAGTATCCCTTCTTCGTTGGATGCGGCTTCGCGACAGTCTCCATGGATCCTGGGTCACTGCCATGGTTTGGCTCTGTCAAGCCAAATGCACCAACCCACTTCCCCTTCGCCAGTGACGGGAGGAATTTATCCTTCAGCTCTTGTGTTCCGTGCTCGTATATAGGTCCCATAACTAGGGATGACTGGACAGACATTGCCGACCTGTATCCACTGTCCACTCGCTCCACTGCCCTTGTGATAAGTCCAGACGCGACGCTGGACACGCCGGCGCAGTCGTAGCCCTGGATAGTGGATCCAAGCAGGCCAAGCTCTCCCATCTCTTGTAAAATGTTCCTGTCGAAGTCCTCATTGCGATATGCTTCTGTCAGGGAGTTAGCTATGGACGCTTGGTTCCAGGAAAGCTACAGCACTTACGAAGGACCCTGGGCATCAATTGCTCCTGGCAATATGACTCTGCCGTCTCCGAAACTGCCAATTCCTCCTCGGTGAGGAGGTTCTGGGAGCCTAGTGGATCAGTCCATTGGTATTTTGGAGCAGCTGCGGCAGCAGCATAGGCTCTAACTGACGGCCGCGAAGCAGCCGCCAATTGCTTTCCAGAGAATCGGACAAGGGGCTTGAACATCTTGTAAGCTGAGGAGCTGTAATATGAAATATATTAACAGCACAGGTAGGTTGTCTTTACTTATATATCCCTGGGCTTCGACTCCTGGCTAGCAGCGGTTATTGATGCTAGTGGCCGTTCGTGTTCGTGGGGAGGGAGACGGGAGATGGGAGGTGCGAGGGAGCGGAGGTGGGTTTTAGTTCGTTGGCTGTTGGGGGTTAGTGGGTTGGCGGGTTGGCGGCTTAGTGGGGGAGGCCTCTCGGCAGTGACCACCGCAAGAAACACTAATCTGTACCTCGGCGAGAGGTTAATATCACTCGACTTCACCCGATGTTTTACTATCGGTCTAATATAATGTAATAGAGTTTGCTAAAACGTATATATTAATTATGCTGTACCTAATTCATGGGTTGTTACCCTCGTCAGATCAGCTTGAACATAAAACGGCCTTTGAGAATCCTCAAAGGCCGATTGTCCACTCCAACTCTCCCCCACACTTCGAGTTGATTCGATGCCTCAGGCATAGCTAATTAAGCAGGGGTGCCTACAGATAATGTTCGTCGCGTTAACCTATCGCGTCTGAACGTCATTAACGTGGGACGCGCATCCAAAAGATCTCGAGGTCAAATAAATTTCTCTGCACAAAAAACGCCCTCCCAGACCTCGAAACCCGACAAGCTTATTGCTGAAATTTACGGCGCAAAGACACTTAACGTCCTACCCAGAGGCAACGTCACCATGGGTATTAAGCAGCTCTTCTCGATCATCCGCGATGAAGCCCCTCAGGCCATCAAGGAGGGCGAGATCAAAAACCAATTCGGGCGGAAAGTGGCAATTGTACGGCTTGCTCAATCTCTCACATCTTGCACTAGCTAACATTCTACAGGATGCGTAGGCAACCCGTGTTTTCTCTCGTCGATTAAGTCTAACCTCATACCCGACTACAGCTCCATGTCAATCTACTCCTTCCTCATCGCCGTCCGCTCAGAGGGCCAGCAACTGATGAACGAGTCCGGAGAAACCACCTCCCATCTCCTAGGCATGTTCTACCGCACCCTCCGCATCGTCGACAACGGAATCAAACCCGTCTACGTCTTCGATGGCGCACCACCAAAACTCAAGTCCGGCGAACTCGCCAAACGATTCGCTCGCAAGGCAGAAGCGACCGAGGGACTCGAAGAGGCGAAGGAAACGGGGACAGCTGAGGATGTGGAGAAGTTTTCTAGGCGCACGGTTAGGGTGTCTAGACAGCATAATGCGGAGTGCCAACAGCTCCTTAAGCTGATGGGCATCCCATATATCATTGCGCCAACTGAGGCAGAGGCGCAGTGTGCGGTGCTGGCGCGGGCTGGGAAGGTGTATGCTGCTGCAAGTGAGGATATGGACACGCTGTGCTTTGACTCGCCGATCCTCATCCGCCATCTTACTTTCAGCGAGGCGCGGAAGGAGCCTATCCAAGAAATCCACGTCGACAAGGTCCTCGAAGGTCTGGGCATGGACCGCAAGCAGGTACTACCACTCTCTATCCACCTCTAGCTCCTTTAGCCCTCGAATACTGACCTATCGTCCAGTTTGTCGATCTCTGCATCCTTCTTGGTTGCGATTACCTCGATCCCATCCCCAAGATCGGTCCCAACACGGCCCTCAAAATGATTCGTGAACACGGATCCCTCGAGAAGGTTGTCGAGTGGATAAACAACGATGGTAAGAACAAATATACCATCCCCGAAGACTGGCCGTACGCCGACGCGCGCGAGCTCTTCTTCAACCCCGACGTGCGGCCCGCAGACCACGCAGAGTGTGACTTCAAGTGGGAGCAGCCCGACGTCGAAGGGCTCATCAAATTCCTCGTCGTCGAAAACGCATTTTCCGAAGAGAGAGTCCGTGGCGGGATCGCGAAGCTCCAGAAGAACCTGAAGTCGAGCCAGCAGGCGAGACTAGAGGGTTTCTTCAAGCCGATCCCTAAGACGGAGGCGGAGATCAAGAACCTAAAGAGGAAGAATGAGGAGAAAGCGGAGGAGAAGAGGAAGAAGGCGAAGGAGGATAAGAAGTCTAGTAAGGCGAGTAAGGCGAAGCCGAAGATGAACTCTTAGGCGGTTCGTCAAACACTTGTTGACGCGAGTCGATGCCGGGAAGGGGGGGGGTGATACAGGGTTTGGTATTTGCATTGCATGGGATGGCGGTTGGTAAATGGTTTGCTTTTGGCGTTGGTGGCGAACGGGGGGGGTGGGTGTGGTATATTAACTAGGCTCTTTGAGTAGGAAGGCTTTAGGCTTCATATGAGCATATACTGCTAAATGGATGACATTTTTGATGAATCTGTTGATGGATGACGATACTACTTGTTTATGAGGCACAGCGCCAAGTAATGTGATTTTCCGAAGGATTTGTGTGATGATTGCTTTTTTCAAAGGAATCGTATTGAGTTTTTAAGTAAGTTATAAATACTAATGCATGTAGAGATTCCGCACCTCCATCTTTAGAGCCTGAGAGGGAAGAACTAGGCTGAGACTTGGTTTGGGAGTTACTCCTAGAAGTTACTCGTGGAAGTCTTCTGCACTATCCCAGTCAAGGAACCAAGGAAATAATAATACATTTATTGCGAACTTTTCAAGAAGATAGCAATAGAACTAGAGGCTGTCCAGTGCTTTTGAAACGTTGGGAGTTGGGGATACCAGTCGTAGCAGTCGGTGAGATAGATCGTTGCCAACGCAGTTGTCTCGTCGACATTGTGACAAGAAGCATCGTGTTTGTATCTCGTGGTGGTATATTTATAAGCAATTGCAAGACAGAAACCAACAATTGGAATGGCATCGCGTGTGCCTGGAGTTCAAGGGCGTCGTCATCTTCATCTTCATCGCCATCATTAACGTTGTATTTGTAACATGAGAGATAACGACGAACACCCACTCCCAACTAAAATAAAAGGAGAGGGGGGAATAGCAGGATATTAAGTAGATACATCCTTTCAAATGTATTCATTCAGCAGACACTATCAAACTGTAGTTTATTCTAAAGTCTCTGAAAAGAATGTGCAGATTCTGTTGATGGTATGAGTGACGCGAATCACGATGTAGTAATGCGACCAAAGAAACGACAACTGTAGTGAATGGAATAGAAGAAGTCTTAGCCCTCATACAATATGCCAAAATTCACTTGAAATAGTTATGACTGGTAATAGAATAGTATTCCTTGCTTTTTGTAATGAATAGAGAATGTTTGGTGGTGGGACATGAAGAGTTGTCCATCGGTAACCAGACGAGGCCACATCGCGACACGATCAAAGAGAGCGAGACTTTGTCTGCAGTGTAGACGGCACGTATAGGTAATATATGTTCTCTTTGTAACGGCAATGTATGAAATAGACACTCACTAGTTATTTGCGATGATTTTTGGGACTTATCGGATGGTTGTGTGGTTGGTGGTTTGAATGCGCCCGAATGGAAGCACGATCTCAGAGGCTCCAACAATTGCTTCATTTTCGACCATAGATCCCCTTTTGTGATAACGCAACCACGTCGAGCGAGGACATCATAAAAACTCGTCTAAATTCATCGCAAGACCTCAAGAAAAGGTTCTGATGCAGTATACAATGAAAAGGGAATCACTGGGCCGTTTACTGGGCGTTGAGCGTTGAACTGTTCGAAGTCGTGGAGCTGGACAGACTGCCAAACCCCTCCACAGCCTCGTGGAGTTATCACATTTTATCATATCGCGGCTTAGAAGACGCGCATCAATGGGAATCGCTCTGGGAAAGATATGGGCTTCGCACAACACATTCACGGAGTCTTTAAAATGGCATTCACGATCTGACGATGATTCTCTCCCATCCGCAACAAATGCCAAAATGTGGGCGATGCCAAAGCCGACTGTGGTGGGTGAGAGCGGGTGGGCAAAATTGAGGAGGGGACGTCGAGGATTGAACCACGCCACGGTTGGAATTACCGCGTGATCTGTAGCGGCGGAAGGCTGTATTCGGCTCTGATTGGCTGATATTGGTGTTGTTTGGCCTTGAAGGGTGCTAACTTCTGGCCCAAAGCGGGTTAGCGCGATATATCCGTCGAGGTGATCTGTGAATCTGCTGTCGATAGACTTTCGCGAGGGAAGAACATATAAATTGCCGCCCTGCCCACTTCCATGTTGAGAACTTTTCGAAACCCGTACACAACCAACCCCCACATCCACAATTATACCGACAATTCCCATCAAAGGTTCCTTTGGATCTTCAGATAATCCTTTACTACACTCAATACTTTTAAACTGACGTTCATACCATCATCAACATGCCTCCAAAGAAGACCGAATCTGGTGCCGGGAAGAAGTCCACTTCCGCTGGTCACTCATACCAGGTATGTTATATCTATTCCCCAACCACAACACTATTTTATAATCGCAATATCACATTGCATTCTCCATTTACTCATACTGACGGTCTACGATTTTAGGATATGATTAAGGATGCCATCATCAACGTAAGTTATCCGGCGCATCGCGTCCGCGCGTTCTCGCTTGTTGACATCGAGTCGCATTGCGACCGATGAAACCACAACACCAACCATGCCGCGAATATGTGCTGACGCGTCTTTTCAATACAGCTTAAGGAGAGAAATGGTAGCAGGTTAGTTTTTGGCTCCTTTGATTTTTGCGCGTCGTGTTTTGTTTTCTGCATTACCGTCGCGTACGTGAGAACGATTGCTAACGCTCCTTCCTTCAGCCGTGTTGCCCTGAAGAAGTACGTCAAGGCCAACAACAACATCAATGCCACCGACAAGATGTTCGACTCGCTCTTCAACAAGGCGTTGAAGTCTGGTGTCGAGAAGGGAGAGTTCAACCAGCCAAAGGGTAAGTTTTAACAAAATTCGCCACTATTGATGTCGCGTCCTATTCCCGCCTCCCCATTCGCCACGTGATATCGCATTGTTACCTGGTGACGTGCGTAATTACTTTGGCCTATTTACCTTTAACCTACCCCGGCTAATACTTCCCTCGATCAACTCAACTAACATGTTTTCAGGATCGTCTGGCGGAACCAAGCTTGCCAAGAAGGAGCCAAAGCCTGCTGCTAAGCCAGCCGCAAAGAAGGCCACCGCCCCTGCCAAGAAGGCTGCCCCAAAGACCGCTGCCAAGCCAAAGGCCGCTGCCACCAAGAAGACTGTCGCTAAGCCAAAGGCCGCCGCACCAAAGAAGGCTGCGCCAAAGAAGCCAGCTGCCAAGAAGGCTGCTCCTAAGAAGGATGTCCCAGCCATCGTTGAGAAGCCAACTGTCCTCGGCAAGACCAAGTCCGGCCGCGTAACCAAGACCACTGCGAAGACCCCCGTCGCCAAGAAGGCAGCGCCCAAGAAGCCTGCTGCCAAGAAGGCCACTGCTTGAACTTGAACATTGTTCATGTTTTAATGGCCCTTTCTATCAATGACTTCGTGGCGTTTGGGGAGTTTCAGCGCGGCAGGGTGATTAATATCGCTTGTGTCTGATTATTCGGGACTTATTCGGTTGGGATATGCTTGTATGGGGTTTTCTGCTATCATATTCATGGGATATGAGGTGTGAGTTGGGCAACTCCAGGGAAGCACGGAGGATCATGTTTTTTCGCGTTATTGTAGCTAGGGATCCCCGACCTCGTATGGGTAATGGTTGTGTTGAGGATTTTTCTGTATCCTGCACCGCCGGATTTCTGAGGGTTATGACAATGGGGGGCTTTACTGGTTATAATTTGGCGCGAGGTGGTGGGCTGGGATGATGATGCTATTACTGGGTGGCTTGTACTTATACCAGATGCAATGATGATTATTGATCAGTTTTAATATTATGTTTTTACATGACTTTCTTCCTCCGATGCTTGTCGTGTTTATGTGAGTGAAATGCGTGTTGCATCGCCATAATCAATCATTAGAGCCTCTAGAGTGCTACTGGTAAGTAGTAGAAAGTGAGGTCGTAAGTTTGGTATATAATATATGCGAATACGATTAAATCCCATGCAAAGATAATCTACATATATATTCAGAATATAATATTCTACATTTAATATCACAACTTTAATAACCCGTAACAATTACACTATTAAATAGGTCAACGATTTTATATATATGGTAACACGATGATCGCATCAAGTTTAAAGAGCCCTAGTATGTATTAATTAGGTAAACCAACATATTTGACGCTTTCAGCGTGTTGTCGTAAGCAAGGAGCTCACCCACAAGCAACTACAAAAGGGGGGATGTCCTAAGGGGTGTACATAACAGTAGCAAACAAGTAAAGCATCAATTAAGTGAAGAACATGCGTTTATCAGGATTGTAATTCACACATTAGTGCTTTGAGTGACTGGATTTTCTTCAGCTGCAATATATTGGCCCCTTGGCCAAGTCGTGTGGCTGAACCATGTCAATACGACATTCAATTTCCCGATGGAATTGGTAGATGTTAATATACCAAATACAACAGTAGCTTCTTTGCTTCCCTCAACAATTATCATCTTTCAATAATCTAGTCAAAGCAAAGTTATCGAGACACACGAGTGAAAGATTCGCGTCCTTATGCACCTATCTGCGGAAACGATCGTCAGGACAGAAGTAACGAAGGGTGGCTGTGTTTTGCCAAGGTTCCCGCACAACCGACGCTAGACGACTTGTTCGAAGGTCTCAGCAGTGACAACAACCTCATAACCCCCAAGTTATCACGACCACGCATTGTTATATCGAGGGACGAGAGAGGGACAATCGATTGAAGACTTCTCTACCCTCAGCTGACGAGCCACAAAGGGGACGGCAGGTGGCAACTGTAGGGCCACAGCCATCGCCCTACGTGCCAACCCGTGGACACGGCAGCGACACCTTTGATCCTCGATTAGCCTCGTTGCAATCCCATTCGGTGCAAACGAGATGCCATCATTCCACTCCGATGAGTTGAATAATAGGACACTGGATGACCCCTTCTTTCAAACCCTCAACGACACCCGACAATCGCAGGAGAATGCGGCCCTGAAGAATTGGCCACTACAACAGGCGACTGTCCATACGAACTATGAGACGACACCGCCTAGGACTCCTACCGACTCCCTCAATTCCATGAATGACGAGATCACCCCCCCGGATAACGGCGGGATGTTCACCGATACGGGGCTGAACGCGGTGCCAAATGGGAGGCCAGCCAGGAATAGTTGGGAGGATCGACTGGTTCGCAACACGGGCGCTCTATCTATCAACGTCGGCATGGCCGGTATACCTGAAAATGGAAGAAAGAGCCCGGAGCCACATAATCGATCATTGAAATCTCTGTCGGCAGAAAGGAACTCGTATGGCCTGGCAAATGGATACCCATTACAGCCCCAATCGACTGCACCCGAAGCCAACGAATCGCAAGCTGCAAATGGGCACAACGAGAGCTATAAACCGCTGCCCCCTCCTACCTCATCCTATAATCCGCAAAGTACTGGGCCCCTCACTTATTCCAGTTCTTTGGTTGGAAACATGAAACATCTCGACTCGCCTCCGACAACCCAGAATGCCCAGAATCCTTCTATACATCGACTCTCCCCCGATTACAATCCTAGGACCCCCACCGCTGGACCGTCGGGTTCATCACAGAACGCTGCCGGTCCGCCCCAGCTTAAACACCGAGTGCTACGTGCATCCACAGATGATGGAACTGCACTGGCGACTGGTCGATTCTCTCCTATAGCCGCGTCAAACATGCGCCGAGGTTCTCTCACCATCAATAGACGCAATACCCAAAGCATTCATTCCAATATACCACATGAAGATATAGCGCAGGACGAAGATGCCCTCAGGTGGGCAGAAGCAATACGACAGAAGAGAGCGAGTAAACGGAAGCGAAGAGATGAAGAAGACGAGGATAGAGTGGTTGTGGGGACGAAGGTTGACCAGAACCATGTCAATTGGGTCACAGCATACAATATGTTAACTGGCATCCGATTTACTGTGTCAAGGACGAACGCGAAGTTGGATAGGGACCTAACGGACGCTGACTTTACTGCACGCCATAAGTTTTCCTTTGACATGTAAGTCTAAGCTATTATTGCTGCATTATATACCTGGATGAAAGCTGACCGGAACTAGAACTGGTAATGAGTTAACTCCATCGGCAAAGTATGATTTCAAATTCAAGGATTATGCACCATGGATATTCCGACGTCTACGAGCCACTTTCAAAATTGACCCTGCCGACTATCTCATGTCGTTGACAAGCAAGTACATCTTGTCAGAACTCGGATCACCAGGCAAAAGTGGCAGCTTCTTCTACTTCTCTCGAGATTACAAGTACATCATCAAAACCATACACCATGCCGAACACAAACTCCTTCGCAAAATCCTCAAGGACTATTACCAACACGTCGTGCAGAATCCTAACACCCTCTTGTCGCAATTCTACGGCTTGCATAGAGTGAAGGTGCCATATGGAGGTAAAATCCACTTTGTCGTCATGAACAACCTATTCCCACCGCATAGGGACATCCATCAAACGTTTGACTTGAAAGGTTCCACTATCGGGCGAGACTACAAGGAAGAGAATGTTGTAAACAACCCAAGAGCAACCCTGAAGGACCTCAACTGGCTCAGGAGGAATTACCACCTCGAATTCGGACCAGAAAAGAAGAACATCTTTTTGGAACAGATGGAGCAGGATGTACACCTCCTGCAGAAGCTCAAAATTATGGACTATTCAATGCTTGTGGGTATACATGACTTGGGGAAAGGCAACCAGGAGAATCTTCGAGATAAGACGCTCAGGGTGTTCCAGCCGGGAGGAGACACATCGCCGGACGATATTCTACCTTCTAATCCTATCTTGACGAGAACGCCCTCGAAATTGGAGACTGCTAGAAAGGCGCATGAATTGCGAAAGATCATCAAACACGAGAAGCCCATTCCTATGGGCGAATCAACCACCAGAATGCCAGAACAGATGGAAGAGAACACAAGTAAACGAGACTTTACGTTCTATAGCGACGATGGGGGCTTTAGGGCCACACACGAGGATAATACGCCTGGGGAGGAAATATATTATCTGGGCATCATTGATTTGCTCACCCACGTAAGTCACTCACTCCCAACATGTCTTGACTGTGGCTAATATAAATGCAGTACGGAACCGTCAAGAGACTTGAGAATTTCTGGAAAGGACTTTCTCATGATAAGCAACAAATATCCCCGATACCACCAGTTCCTTACGGTGACCGGTTCATCAAATTCGTTATGGACATTACGAAGTCTCGAGAAGAAGTTCGAGAGGAAGTTCGAGAGGAAGTTCGAGAGGAAGTTCGAGAGGAAGTTCGAGAGGAAGTTCGAGAGGAAGTTCGAGACGAGGTTCGAAAAGATGTACGAGGAGAGATTCGAGAAGAGACTGAAGAAGCGCTGGAGTTTGGGAATAATTAGTAGAGCGAGCCCATTGTTGCTTTAAGAGTTTACAGTAACTATGAATACAATTAAGGTTCTTAATCACTTAGGGCTGTAATTATCAGTGCGGCCTTTTTAATAAGCCAGTTCTCAGAAATCAAATTAAGGAGGGATTCCATCAGGTTCAATTTCAGTATTACCGTATCTGCATATGCATGGTCCCTTATCCCTTATCTGGATCGTTGGGGAAGACACTAGTTTACCTCAGGCAGAAAGTGCAAGAAATGACATGACGATGCCAAGATCGGCCCCTGCCCCGTCTCACCCATGATAACTCGTGACACGTAATCACGTGGTAGTAGGGTCCGATTGCAGTTGATGGGTGATCGCCGATAAAGCCTTGGGCGTCACTCCGTTGAATTCAAGGCTGATACGAACAAGAGCCGCCACGTCTGCAGTGCACCACGTCAACTTTTAAAGATCATACAATAATAATCCTCACCAAGGACTCACTTGCTCCCTTCAACAGCTTTCTCGTGCACAACGCCGGTACTGAGTCATCCTCACGTGCACCAATCCGACCCCTCTCTGTTGGATCGATCCGAGAGCTTGATGGACTTGGTTGCCACTTTGGACCACCAAACCACTCACTTCCCGACCAAAACTTCACCATTTCACCCCTGACGAGAAAGCGAAAAGCGGCGGAAGCGTTATCGTCCTCGATCACATATAGTTTACCACCCAGCAAGAGTATTGCTTCCGCCCTTTCACCACCGGCGACTACGACGAGCATGGCGGACTCGGACGAATACATGTCTGGGATGTCGAGCGAGGATGATATTCTGCAAGATGAGTCGGACAATGAGTCGGGAGATGGTGAGTTGTTGACGTTGACGTTGGTGTTTGCTGAAGAAACGAGGCTGACATAGGTGTGCGGCACAGATTTCGGATTCGATGAGCCGGAGCCTGATCTAGAAATCTCGCAGAAAGAGTTTTCAAGAGAGAAGAGGAGACCGTTCGAAGTTACATATAAAGTTTACCATCCGGATGATATACAGAAGCAGCAGGATGAGTTAATCGATGAGGTTAATATGATTCTCGACTTAAAGAAGGAGGATGCCGCAATCATATTACGACACTTTCGATGGAACAAGGAAAGGTTGATCGAGGAGTATATGGATAGACCGAAGAAGGTCCTGGAGGAGGCTGGGCTAGGGCCTAGCACCGAAGGGCCGCCTACACTACAAGTCATTCCTGGCTTCGTTTGCGATATATGCTGCGAGGACGAAGCGGGGCTCTTGACATTTGCCATGAAGTGTGGCCACAGATACTGTGTCGATTGCTATAGACAATATTTGTCACAGAAGATCAAGGAAGAGGGCGAGGCTGCTCATATCCAGTGTCCACAGGACGGATGCAAGCGGATTATGGATTCGAAGTCAATGGACCTCCTCGTGGCATCGGATTTAAACAACAGATACCACGAATTGCTTACACGGACCTATGTCGAGGACAAGAATGCGCTAAAATGGTGCCCAGCTCCAGATTGCGTGAACGCTGTGGAATGCAAGATCCAGAAGCGTGATCTGGACAAGGTGGTACCTACAGTGGCTTGCGATTGTGGCTATCGCTTTTGCTTCGGATGCATTCTCATAGACCACCAGCCGGCTCCTTGTGAGCTAGTAAAGCACTGGCTTAAGAAGTGCGCTGACGATTCCGAGACTGCGAACTGGATCTCCGCCAACACAAAGGAGTGTCCTAAGTGTAACTCGACGATCGAGAAGAACGGCGGTTGCAACCATATGACGTGCCGAAAGTGCAAGCATGAATTCTGCTGGATGTGCATGGGTCTATGGTCGGAGCACGGAACGAGTTGGTACAACTGCAATCGCTTCGAAGAGGGCAGCGGATCCGATGCGCGAGATGCTATGGCTAAGTCTAGGGTGTCCCTCGAGCGATATCTTCATTACTACAACCGTTATGCCAACCATGAGCAATCGGCAAAACTCGATAAGGATATTGCGATGAAGACCGAGAAAAAGATGGTTCAGCTACAGTCAGCGTCCGGACTCTCCTGGATCGAAGTCCAATACCTTAACTTGGCATCCCAGGCTCTCCAAACCTGTCGTCAGACTTTGAAGTGGACCTACGCATTCGCCTTCTATCTTGCTCGCAACAACTTGACCGAGATGTTCGAAGACAACCAGAAGGACTTGGAGATGGCGGTTGAGAACTTATCAGAGATGTTCGAGAAACCAGTAGCGGAACTGGCTGATGCCAATCTAAGGGTTGATATCATGGACAAGACTTCGTATTGCAACAAGCGTCGTGTCATTTTGCTTGCCGACACGGCTGAAAACCTGGCAAATGGGGTGTGGTCTTTCAATGGGGATTATAATGGCACCGATTAGCTATTTTCTATTTGATCACCCCGCTGTCTCTATATTGCGGATCTCTTGATGTTGCTAGGCATAGTGGTGCCACCAAGTTGATGGGTATCTTTGAGCTGCTTATCGTCATTCATTACCAAAAGCATCGCTGAGGGTCAGTATTGCAGGGGAGTGGCAATTCACTGTTGACCTGAGCATCCCGGCACCAAGTGCCCTTGCAGCAGCTCTGGCGTCGTCGAAATAGAAAGACAGACCACGGACAGGACATATACATCTCACTCGAATATATTTGCATGCATAGCAGGCGTACAAGGTTAGGGAGATGAGACCTTCAGCTCAGAAGCGCAGCTTTACTCCGACCGTCACATTAATACTTCCATAGCCTAGCCTTGGCATTTCTGTACGAACTTGCCAGCATCCACGAATTTTATCCATCATCAATCATCAACTCAATCGGACTCAGAATCGGACACACAGATACACGACACGACAGACACATCTCACTTTTCATTTGTACGTTATGATGTCGAACATACATACGCAGTACCCGCCTGCCGAGACCTAGAGAGAGGTCTCGTGAATATTTTTTTGCCACGCATGGGGGAGGAAGGGCGGGGAGAGGACTGCAGAAATATATTTGTGCGATTGCGATGGGAAATTTTTTGAAGCGTTTTTTTAGGAGCATCAATGGAGGGAGCCATAGAGAAGGCTGGTAGTAGATAGATGGGCGTAAGGTTGATATGAGAACATGGATCTTATGAACTACATTACTGTTGGGTGTATTTGCGAGGTGACGTGTAGCCGAGGTTTTGTATAGGCGTAATTTTGAGATGACCGCTTACTTGTATGGCGCCCCTAGGTGGTCCCTTTCCTAGCCTAGGAGAGGGAGCCGTATATAGGAGATCCCCTAGCTACAGTCCAAGTCCTTACCTACAGTCCGAGTTCCTAGCTACGGTCCAGTCTCCACAACTTTTCATTTGTAACACGTCGCATAAGCATAGGAAAACAGATATAAATTGATTCCCGATGGCTTCTATTTAAAGCTTTATCGATGATAGAACAAGGAACTAGACGCTAAACTCCGCACCAGACCTGCCCACCGTTTGAATGCTATAGAACTCCGACCTAGTAAGCACCTTGGTAGTGCTATTTCCTGTCCCCCTACAAAATATTCCCTAACGCCTACTCCCAGAAAACTCCTTCAAATTTAGCCTTTAGAGCCACGCCACGTCAGAAGTAATATCCACCCGGCCACCAATTTGAGCCTGATAACCACCACTATTTCACGCCGAAAGCAAATATCCCCAGATTCACTCTTTCGACTGGGCTCAGGAGCTCCTCTTCTTCGCTGTCGTGCACTATTAGATCCTCGCTCCCAAATGCCTTGCACATATTCTCCTTTGGGGGAGATGCCAAAGCAAGTCTCTCTTCCTCATCGTGAGCGGGAAGAGGGATATCGGCTGGCTCAGTGGCGATCTTGAGGGACGACTGCTTTCTAACCGTGCTTCTTCCAAGTTTAGGGAATGGCAAGCCGCCTAGGCCGGCTGGCTTAGGTTTCGGCTGGCGAGTAAAACTCGAAATCTTGCGAGACCCGGTTGGGGTGGATATGGGTGTGTATGATGGCGTTGGTAATATAGCAGCGGAATTTGCGCGGTTCAGGGCCTTTGATCCTAGTGCCTGGAGAGGCGTGGATGCGCTACGTGTTTCTGATTTGACAGGGACCGGTATGCGCGATGGCTTGACTGGGGTTGGAGGAGTAACAACGTCGCTGCTGCGGCGTGGAAGAGTCGAAAATTGAGATTTAGGTGTGAACGCAAATCGTGATTTGAGGGACACAGGCGTAGCTGTTGGGGCAGTTGAAACGGGTGTTGGTGGATCATCAATGGTGCTGGCAAACGATGTTGCCTGGGTGAGGCTCGGCATTGAAGTGAAGCTTGTTGCTGTCGAAACTTGTATAGTTGGATCGGTGGCTGGATCGGTTTCATCACCAATTTTGTTATCCTCTTTAAACACCTGCATCTTCTTACCAGAATCATGCTTGAAGCCGTCGAAGTCAGGGAGACTAAGCATTGCATCTTCAAAAGAATCGTCAGAATATATGTATACATCGCTTTCCGATTTTCTGCTCTTAGCGGTTCGTCCAACTGATGGGCTTAGATCCGTCGTTGACTCAAAGAATCGGCTACGGCCCCCACTTGGAGTGTCGCCTGTAATACCATCTGAGCATAACCTAGGCCTCTTGTGAGGTCTAGGCTCTGATTGAAAACTGGCCGATAGCGTTCTGCTAGTCTGAGATCGAGGAGGTGCCGACCTTGGAGGTGGTAGTTGTGGCTCTGGTTGAGTTGCAGATCGACTCAGGTGCGGTCGTGGTACGGGTGTTGCTTCCCAGGGCCCGGGATTCCGAAGGAGAGCATTCTGCTGAGAGGGGGACGGGGTGAAACAGTTGATGTCAAGTTCTGCTAGGGGAACCCGTCTTGGCTTGAAAAATTGATCGATGCTAACCCCCTTCTTTAGATCTTGTGACGAAACTGATGCCCGGAGCTGTGACTTTGCCATCCATGGCGTTCTTGGAGACTCTGCGGGCACTCTTTGGTGAGTTACAATTACCTCCTTTGTCATTGGGTTAAGTTCTCCAGTTGCAACTTTCTTTGCTATTTCTGCTTCGACATGCGCCCCAATAAACGTTAACTTTTCTTCATCGATGGGTTGCTCTGGCTCCGTGTGAAACACAACTTTATTAGCTATCGGACAAAACACACGTTGATGCAAAAACGTTAGTTCCGCTTGATAGAAGTTGTCGAGGTAATCCTTTGGCACATGGTATTTGCCATCAAATTGTAGCATGCGTATGACTTTCTCGACATTTTTGTGCTTTCGTATCATTCGATAAGCCGTTTTCAGGCCCATATTCGTGATACTGGAAAGGTAGTCGCATCCGCTCAAAATTGCCATCTGCCTGAACTCCTTTTCGCTCCACCCAGCTAGGTTTATATCACGGCAAGCACTGAAATCCGCCTGGTTTATTTCGATACAATTTCCATACTGATCAAGTTTTGTCAGGAGGCACTTAGCACCAAAAACCAAGAGATCTGAGTCTTCAGATAGAATGCCATCAATAACCCCCTTTTTCTCGAGGTATACCATCTGTGCATCTGCTTCGTATGGTGCGACAATATACTGGACCCCCGCCATGTTCAATTCGTCGATGAGCTGCCTGGCCATTTCAGGAGTAACATCAACCGCTTTCTGGAGTTCGAGATTGGCTTGTGCGACTTTTCCTGCATTCAATAGCTCCAACCCAAGAGTTTTGCTGGCTGCTCGTCTTTTATTGCGGTCCGCCTCGGTAGCCGCCTTGCTGGGGAGGTAATCTCCATCGAAAATTAAAAACGGTATGACGCCGAAATGCTGAAGCATTCGTACCCGGTGCATGGCAAAATCAACAAATCTGGTCCTTGTTAGCATGTCATCATCAACTATCCGCAAATACATACTTTCTTGTTGGCTTCCCCATCACCAAATCCATGGTACAAGATATTGTACCCCTGTGGAGCCATCCGTAGGCATCTACACCTATTGTCTGCCCCGCAAACTTCTTGAGATTACATGGCTTATGTATAGACTTGAGCAATGGCAGTAGCCCTGCACGATGTCAGCTTGCTTTCCATGTTCAACTCGGAGTATAGCATACCGCTGATACCCATTGGTCACAAGGGGCCGTGGGGGAGACGCAGCGACTTGTGGAATGTCGACTACCGCATGAGCATGAGCATTGGTGGGCAAATATATGGCAACTGGAAGAAGTGCAATGCTGAAGGTGCTCTGGGTCCTGAAAGTAAGGTCGTCGTGTCACAGTGGCTATCACCCCTCAAACTATCCAGGGCTTCAAGGGTCATAAATCGCGTCTAGACGCCTGGTCGCGTCGCTCCACGTCGGCATGGAAACGGGCCGCGCCCACAATTTTGGCACTAGAAGATTGCGATGTACGATAAGGAAAGTTGAAAATGAGGGAACTTTTAACATCGCCGACTGAGGTAATCTACGATAACGACTACGCTTTCCTCGTACTCAAGATGCCGAAAGGACTTCAAAAGACCCGGAAGAAGATTAACAAGAAGGGCAGCGATATTCATGCCCTTCATGAAAACTCCAGAGGTTCGCGCCCCACACATTTCC